>NW_016804414.1:503958-578872 GCF_001698545.2 Rhinopithecus bieti
TTTTCTGTCGCCCAGGGTGGAGTGCAATGGCGCGATCTCGGCTCACTGCAACATCCGGCTCCCGGATTCCAGCGATTCTCCTACCTCAGCCTCCCGAATAGCTAGGATTACAGACGCCCACCATCACGCCCGGCTAGTTTTTGTATTTTTAGTAGAGACGGGGTTTTGCCATGTTGGCCAGGCTGGTCAACTCCTGACCTCACGTGATCTGCGCACCTCAGCCTCCCAAAGTGCTGGGATTACAGGCGTGAGCACCGCGCCCGGCCCACTAAGAACAATTCTAAAGGTAACTGCTTTTGACAAATTGGAAATCTAACTCACAGCAGCTTGTTTTTCTGGAATAATTCCCTTCTATAGAACTCTTCTAAGTGTTGATTTTGCAAAGATGTTTCCAAATCAGATTTGCCTAATTATGTTTATGTCTACCCATGCAGACATACTGAAAGACTAAGAAATCTCACAGCACCGGACAACCTAAGCAACTTGAAGAAATTTCGAATATTCTTAAAAGTATGAATTACAATCACAGAAAATGTATTTCATTTGTCAAAATTCTTAATTTCTCAAGTTCAAAAATGCCTTGGCACATTTCCACGACTCCTCGCTAGAAGGAGAATTTAACTTGGCTCTACTCCCAGGTTTGTAAAAAGACCATTCACAGTTAATTCTATTTTGAAAACGTTTTTAGTTTGAGTATGCTTTAATCTAAGGCTTAGTCAATGAGCTTTCACTTTAAAGAATAGTTTTATATGAAATATTTTTGTGTGTGACTTTGCCTCTCTAGTATTGAGAATTATCGAATTCACAATTAAATAAAACAATCTACAAGAAAAAATGTTTCTCAAACATTTCTGTTTTAAAAAATAATTGAATATCAAAGCAAACTAATGCTCAAAAAATGACCAAACAATTGCTTGATGATATTGTATCATACAAACAAAATAAAATGACCAAACCATTTTCACTTTTCTATGCTATCAAAAAATCAATTCAGTACTTTTTTTAGTGTTTGAAATACACAATGACTGCTCAGAATATCACAATTACCTTGTAAAAGTCTAGTTCTTATCCTTTCTTGGTGGAGATTGAGGCAGGCGAAAGCAAATGCCGTAGAAACGTTAGTTCTAAATTCAGAATAAACACCTCAGAACTCTCTTCCTTAAATCCTTTTTAGGATATTTATGCATTTGCCCCACCTCTGGCCATCTAATTTAAATTTAAAAGAAGGTCGGGTGAGGTGGCTCAAGCCCCTAATCTCAGCACTTCTGAGGCGGAGGTGGGCGGATTACTTGAGGTCAGAAATTGGAGATGAGCTCAAGCTCAAGCTCGAGATGAAGCATGGCGAAGCACCCTCTCTACCAAAAACAGAAAATAGCCAGGCATGGTGATGCGCGCCTGTGGTCCCAGCTACACAGGAGGCGGAGATGGGATGATCGCTTATGCCCACGAGGTCGAGGCTGCTTTGAGCCAACCTGGACGACAGAGCAAGACCCAGTCTCAAAGAAAGAAAGAAAGAAATGTAAAAGAAGACAAAAGAGCTTTTTGGTCTTCAGGTAGGAGTTAATTCCGTTTCTCAGGAGATAGGATATAGATTTGTTTTCGCAGGAGAAACCGAAAGAGTTTCATCAAGTTATATATTCATCAAATTGATTCACTGACTCAGCAAATAGTTATTGGGGCCCTCCTGGGTTCCAGGCAGTACTGAACACTAGAAATATGAAAAATAAATCAATAAATTCAACCAAGTCTTATCCTCAAAAGAATTTACAGTTGTGCAGAGAGAAGTGACAGGAAACAGTACAATTCATTGTGAGTGCTGTGACGCTCAGCAGCATTGGGAACGGTACAGTCTCAGGAGGGACAGCCATCTACTCTTTGAGGCAAAACAAAGGGTAAGGAGGTGGCGGGGGGAAGGGGTTTGGAAAGGGAGGGGTTGGCTGGAGTCTTCCTCTAAGCAAACTGAAAAACCAGAGAAACTGGCCTAGATAGAAGAAAAGCCTTTTTCAGGCCAGGTGAGGTGTCTCACACCTATAATCCCAGTACTTTAGGAGGCCGAAGCGGGTGGATCACCTGATATCAGGAGTTTGAGGCCAGCCTGGCCAACATGGTGAAATCCCGTCTCCACTAAAAATACAAGAATTAGCTGGGCGTGATGGCACACGCCTGTAATCCCATCTACTCAGGACGCTAAGGCAGGAGAATTGCTTGAACCCGGGAGGCAGAGGCTGCACTGAGCCAAGATCACGCCACTGTACTCCAGCCTGGGTGACAGAGCAAAAACTCTCTTTAAAAAAAATATATATATATTTTATATATATATATAATATATATGTGTATATTTATGTATGTGTGTGTGTGTGTGTATATATATATATATGTAGAAGAAAAGCAGCCAGGCACAGTGGCTCATGTCTGTAATCTTAGCACTTTGGGAGGCTGAGGTCGGCAGATCACTGAGGTGGGCAGATCACTGAGATCAGGAGTTCGAGACCAGCCTCGCCAACATGGCGAAACCCCATCTCTGCTAACAATACAAAAAAGAAAAGAAAATCCAGGCATGGTAGCAGCCACCTATAATCCCAGCTACTTGGGAGGCTGAAGCAGGAGAATCACTTGAATGCGGGAGGCAGAGGTTGCAGTGGCTGAGGCAGGAGAATCTCTTGAACGCAAGAGGCAGAGGTTGCAGTGAGACGACTGGCGTCTGGGCGACAAGAGTGAAACTCCATCTCAAAAAAAAAAAAAGTAAGAAAAGCCTTTTCCCTCTGCCTTGCCCCTCCCCAAGTGCTAGTGTTTGTAAAAATTAAAAGCTGTAAAGGAAAAGAGAACGAGGCATCACTGAGAGTTAAGTTTTCACCCTAGAGGGTTGTAGGTATGACATAAGGGAGAAGAAATACATTGAGGCAAGATTGTGAAGTTACTTATGACAAGCCGAATGGCTGGGGAGCCATTGAAGGTTTTGTTTTGTTTTTTTAATCAGAGCCTCCCCGCCCATGTCCAAAGGTTTTAAACTGACTGATAACATAATCAGGTTAGCACTCTAGGAATTTTACACCCCACCCCACCCTGCTCATACTCAGAGCTTAGATTTGGACAGATGTTAGGACACTGATTACTGTATAGATAATAATTACAACCATATGACCAGATGGAAAAAAAAATAAGATGAATTATAGATAGTGAAGAGAAGCAGTACAAGATCTGAACCCCTGAGTGATAGGAAAAAAAACACAATGCTTTTCCTGTTCTCAGATACAAGTCACTTGACCCACTTAACCCTTCACTTCCTTTTTTTTTTTTTTTTTTGAGATGGAGTCTCACTCTGTCGCCCAGGCTGGAGTGCAGTGGTGTGATCTTCACTCCCTGCAACATCCGCCCCCACAGGTTCAAGCTATTCTCCTGCCTCAGCCTCCCTAGTAGCTGGGATTACAGGTATGCACTACCACACCTGGCTAATGTTTGTATTTTTAGTAGAGACAGGGTTTTGCCATGTTGGCCAGTCTGGTCTTAAACTCCTGACCTCGAGTGATCCGCCCACCTCAGCCTCCCAAAGTGCTGAGATTACAGACATGAGCCACTGCAGTCAGCTGACCTTTCACTTCTGATACCAGGTATGTGGGGGATCCTCCCCACACCAAACAGTCCTCAGCAGGCACCAATTAATTAATTGAATTTATCCAGTTCAATTCTGACATTATCTACCTAGAGATAGTGTCAGATCACACAAATTGAGAGCTCAGTTCCGTAATACTGACCCCTACTTTAGATGGCAATTCCAAGTTCCAGATTGTAACCTGTACTTCTGACAGACCAGCTATGAATTGGAATTCCCATGACCCACTCTTCAGGTTTGATTAATTTGCTACAGTGGCTAGAGTGGGAATATTTACCCATTTCTTATAAAGGGTATTACAGAGAATATAGATGAATAGCCTGATGGAAGTGATGCACAGGGCAAGGTATGGGAGAAGACGCGTGGAGCTTCCATGTCCTCTCCAGGTGTGCTGCCCTCCAGGAAACTCCACGTGTTTAGCTATCTAGAAGCTCATCCGATCCTGTCCTTTTGGGTTTTCATGGAGGCATGACTGACTGCATCACTGGCTACTGGTGATGAACTCAATCTTCAGCTCTCTCCCCTTGCTGGAGGTTGGAGGTGAGGTGAGGCTGAAGTTGCAACTCTCTAATCACATGGTTGGTTTCCCCTATCCTGAGGCCATTCAGGAGTCCACCAAAAATCACTTCATTAAAGCAATAGATGCTCCTGTCATCTAGGAAATACCAAAAGATTTAGGAGCTCTGTGTCAGATGCTCATATCACTCAGGAAATTACAAAGTCTTAGAAGTTCTGTGTAAGGAACTGGGGTCAAAGACCAAATATTGGAACAAAAGATTATCCTAGTGCCCCTAATTGCAAGAGTTTTAGCAGCTGTGTGCCAGGATGGGTCAGGTGTAAGTGGTTCATGTAATCCCAGCACTTTGGGAAGCAGAGGCTGGAGGATCACTTTCAAGGCCAGCAGTTTGAGACCAGCCTGGGCAACATGCAAGACCCCATCTCTCCAAAAATAAAAATAAATAGAGGTTCTGTGCCAGGAATCAGAGGTCAGAGACCAATAATATATTTCTTTTTTTTTTTTGAGACGGAGTCTGACTGTGTCGCCCAGGCTGGAGTGCAGTGGCGCGATCTCGGCTCACTGCAAGCTCCGCCTCCCGGGTTCATGCCATTCTCCCGCCTCAGCCTCCGAGTAGCTGGGACTACAGGCGCCCGCCACCACGCCCGGCTAATTTTTTGTATTTTAGTAGAGACGGGGTTTCACCATGTTAGCCAAGATGGTCTCGATCTCCTGACCTCGTGATCCGCCCGCCTCGGCCTCCCAAAGTGCTGGGATTACAGGCTTGAGCCACCGCGCCCGGCCTATATTTCATATTATATCACACTTTCACAACCCCAATCTCAGAGACTTAAAACAATAGAAACTGATTTCTCACTCATGCTGTACATGTATTGCCTATTTGGCAAGGACGTCAGGCTCTGTGCATTGTAGTTCATCAGGGATCCAGCCTGACTGAACAGCTACGGTCTTCAACACTGTTGGCTATCATACCAGGACAAAAGAAAGTTCTGGAGTGACACACATCATTTTGCTCTTAACTCATTGGCCAGAGCAAATTACTTGAAGAAGCCAGAAAGCACGGACCTCCATATACACAGAGGGTGGAAAGACCTGGAAATATCTGGCAAACATGTGTTTGACGACCATAAAGGATTTTATAAATGATGCCCATTTATCATTTCCTTTCTTTCAATTGAAGAAAGGCAAGGTCATTTGCTGAGAGTAATGGAGGAGGTAGAGGAGGCTGAAGAGGAAGATATTGTTCATTCTTTTTCTAAGTGTTTAAGTGAGTATTACCAGGGAATAGTAATTGTTGAATGCCCATTTATGATTTATAGTCATACATGTAGTATGACATCTATAAGTACAACTATGGGTTGATTGACATTGATCTTTAGCTGCTCAAGTAAAGATTCTGAGTAGGCAGATATGTGAAAGTTTTACTATGCAATTATGATGAAGGGTGAGTGGACAAGGATGCTAAAATTGCTTGCAAAGGTGAGATTATAAGTGATGATGGACCATGGTTGAAACAGGTTGTTGAGTGAGTCAGTTATTCTTAAGTAGTACATTTTTCCTCTGTAAAATAAAGGATGAATCTGTAAAGTTAATACCATCAATCAAATTTGTCAGTCATGAAGGACATTTATTTGGTTGTCTACCCAGAATGTCTCCTGTCTCTTAGAATAGTCAGCTTCTTCTTTGGATAAATTAAAATCCCACTCCAAACTTAAGCCGTGTAGTCACAATGGGAGTGCCCTCTACTACACATTACCATTTATGATTGGGTAGACCTCTTACCTGAACCTGAGTCCTTTTCATTTCCTCACTTTCTGGCCACAAGGGCAAGATGTCCTCAACCAGGCCTATCAAAGTCCTTCCCTGGGGTCTTTTTAACTGGATGTCAAATGATAGGGTCTTTTTCTTCACTGATACTGAGCCCATGAGGAGGTGAGGTCAGAGCTAAGCACAGGGCAACTCACTGCTTTGAGGGAGAAGTTTGGAGAGAACTGATTTGGCAGCAGATGTGAGATGAGGGGCAAACAAACTCTCACCCCCACACATCTCCACATCCTCCTCAGCCCCATGGCCACATCTCCTCTGCCCTTCTCAGGTTCTGATTATGCAAACCTGTAAATTTCCTACTTCGTGTTGTATTTCTCTCACTTATAAGCAACAAATCTAACTAATATGATTGGGAAGTCAATTTGTATTTTTTTTTAAACTTCAGGTTTTACAAAATAGAGTATATTGTAATTCTAAGTAGGTGAAAATCATCCATCAGGAACTTCTGCTCTGTGTCAGCTCTGCTAGGAACAGGGTAAAAGGAAGCTTGGCAGAAGAAAATTTTTCCTATTTTTTATTTCCTTATTGTCCTGCTGGAAATATAGATCCACAATCAAAACATAGAAATAGGAACATGTTTATAATGATAGAGATGGCACAAAAAAGCAAATGATGAATTCCTTCCCAAAATTATCCCATAAGAGTTAAGCTATAACATTCACATAATAGGAATCATAACAGAACCACTGAAAGTGTCAAACAACAGAGAGAGGCTCTCTAAAAGGAAATGATATTTATTCAGAAATAGAGCCTTGCAATATAAACTATGTACATATTCCAGGAGTAAAGAGGGATTTTAAGGGCAGAGCATGGTGGCTCATGTCTGTAATCCCAGCACTTTGGGAGGCTGAGGTAGGTGGATTGCTTAAGCTCAGGAGTTCGAGACCAGGCTGAGCAACATGGTGAAATCCTGTCTCTACCAAAAATTCAAAAAACATTAGCTGGGCATGGTGGCATGTGCCTGTAGTCTCAGCTACTTGGGAGGCTGAGGTGGGAGGATCAGTTGAGCCTAGGAGGTAGAGGTTGCAGTGAGCCAAGATCGTGCCACTCCACTCCAACCTGGGTGACAAAGAGACCCCATCTCAGAAAAAAAAAAAAAAAAAAAGCTTTTAAAGGAAAATGAGGAAGACTAGAAGACCATATAACTGTTTTGAGATAATTATCCTTGGCTCCAAGGGTCAATAACAAACATGACACCAATCTGAGGCTGGATAAGCAGAAGCTGGGCAGATGTCCTCATAGCAACTGTTTCTTGTGTAAGGTTGTGATGGCCTTTGTGCAAGGTTGTGGCTTTGCAGAGTCCTTTGTGATAGTTTTTGTTAACAGTAATTTGTGCAGGAGAACCCTTTTTTAATGGCATTCCTGGATAAATTTGTATATATATAGGGTACTATATATACTTATAATAGTATATATATTATATATGTTAGTCTTATGATATAGCTTTAAACATAAGTTGGCTTCATTTTGATACTGACAACTTTAATGTTTCCCCTTTTGATTAAGAACTTTCTTTAAAAGCATCACTTCAATCATCCTGTAATTAGGTTCTGATTGTCCCTTGATACCTGGGATTAATTGTTCTGGGTTTCTGGTCTCATCCCACATGGGAGGAAATGATTGGTGGCCAGGAGTCAGCGTCAAAATACTTCAGCCACATTTGAGCAACAAGGGAGGTTTGAAGGGAGTTGCTCTTGGACCAAGTCTACCTAGAGTCCACTATTAAGTTCAATTTTGTTTGTTCTATAGTCCTTAGCTATCACCTCAAAACCTACGGGCCAGCATTATTCTGATAGGAGTTGTATTGCTGTAAAAACTTAACAAGTTACAGATACAAAGCTTAAAAGGGGAAAATAAAAAACAAAATTAATAGTAATATGACAATCCAAGTTTTCATAATGGTTTTAAGCCATGAACCTAGGCTTAAAAGCAATCAGTTGAATAAATCAAATGACCATTATCCTCTCAAGTGAAAAAGGTAGGCATTGGAGTGAAAAAGGAAGGAATACGAGTCTCATTATGATAAAGAATGTTATTCCTATATCGGGAGAAGTTGTCTACAGCATGAAAACATCAACTTCTCCTCCTGGTTTGCAGTTTGAATGGCTCTGGTTATGGCATTGGGTAGCTGGTGAACTTTTTGTGTGATCCATACATCAGGTATGAGACTTGGTCCTTAAAATTAATCTAATATCAGCTTATAGGGCTTTAGGAACAGAGCAGTTCCCATTTTTAGTAATTCCAGAATATAATTGAGGCTGGATTTATAGTTTTATAACCTTTATGTCAAACCCTGACACCTTAAAACATCAGCAGAGAAAATATAAAACTGACCAATAAACTAAGGCAAAATTTATGCTGAGAATTTTAAGGACATTTCTATTTTATTTTACTATTTTAAAACAGTTTTTTTTTTTTTTTTTAAATCAAAGATGTACTTAAGTCACATGAACTAAAAGCCATTTGGATTAATCACTATATATTTTATATGGGCACTCACCTATCTAAGCCATTGGCCTAGATAAGTGTAATAAAATACATAGTAATTAATGAAATATAGTATTTAGTAATAAAATATATAGTATTTAACCAAAATTCTTAAGGGATTTCAGTCTGACTTTGCCAGATTTTACCATGTAGACACAACTTACAACATAAGACATGTACATATGCATAAATAAACCTAGACAGATATAACATACAAACAAAGATTTTTTAGGCTTCATTTTAGAATTTTGAGACAGTAAAACATATGAACTCACTGGTTTACAGAAGACTGTTGTATCCAAATTATGTTTCTGACAAAATAGGACATGTTCACATAGCTAAAACTTTATTTGCCTCAATGGGTAATCTAATGAAGGCTGTGAACCAAAATTTCTGGTAAAGAAGTTTGGTTTTAAAAACCTTTTGGTCAGGTGTGGTGTGGTAATCCCTATAATCCCAGCACTTTGGGAGGCCAAGACAGGAGGATTGCTTGAGGCCAGCAATTAAAGACCAGTCTAGCCAACATAGTGAGACTCCCATCTCTACAATTTTTTTTTTAAATTAACTGGGCATGATGCAACATGCCTATAGTCCTAGCTGAGGCAGAAGGATCCCTTGAGCTCAGGAGTTCAATGGTGCAGTGAGCTAAGAAGGTGCCACTGCACTGTAGCCAGGGTGACAGAGTGGGACCTTGTCGCTAAAATATATAAAATAGCTGGGCACAGTGGTTTACACCTGTAATCCCAGCACTTTGGGAGGCCGAGGCGGGAGTTCCAGACCAGCCTGGCCAGCATGGTGAAACCCCATAAAAATACAACAATTAGCTGGGCGTGGTGGCAGGCGCCTGTAATCCCAGCTACTCAGGAAGCTGAGGCAGGAAAATCCCTTGAACCCGGGAAACGGAGGCTGCAGTGAGTGGAGATCGCGCCATTGCACTCCAGCCTGGGCAACAGAGGGAGACTCCATCTCAAAAAAATAAAAACAAAAATAAAATAAAATACATAAAATAAAGTAAAACAAACATTTCCTTCAGCACCACCCCCTTTTTAGTTTTTTAGTTTCAAATAAGTTTTGCTAGGACTGGCTTAATTGTATAAGAAAAACAAAATCTCCAATAGCCTTGAACTTTTAGTAACAAATCTATCTTTTGTTTGCTGGTTTCATTGACTAGTCAATGCAGGCAGCGAAGCATTAACAATTTTTACAGCTTTTTTAGAAAAATTAAATCTTTGATGGAATGCCATAAATAATGAGTTTTATCTCAACATCAGCAGAAAAAATCAGCAGATTCAAAGTAGAGAAAAAAAGAGTGATAGAGAACTTAGCGCTATATGGTAACTCTATCATCACAGGTTTTTTAGAGTTCCAATCAGGACCATAGAATCTCTGAATTTTTCTTGATGTAATTTGCCCATTGATTTTAAAATGTGCACAAGAACACAAGAATGGGCCATAATATGTAACCAGCTGGAGTCCAGAAAATTTGGCATGCTTTAATGTTTGAGAATCCCATTCTATTTCTTATTAATCTCTCAGGAGCTAAGACAATCCTATAAATTCTGTCAGAGAATACAGGGAGCTTGGTTCAGTGTTTTAGACAGTGGCAACCACCCTAGTGGTTGTTTAGCCACCCTGCTCACACTATTTATGTTTACTTTTGCTCTTGGAAGATTTTCGGATACAAGCAAGGGAGAAGAGCCAAATTACTTACAGACACATACAACCAAACCAAAATCAAAGTGCTCACAAAAATTTTAACCCAGTTTGTGCAGATCAAATAAAATATTAAATGAGTCATGCAGAAATAATAAAAAGTAAAACAGACAAACAAATCACTCGAAAGCAAATTCACCAGAAAAGATATGCCTCAGTGATAGAACATAAATTTTGTAGAAACCAGAGTACTCAAACCCGGACACTTGTCTTCATACCAAAAAAGACTTAGCAGAATAGGCACAAAGTATTTCATTGTACCAGAAGGGATGTAAGGTCCTTTATTGAAGATGGCCTTATAACCAAAATAAATCCCAAATAAAGTAAAAAAAAAAACTCACAAAGGGGGAAAATTTGCCTGACAGAAGACTTGCCAGAGCAGAAAAAGTAAGCTGTGGAAGCAGAGAGCTCAAATGGCTCAAGTGAGTACTGCACACTGGTTCTAAGAGTTGTTGATTCCTTCCAAAAGTGATCTTGTCCCAGGTCTGCTTCTGGACACCATTTAGGACCACCTAAATAAACAGAGAAGGATCTCTAAAAGAAATACTATTGGCCGGGCACAGTAGCTCATGCCTGTAATCCCAGCACTTTGGGAGGCCAAGGCGGGGCTGATCATCTGAGATCAGTAGATCGAGACCAGCCTGACCAACATGGAGAAATCCTGTCTCTACTAAAAATACAAAATTAGCTGGGCATGGTGGTGCATGCCTGTAATCCCAGCTACTCAGGAGGTTGAGTCAGGAGAATCTCTTGAACCCGGAGGCAGAGGTTGCAGTAAGCCGAAATCACACCATTGAACTTCCAGCCTGGGCAACAAGAGCGAAACTCCATCTCAGAAAAAAAAAAAAAAAAAAAATACTATTTATTCCTGAATAGGGCATTGCAGTGGGAATACGCACACAGTTTATTATGGTTTACTGTGGCACATGTATTACTATCGCAATGCCTTATTCCTAAATAAATATCTTTTTTTGAAAAAGAGAGCTCTGTTTGACATGTTGGTTGGTAAAAGCAATTGCAAAGAGACAGAATGACTGTGGCCTGAAAAACTTTTCTAATGCTGTTTAAAACTGTTATAAAGGTACTTAAAACATATACAGGCTGGGCACAGTATCTCATGCCTGTAATCCCAGCACTTTGGGAGGCTGAGGCGGGCAGATCACTTGAGCCCAGGAGTTCAAGACCAGCCTGGCCAACATGATGAAACCCCATCTCTACTAAAAATATAAAAATTAGCCAGGCATGGTGGCACCCACCTGTAATCTTAGCTACTCAGGAGGGTGAGGCTGGAGATTTGCTTCACCCTGGGAGGTGGAGTTTGCAGTGAGCCAAGATTGCTCCCCTGCACTCCAGCCTGGAGGATACAGTAAGACTCTGTCTCAAAAAACAAACAAACAAACACCAAAAAACATATACAAAAGTAAAGAGAAAACTACAATGTATAGCCATATATCCCTGACCCTGACCCTAGTTTCACAATTATCAAGATTTTGCACACATTTGCCTCTAGCCTTCTTCTTTTTTTTTGTTTTTGCTGAAGTATTTTAAAGTGTATTCTAGTGTTATAGCATGATACCCCTGCATACCTCAACATGCATCACTACCATAATGGACATTTTCTTACTTATTTAGTGATTAATGTCAACTCAAACTCTTCGACCCTGAAATGTAAGCATTATTCTTCCTATTTTTACAGATTAGAAAAGGGCCTGAGAGAGGGGTGTCCCATGAGATGACCAACACATGGTCATCTTTCTCATGACCTTTTCTCATGGAGATTACTTTCTAGTCAGGTGATATAAAACAGACAAATGAATACATAATTTAAAAGGTCATTATGGTGCGTGAAAATGGCTTTTCTTTTTACCCCATCCTACCACTCCATTTAATTCATATGAAACAAGGAGAGGCTGCTTCACTTACTTCTCCTTCCTTGTTTAGGGGGTTTTCTATCACTTTCCTGTTGAATTTCAGTGTTTTCTCTTAGATGATCTATTTGAGGTGTGATTATCTACTTGTTATTTTGGTTCTTCTTTGTGGAGGAGGGTGGCGTGAAGGACAGGGTGGGGGCCAGGGATAACTTTGCCCCTTGGGAATAACCTTGCCCCTTCCCCCCACCTTTACGCCCACATGCACCACCAAGGGGCCTGAGTACAGGCCCATGGGACCCAGCTCTACCTCTCCCAGTGTCCAAGCATGCCGACCAAGGGGCCTGGGGATCACTGTGTATAATCCATCACTGTTGACACTTAAGCACCTAAGCACCCCTCCCAGGGGCCTGAGGAGTGGTCCACCAACTTGCCACTGCCGCTCTCAGCTGGCACTTACCCACATGCGCTACCTGTGGGTCTAGGAACTGGCCTGCCTAGCCTGTCACAGCCACTGCCAACACCAATACAAACCACTAGGAAGCCAGAGGGTTGTTCCACCACTGCTGCCGTCATCTCTTATGCTATGCCTGCTGCCCAGGTCTGAGGACCCACCCACCCACCCACATGGCCTGCCACTACTGTTACCAGCACTCAAACAAGCTTTCTGAAGCTCAAGAAATTGGCCTGCCTGGACCATGTAACACTGGTGCTAGCATATGCCACCCTGGGGTCCAAAGATAGGTATGCTGTGCCCACCACTGCCAACACTGGGACCAGATTACTGGCCCACCTGGTGTACCCATCCCCAGCAAAATGTCACCAGAACCACCACTAGCAACTGCACCCTAAACCACTGAGTTAACTATAGAAACTAAGCTGTTTGTAGCCAAAGAAACTATATGGAAACTATACTACTGCATGTGACCAGAATCAAAGTCAAAGTGTTCTACCCAACCAACATCTTCAGGAAAAACAGGAGGTGAAAGACCTCTAGAAAGGAAATTACAAACCACTGAAGAAAGAAATTGAAGAGGATACAAACAAAAGGAAAGCCATCCCATGCTCATGGACTGGAAGAATTTATATTGTTAAAATGATCATATTATCCAAAGCAATCTACAAACTCAAGACAATTCTTATCAAAATACTAATGTCATTTTTCAGAGAAATAGAAAAAATAATCCTAAAATTCATATGGTACTGAAAAAGAGCCTAAGTAGCCAAAGCAATTCTGAACAAAATAATAAAACTGAAGGCATCACCCTATCTGACTTCAAAATGTATTAAAAAGATGTGTTAATCGAAACAGCATGGTATTGATCTAAAAACAAATGTCTATGTCTCCACATAGACATATGGAACAAAATACAGAACGCAGAAATAAATCTAAACAATAACAGTGAACTGATTTTTTACAAAGGCGTCAAGCACATCTATTGAGGAAAGGACACACTTTTCAATAAATGGAACTGGGAAAACTGGATATCCATAAGCAAAAGAATGTAACTGGACCCCTGTCTCTTGCCATATACAAAAATAAACTCAAGATGGATAAAATATTTACATGGAATACCCCAAACTATAAAACTACTGGAAGAAGGCCGGGCGTGGTGGCTCACGCCTGTAATCACAGCCCTTTGGGAGGTTGAGGTGGACAGATCACAAGATCAGGAGTTCGAGACCACCCTGGCCAACATGGTGAAACTCCGTCTCTACTAAAAAAAATACAAAAAAATTATCCAGGTGTGGTGGCACATGCCTGTAATCCCAGCTACTCGGGAGGCTGAGGCAGGAGAATTGCTTGAATCCAGGAGGCGGAGGTTGCAGTGAACCAAGATCGCACCACTGCCCTCCAGCCTGGGTGACAGAGCGAGACTCTGTCCGCCACCCCAACAACAACAAAAAAAACTACTAGAAGAAAACAGGGGAAACACTTCAGGGCATTGGTCTAGTCAAAGATTTTATAACTAACACCTCAAAAGCATAGGCAACAACAACAAAAAATAGACAAATGGGATTATAAACTATTAACTCTAAACTATTAAACTAAAAAGCTCTGCACAGCAAACAATTAACAGAGTGAAGAGATAACCTGTTGAGTGAGATAAAATATTTGCAAACTATTCATCCAACAAAGCAGTAATGTCCAGAATATACAAGGAACTCAAGCAACTCAACAGTATAAAAACAAATAATCCCAGTGAAAAGTGGGCAAAGGACATGCATAGACATTTCTCGAAAGAAGACACACAGATGACCAACCAGCATAAGAAAAAAATGCTCAACATCACTAATCATCAGAGAAATGCAATGAAAACCACGAGATCATCTTACCCCAGTTGGAATGGCTATTATTAAAAAGACAAAAAGAAAAAAGCAGATGCTGACAAAGATGCAGAGAAAATAACTTCTTATATACTGTTGGTGGGAATGTAAATCAGTACAGCCACTAAGCAAAACAGTATGAAGATTTCTCAAAAACTTTTTTTTAGAACTACCATACAATCCTACAATCTCACTACTGAGTATTTGTCCAAAAGAAGATAAATCAGTATATTAAAGGGATACTTGTACTCACATGTCTATTGCAGCACTGTTCACAATAGCCAAGATATGGAATCAACCGAAGTATTCATCAACTGGCATGTGGATAAAGAAAATGTGGTATATATACACATGATGGAGTACTATTTGGCCGTTAAAAAAAAAAATGAAATCTTGTCATTTGCAGAAACATGGATAGAACTAGAGGTCATTAGGTTAAGTGAAATAAGCCAGACACAGGAAGACAAATGTGGCATATTCTTACTCATAGTTGGGGCTAAAAAAAGTTGAACTCATGGAGGTAGAGAACAGAATGATAGTTACCATAGACTGGGATGAATGGATATGCACTGGCAGGTACAGGGGTATGAGGAGAGGTTGGTTAATGGGTGCAAAAAATACAGCTAGATAGAAGAAATAAATAAGTTACAGTGTTCAATAGAAGATTAGGGTTACTATAGTTAACAACAATGTGTTGTATATTTCACAATAGCTAGAAGAGAGGTTTAAAATGCTCTCAGCACATAGAAATGGTAAATGGTCGAGGTGAAAGATATCCTAAACACTCTGACTTGATCATTATATATTCTATGCATATAACAAAATATCACATGGACCCTATAAATATGCATAAATATTATGTATCAATAAAAAATAATTTAAACATTTAAACAACAATACAAAAGAAATATCTTATTTTTATATTTGGAAATTTAAAACTATAAAGTATTGTCTTTCCATATTCCTAGAAGTAGTCCTAAGCTCTTGGCAATTCAAACCAATCTCAAAAAAATCTATTATTAAATAGTGTGTTAAACATGACTGAATGTTAAGTGACAGTTGAAGAGACCAGATGTCAGATTTGTGTTTAGTACAAGCCTCAAAGGAAGTATTTAGCTCACTTTGTATCTTAATAGTACAGGGCTTTGGCTGTTTCCAAGCAGTGTATAGTTTTTAGATAAATGGTGTTAAATGTAGGCAGTTGTTTATAATGCTATGTCTACATCATGTCAAATCTCCAGATAGTTGTAAGCAAACAGCAATCTAAGGGAAATTTTCTGCTTTTTCCTGGATATTTGACATCATGTACTCTAAATCTGGCAGTCTCCTAAATACATGTCTTCTTTCAGAATTCTATATTCCATGTTTTTCTCATATCACAACAGCAGCTGATAAGATATGTCAGTCACTCTCCTTGTTGTTGGAGCTATAGTGGCTCCTGTAAGTGATGTTGATTTTGACGTATGATAAGATTTCTAGACATTTCAAGGGGGTAGTGTGATAGCTAACATGATTCAAATTATAGTTTCATCCTATCATGGGAACTATATATTTTAAATAGAAAAGTGTAAAGAATATTATTCATCATAGTTTGTAAATAAAATATATATAGATAGGTGTATTGTTTCCCATAAGAGTTATGGTCACATTAGTAAGTGGAGTGATTCTAGTTCTATACAGCTGTAGTGAATTATTGTAATTTTCTGCTGCCTTAGCATGCATTTTGAATATAAGTTGGACTTCCTCATACCAAAAGCAAGGCTTAGTTGCCCTTAACATAATAATAGTTTCTAGCTCTCCATGTCCTCCCGTTTCCTCAAGGTTGTTGATGTAGATACCTGCCCTATACAACCACTTGTAATGTGACAGGTCCCCCACCTTGATTACTTAAGGGTGGATGTCCACTGCTTACTCACTGAAGGCCCAGCAGTGAACCAAGGCCAGGGTGTCCAGTTGAGGGTCAGGTGTCCCTGATAACCCAAAAATCCGCGGGCATAGGTAGGAACATTCCAAGAAAAACAGTCTCATCACACATAGGCAGTAGCCAAAGAGCCGGATCATTAGCATGAAAGTAGCTTGGAGATGGGTGGTGATATGGATCTCTAGAGATGTCCTGCTGCCACTCAGGAGTGCACCGTGTGTAAGTCCTAATAAATTCATCTACTCGCCAAGCTGGACTTATTCAAATCATTCTTTAGTCTCTTGGCTCCTTCCCAGTTTGGGAAGGGACATTACAGTCTCAGGTTTTTCTCATAATAATTGGTGTCACTAACCTGGGATCTAAGCGACCAAATGTTGAATCAGGAAGGAGCATCTGTTGGGGGAATCACAGGGTAGTCAGAGACATAAATGTGGAGTGGAGTTACCCCACTGCTCAACCTTTGTGGGCCACTGTGTGGGGACAGGGATGCTGAGAAAACACCACTAAGGACTGAGTACCTATTACAAAAAACTAAGATGTTAAAGTATGATATGGATAGCAAATATGCCGTATGGTAAGGCTGGCTGCTGAGAAATTGTTAGGGCAGGAAAGGAAAGAAGGGTAGAATTTCCTGTGGCTTACATATTTAAAAGATGAAAAGTTCAAAGGTACAACAGATTTTCTAGGACTCCAGCTGAATGCAGGCCCATCCTTGTGCACAGTTTTGTTTTGTTTTGTTTTTTTTTGAGACGGAGTCTCTTTCTGTCGCCCAGGCTGGAGTGCGGTGGCCGGATCTCCGTTCACTGCAAGCTCCGCCTCCCGGGTTTACGCCACTCTCCTGCCTCAGCCTCCCGAGTAGCTGGGACTACAGGCGGCCGCCAGCTCGCCCGGCTAGTTGTTTGTATTTGTTTTTAGTAGAGACGGGTTTCACCGTGTTAGCCAGGATGGTCTCGATTTCCTGACCTCGTGATCCACCCGTCTCGGCCTGCCAAAGTGCTGGGATTACAGGGGTGCGCCACCGCGCTCGGACGCGCACAGTTTTTAACTGATGGACAAATTACAGCAAGAAAGAAATCCAAAGCTCAAATGATTAACCTGCAACTATACAGTTACGTAGAGTCTTCTAAATCTATTTTTCTCTTTTCTTTTTTGCCTGCTTTGAATCTACTGTTATTAAGCTATTGCTGTTGAGATAAAACTCATTGTTTATGGTTTTGCTAATTCAAGGCTACTTGGACATTTTATTTTTCTTATTAAATTCACCCAGTTCCAACCAAAACGTAAACATTGGACACTCCTATGAAACTGAAGAAAAAAAGGTAAAAGAGCTTTTAAAAAATCAGACTGCTATGGAAACTGCTTTACTCCAAATTATTTTGCTTTCCTTGGATTATTTACCGGGGTAAACAAAGTTTAGCCATGTGACAGGTTGTGATTTATTCAAAAATAGCTTGGATCCTGCTATCTTTTTTCTTTTTATTTCTTTTTTTTTTTGAGACGGAGTCTCTCTCTGTCCCCCAGGCTGGAGTGCAGTGGCCGGATCTCGGCTCACTGCAAGCTCCTCCACCCCCCTCCCCCGCCCCGGTTCAAGCAAGTCTCCTGTCTCAGCCTGCCAAGCAGCTGGGATTACAGGCGCCTGCCACTACACCGAGCTAATTTTTTGTATTTTTAGTAGAGACAGGGTTTCACCGTCTTGGCCAGGCTGGTCTTGAACTCCTGGCCTCATGATCTACTCGCCTTGGCCTCCCAAAGTGCTGGGATTACAGATGTGAGCCACCGTGCCCGGTCGGATCCAGCTATCTTTTAAACTGATAAGTTTATGCTGCTGTATCATGACTAGAGTTTTGAAATTATTACATCTTTTGCGTGTGTATACCTATTTAAATGTGTTTATGTGTATGTACCTGTATTATGTTATGCATTGTGTCTATCATGCTACTAAATTGTCTTATAAGTAAGTGATTAGTCATACATTAAGTTCAAATGCTTTTCAAGTTCACATGAATTTAGTAACCTTTAATAAATAAGCTGGGTTTAAAGTTACTGGTAAACTAAAACTAAAAATTGTCTTCAGAATTGCCAGCATACATTTTTGTCTGAGCTTACTGATTAGATAACTCTTATATTTGCTCTGTTGGATTTTTTTTTTTGTTTTTTTGGAGACAAGTTCTCACTCTGTCACCCAGCCTGCAGTGCAGTGGCACAATATAGCTCACCTCGGTCTTGACCTCCTGGGCTCAAGTAATCCTCCCACCTCCGCCTCCCAAGTATCTGGGACTACAGGTGCACGTCACCATGCCCCGCTAACTTTTTAAAATTTTTATTAAAGATGAGGTCTTGCTATGTTGCCCAGGCTGGTCTCAAACTCCTGATCTCAAGCAATCCTCCTGCCTCAGCCTCCCACAGTACTGGGATTACAGGCATGAGTTGCCATGTTTGGCTGCTGCTGCTAGATATTTTAAGGTGTCTAGGTTTGATAAGAAGGTTTTAAGACTATAAATCTAGCCAAAACAATGATTTTGTTTATGTAGGGTTTTAAAATATATATATATATTATTAATTTAATATGAACAGCTAAATTTTCTAAGTTATTGGCAAAAATGTCCATGTGTCCAACTTTAATGTTCTTTCTTCGGTAAACACCTGATATTCACCAGCTACAAAAATGGTTAACAGGAAAATTACTTAGAATCATGATTAGCTTCTATAATGTCTCAGTTCTCATGGGAATCTAGATGGACTGCTAAAAATAAAAGAATTAGGTAAATGTAAATAAGAGAAATGCTTGTAGGCAAGCTTTTTGTGTAATTTAAAATCGAAATTATTTTAGGCACTCATTGAATGTTTGGGTCATTTCCAATCAAAAAAGGATTATAATATGGGGCATTGGTTACACTTCTGAGCTTGTTCATGAAATCTATCATGGGGAAAAGCATTAGAGGACATCACCGAGCTGAATAAAAAGAAGGACTGAGTCTAGAAAATAATCAAAAAATAAAAACGGGATGAGCCAAGTGGGTGTCTGTATACTTGTCCTGGCCCAGGCGGGCAATGAACATGAAACAATACTGCCAGGGAAACACTGACATCAACCAAACAATCCAGAAATTACATAAGATACAAGCAGTCAGGCTGGCCCAGAGCTCCTACAGCAGCCCTGTGTGGCCTGTGAAAAAGCCAGGTGGCACCTGGAGAATGACAGCAGACTACTGTGAGCTAAAAAAGTGGTGCCCCCTATACATGCAACTATGCCCAATGTTGCTCAGCTGCTAAAGCAGGTGGTCCTTAGGCTGGGAAATGTCCGTGCTGTGATTTTTTTTTTTTTTTTTTTTGAGACCGAGTCTTGCTCTGTCGCCCAGGCTGGAGTGCAGTGGCCGGATCTCAGCTCACTGCAACCTCCGCCTCCCGGGTTCACGCCATTCTCCCGCCTCAGCCTCCTGAGTAGCTGGGACCACAGGCGCCCGCCACCTCGCCCGGCTAATTTTTTGTATTTTTAGTAGAGACGGGGTTTCGCCGTGTTCAGGATGGTCTTGATCTCCTGACCTCGTGATCCGCCCGTCTCGGCCTCCCAAAGTGCTGGGATTACAGGCTTGAGCCACCGCGCCCGGCCCGTGCTGTGATTTAATTGCCTTTTTCAGCATTCCTTTAGCAAAAGATTCACAGGACCAGTCTGCCTTCACTTGGGGGGCCAACGATGGGCTTTCCAGGTGTTACCATGAGGGTGCCTGCACAGGCCCACCGTCTGTCATGGTATGATTGCATAGGACTTGTCTAGACTCTCCTTGCCTGCCTCAATCTCCCTTTTTACTATATTGATGTTATCATCCTAACCTCAGAATCTCTTGCTGATCTAGAGGCTGCCCTACAGACTGTCTTTGGCCAGCCTAGAAGATGGGGGATGGAAAGTCAACTCCAAAAAGTTTTAGGGATCTGGCAAAGCCATCAAAGTCCTGAGAGTTACTTGGTTGAGTAAGTTGTAAAACATACCCAGAGCTATCATTGATAAGGTAGCACAGCAGCCTATTTCCCAGACGGTAAAATAACTTCAGGTTTTTCTAGGCTTGCTGGGACACTGAACAATATTCATTTCTCATTTGGCACAAACCCTCCACCCATTATACACCCTATTATAAAAAGCTGAAAAGTGGGACTGGACACACATAGAGCAAGAGGCTTTTGACAAAGTAAAACTATTGGGAAAGCAAATCCAAGCACTAGGTGCCCCACTGCCACAGCACCCTCTTGTATTAGAAGTCACTGGGGATGCCATGGTGATGAATTGGGGTTTGTGGCAAAAGCAACCAACGGAAGTGGTAGGTGTAGGGCTTGGAGCTCAATTATGGGAAGAAGCAGAATCTTGCTATACAGTTTTAGAGCAATGGCTATTGGCCATACGTAGACCATTGCAACAAGTGGAGACCATCACCAGAAAGCAGACCGTTACAGTAAAAACTGCCTACCTCATTCAAGAGTGATTGAAAGGCCTTCTAGCTAAGCCTACCTCCAGGATAACACAGTCACACATATCTATAATAAAGGGGTGCCAGGGGTGCCCTGTCAGGCCTTTAAGTCACTTAAGTCAGGCACTGCAGGAGGTGCTTGGACTCATCCACTTTAAAAAGGTAGAAGGGACTGGCATAACAATGGAACCACCTACCAGGCCAACCACTGTGTATGAAGGGACCTGCTGAAACCCTCTAGGGCCCAGTACACTGATGGGTCTAACAAAGGCACCAACACCAGTGGTCTACAGTTGTGATGCAAATGGAGACTGACACCATATGGATAAAATGGGCATCAAAACAAAACATAGACCAGAGGTCCACTTACCATATAATTCAACAGGTGCAGCCCTCACTACAAAAAAGAATGGCTTGTTAAAAACCCAATTACATGCATTGTCCCAATTCCATGCATTGTTTGTAACCCAATTACATACTTAAATCCCTGGACTAAGAATCTCCCTGAAGTCATACGAAGGTTAGATGAGTCACCCATTACCATACATGGCATCTTTTCCTGTGACTGGTTGGCATGACCTGTGAAACAGACCCTATAAACTCTCAGGGTTAGCTCTGAGTCACTGAGTCATGCTCCTGAAGCAGGTGGTCAGACCATGCTCCTGAGAGCACCAATGGATCTGCTAAGCATAGATGGCTATGTAGACCTGAAGTTTAGCTGGACAGTGCCTCCAAACTGGATCAGCTTTATGGCATTGGAGGGTTTCATGAAGACTGCTGGAGGGGAGGTGGTCACAGCTGTGCTCCTTGATGGGTGTCTGAGTGCCTTATGATACCAACACGCAGCAGCACCAATACCTGCTGGAGTGACCACAGGGCAGGCAGTATGGACAAGGCTGGAAACTTACCAACTGGCTAGTATGCCTGCTCCTAAAAGGGAAGTCATGTGTGGTACTGTAAGCCAGGCCTGAAGCCCATGGTGGCCTCTCTAATAAGGCCCATGAAAAAAATACAGTGGTAATAATGTTACAAGAAATGGATACACCCATAAGGGTCCTTATCAAAGACCTGTGTTCACATCCATAGGCTGTTCCTACTAACCGTGACAGCTGGTAATGCCTTCCTGGACTGGGCTGACCGTCGCAGCAGCCAGCAACCAGTCTGATTGTTGCATATATGGATACCTCCCTGCTGTCAAATAATAATAATACACCTTGAAATACTCTGCCTTTCTCCCAGTGGAACTAGAGTGACTGATTCAATAGAACCAGTAATGCACCTTAGGCTCATTAGGGATTGTGTCCATCTGGAGGCCCAATTGCCAAAGTGATGGAGACCCAGCAACATATGTGTTTATGAGCACTACCTGTTGAGCCTATATCCTTGATAAAGAGAATAATATCACAAATGCTTTTTTTTTTTTTTGACTGTCACCCAGGCTAGAGTGCAATGGCGGGATCTTGGCTCACTGCAACTTCTGCCTCCTGGGTTCAAGCAAGTGTCCTGCCTCAGCCTCTCAAGGAGCTGAGATTACAGGCCTGTGCCACTGCGCCCAGCTAATTTTTTGTGTTTTTAGTAGAGACAGGGTTTCACCATGTCACCCAGGCTGGTCTCAAACTCCTGAGCTCTGGCAATCCACCTGCCTCAGCTTCCCAAAGTGCTGGGATTACAGGCATGAGCCACCGTGCCCGGCCCACAAATGATTTTAAATAATTTGTCAACTGAGATCCATGATAAAACCCAATTCGATTTATTTACCTCATTCTCAAATTGGTTATACACCTTACCTACTCATTGGAGTTATGTTTTGCTGATAGGCATGATAACTGTAGTTAGCTTCTGCTTTTGATGCTGTTGTGCGTACTGTGGATGTGACTTGTACACACAAGCCAATGCTATACAGTATAGGCCCATACAATTCTTTCCCTCATACCCCACTCAGAGACTGGTTCAAGATTGGCAGAAAAAAATGTTAAGAGTTGAGGGACAGGGTGGATTGTAGTATGATGTGTCCCCCATCAGGTTACTTAAGGGTGTATGTCTGCTGCCTGAACCTGAAGGCCAGGTCAAGATCATGGTGTGCAGCTGAGGAACAGGTGTCTCTGAGAACCCAAACATCCCAGGGCACAGCTGGGAACATACCAAGGAAAACAGTCTCATCACACACCTGGAAGACAAAGAGCCAGAAAATTAGCTGAGAAGCAGCTTAGAACTGGGTGGTGGTGCAGATCTCTAGAGCTGTCCTACCACTACCCAGGAGCGTCCTGTATATCGGTCCTAATAAACTCATCTACTTATCAAGCTGGACTTATGGGAGTCATTCTCTGGTATCTTGACTCCTTCCCAGTTCAGGGAAGGGACATTACAATCCCAGGTTTTTCTTATAACATTGCTCCTGCTGGCCACCTCACTATGAGACAGCTGGATCCAGCCTACTTGACTAGCCCCACTGACCCCCTGGACTATGCAGTTATGCCATAGTGACCACGTTACAGCCACAGCATGACTCCCTGGAACTGCGTCTGCTTACTTTAAACTCACCAAGTAGAACTCCCTGTGGGAAATGTGCCTGGGTAATGCCCTGGACCCCAGCAAAGACTTCAGCCCACAGGACCCTCACACGCACTCTCTCTGTTCCTCTTGCTCTTGTTCTCCACCTGCAGTCTGAGTGTGCAAGTCCCAGACAGCTTTCCTCTTCCTGTTGGCCCTGTGAGGCATGCTGCCTTCTTCTCTGAGAGAAGTAATAAAAACTACTTCTGTTACCTGTGTGTTCTTGCAAAAGATAATAAAATAATAAGAGTGGGAAAAACCCTACCTCTGTTATTTCAAGTGTTTTCTTGTGCTGTCTCCTCTGTCTCCCCTGACCGGCACACTTGGCCCAACTCTCCTCCCGGTCAGGGCTCTCCTAGAAGGAGTAACTGGACACAGGTCACCTAAGAGCCAACAGGGCATCTACTGGAGTAAACATGTTTCCTGTGAGGGGGACCCTGGTCACAAGTCGGACACATAGGCAGGAGGCATCCTTCGGGATGAGGCAGCATCCTCAGAAAGGCACATTGTCCACAACCAGGCCCGCTTCCCCTGGTCCTGCTGGGGCAGGGCGAGGGTTGCCACTCTCTTGGGAGAAATCTCAAGATGAAACTGGAGGAAAATACAAGGGCCTCAGATAAAATTAGTTTAGCCAGTTTTAAAGATATTGACATTTTCTTTTTTTCTTTTTTTTTTAAAGATGGGGTCTCAGCCAGGCATGGTGGCTCACACTTGTAATCCCAGCACTTTGGGAGGTCGAGGCGGTGGATCACCTGAGGTCAGGAGTTCAAGACCAGCCTGGCCAACATGGTGAAACCCCGTCTCTACTAAAAATACAAAAATTAGCCAGGCATTGTGGCACATGCCTGTAATCCCAGCTGCTCAGGAGGCTGAGGCAGGAGAATTGTTTGAACTCAGGAGGTGAAGGTTGCAGTAAGCCAAGATCGCATTGCACTCCAGCCTGGGTGACAAGAGTGAAACTCTGTCTCAAAAAAAAAAAGATGGAGGTTTTGCCGTGTTGCCCAAGCTGGTCTAGAACTTCTCAGCTCAAATGATCCACCCACCTTGGCTTCTCAAAGTGCTAGGATTAGAAGCTCGAACCCCCCTGCCTGGCCGATATTGGCATTTTCCTATTGTGATGTGAGAAGAGAAAAATCTGTGTTGCCACCATTTATTATTACTTTTTTTTTTTTTTTTTGCAAAAAAGTATTTAAAGTTGCTAGAAAGGTAATAAAAAATAATACAAATTGTCTACATGGTATAAATCCCCTTGGGCATTAAATTCTTGTTGATATTACCTGTATGCTGAGTACCCTAAACGTGTGAAGTAAAAACATAAAAAAGTGTTTTCTCCAATACCTATCTCTCAAATAAGAGATATTAAATCACATTTCCCACTGGGGAGTGGCATCCTGAACGCCACTCTGGCCGTACTCCATACCTTAGCCTCCAGGGTCAGATATCAGAACACTCATTCTAGTATGTAAAGTTCACACCCTGTTGTTTGGTTTTCATTTTTTATTTTTAAACTTCAAAGCAATTTTTCTTTCCTCCTCCAGGGCAGACCAGAACAGTGGGTGATTTGCCTCATTCCATTCTCTTGGGAAAGTGAAAAGTGGAGAAGAGAATGTTTAAATTGTTGCCTGCTGGGGACACATTGCACTCCTCAATTTGGGTGGTAGCAACCGCTGTTGGAATTCGTTATCTGTGGGTCCAGTAAGGTTGTATTATGTCCTGATGTCCCACTGTGAGGACTTACTCTCTGTTATTCTCTTGGGCTTTGCAGTCCTTGAACAGCTTTGTTCTTCTCTTCTGGGGTCATCATGCCGAGTTCTCTGATGTATAAGGTGGTCCAGGCAAGTCTGTAGCTGCAGTGTCTACTTTTTCAGGCTAAAACCTTAAGCCGTCAGACACTGGGGGATCTATTCCATATCTCCTAGGAGGCTGACTGGCATTTCTTCACCACATTGTCTCTCTTTACTATTCTTTTCCACTGCTACAGTACTCAGGAAAACTTCTCCAAGTCCGTGGTAAGCAGACATCCACCCAGAGTCAAAATGCTGGTCTCCTCTTCTAGCGTAGGCCTCCAGTCCTCACAAAGGACTCCCTGAGGTCCTCCTCCCTGGCCAAAGGGAGGGAAGCTCCCTTTGAGGGAAGAGTAAGAACAGTTTCTTCAGCCACCTCTGGTCCCTGGGTCTGGTCTCTCTTTCTGTGGATGAGGGTAGCAGGAGGGGATTCTGGGAGGGGGTGCTTGGTGGTGGGAACCATTCTCTTATCATCTCCATGAGAAAAGTGAGACACGGCTGGCCTAGGCAGGGATCTGAACTTAGAATGTGAGACCTTAGCAGCAATTCCAGAGCAATGGCAACACGCATTCTTATTAAACGAGTTAGCTTTATAGTGATGGCTTATTTCATATCTGGGTTGCTAGAGCCTCCAGGTAACACAATAGAAGGAATGTGCTTAGACAGCCCAGAGCATCAGTCGACATTTTCGGTTAGAAAGCAATGAATGTATGTGAACCAGGTTGCTACATCAACTACTGTCTAGGACAAGGTGGTGCATAAATGAGTCCTTGTGTATCAATATTTCATTTTCATTCTATACTCTTACATTGATGAAAAAGTGAAAAGTTATTATGATGAATAGTAGCTGGATTCTTCCCTGTCAGTGCTAAGTGATCACATAGAAACCAAGGTTCAAATAAGCACAAATATTCCTACAGATTAGTATGATCATCTTCCTGACCTTTTAACATTGTTTATGCCAGATGCACATTCAAAAATTATCATTTCCTCTTTTATTTGCAGAACTGAAATTTTGTTTTTCAAAGGACTGCTGCATCATTTTGCTGCTAGAAGCTTGGAAAAGCTCTGACAGACTCAAGTCTCTGCTGTGCTTCTGTGGTGGAGCCTGGGACAGACGTCGGGTTAAGGTTGTTGGATTCAGAGTTGCTATTCCTCCACTGCATCGGGACGGGTGACAAAGTTTTAGTTGTCAGAAATAATTTGTCCAATAAGGAAGTGCTTTCCTCTATCTTAACCTCTTAATTCATTGTCTATCTCTGCCAGATATGTGTGTGAGTTAACCGAGATAGAAAATAAAACTTTGTGTATAAGTGATTCATTTTTAAAAATCACTTTTCTTAACATATGTAAAACCAAATTGTTTGAAAGTAACTTTTGCTTATTGGAAAGCCTAGTATCTTAAAATCTCAGGCTTCTTAAAAAAAAAAAATGAACCTTTCATTTTAAAGTAGATTTACAGAAAATTTCCAGAAAAGTGAAGACAGAACAGAAAGCCCTCATGCACTGCACATCCTGTTTTCCTGTTATTAACATCTTACACGAGTGTGGTGCATTTGTTACAGTTAATTAACCAATATTGAGACATTCCTCCTAGCTGAAGTGCATGTGTTCATCATTCAGATTTCTGTAGTTTTTGGCTAATGATGCTTTTCTCTTCCAGGATCCCATCCAGGATCCCACATTCCATGTAGTCACTGCCTCCTTAGGCTCCTTCTGGCTGCGACAGTTTTTCAGATTTCCCTTGTTTCTGATGATCTTGGCAGTTTTGAGGAACACTGGTCAGGTATTTTGTAGAATGTCCCTTGTTTGGGATTTGGCAAATGTTTTCTTTTGGTTAGACTGGGGTTGCGTGTTTTCCGGAGGAAGATCACAGAGGGAAAGTGCCACTTTTATAAAATCATATCAAGGGTGCATATCAGCATGACTTGTTAGTGTCAATGCTGACCTTGGCTGATGTAGTATGGGTCAGGCTTTTCCACAGTAAAGTTGCTGTCTTTATTCCCCTTTTCATTGTTGTATTCTTTGGAAGTAAAGACATACAGTCAACACTTAAAGGGTGGGGAGTCAGCTGGGCAAGGTAGCTCATGCCTGTAATCTTAGCATTTTGAGAGGTCAAAGCAGATGAATCGCTTCAGCCCATGGAGGTTGAGGTTGCAGTGAGCCAAGATTGCGCCATTGTACTCCAGCCTGGGTAACAGAGTGAGACCCTGTCTCAACAAAAATTAAAAAATAAAAATAAAGAGTGGCAAGTTCTAGTTCACCTTACTGAGGGGAGAGTAGCTACGTAAGTTGTACAGACTTCTTCTGCACAGGAGGTTTTCTATTCTCCTCCACTTTTAAATTCATTCAGTATTTATTTATATGATTCATGCATATTTATTTTTTATTTTGGGTTACCATCCAATACCACCTTGTTTGGGTTTTTTAAATTGTTCCAGCTTTGGTCATTGAAGAGCACAGTTGGCTCTTGTGTCATTTTGACAAACTCCCGTGTGTGTGTGTGTGTGTGTGTGTGTGTGTGTGTGTGTGTGTGTGTTTGAAGCACATTCTGGCATTACAAGATAATCCTGCCCTTTTTTTTTTTTTTGGATAATCCTGTTTTATCTTTTTTTAAAAAGTTCTGTCCTATGGATATAATTTGGATGTTTGTCCCTTCCAAATCTCATGTTGAAATTGTGATTGCCAGTGTTGAAGATGGGGCATGGTGGGAGGTGATTGGATCATGGGGGTGGATCCCTCTTGAGTGGCTTAGTGCCACCCTCTTGGTGATGAGTGAGATCACATTAGATCTGGTTGTTTAAAAGAGCCTGGCACCTCCCAGCATCACTCTTACCATGTGACACACTAGCTCCCCGTCAACTTCTGCCATGACTGTAAGCTTCTGGGGCCTCACTGGAAGCAACTGTCAGCACCATGCTTCCTATAAAGCCTGAAGAACAGTGAGCCAATTCAACCTCTTTTCTTTGTATACTATGAAGCCTCAGGTATGTCTTTATAGCAATGCAAGAACGACCTAATACACCTATCTTGAGTATTTCCTGCCTCAGCCCTAGAATCAACCGCTTCTTCAAGAAGCTCTGGTTCCTTCTATTGGTAAGCAGTGTGAGTCCAAAAGTATCTGAGACACATCTCAATCAATTTAGAAAGTTTATTTTGCCAAACTTAAGGATGCACCAGTGAAACAGCGTCAGGAGGTCCTGATGACATGTGCCCCAAGTAGTCAGGGTACAGCTTGCTTTTGTACATTTTAGGGAGACACGAATTTGAAGAAGTTGAAGAGGGGTCTTGCTATGTTGCCCAGGCTGGTCCTGAACTCCTGGTCTCAACCCATTGTCCCACCTCAGCTCCTGAGTAGCTGGGATCACAGGAGGAACTGCCTGTCAAGCCCTGCTGAATACTGAGTCTTTCCATCCCTTTCTCTCTGTGTTCCATACAAATGTTCTACTTAACTCTTCAGCAGACCTGATGGGTACTAACTTGTTACCTCTCTAGGCTTAACTCATCTCATGAGTCTCACCCATTTCAGCGTTTGTCTTTTCCGTAGTAGAACTGAATGTTTTCCAAGATACAGCATTGTGTAGGTACATTAAACATCACACACACAGTACATAGGCAAAGAAACTAGTTAGAAGTCACAAGTGCAACAAAGTTTCCCGTTTTAGGGAATGGGAGCTCAAGTGATATTAAATAGATTGGTTGGGAACTGGAAAATATTGAAAATGTCAGATGTACTTCCAAATGAGGGTATGATCCAAAGGCTACATATTGGTTAATTTACTCTGAAGAACTGAAAGTTTATTCAGAATACTCTATTATTTTTTCAAAAAGAGGTGCAAAAGACTTCACAAGGCTGGAAGAGAAGGAGCTGAGACATGGCCTGTTGCTAAAGGGTCTGCAATATTTCCCCCCCCCCCTTTTTTCTAAGAGAAGCAATCTCACAAGGGTGCAACTATCTTCGTTCTCCTAAAGATATTCCTGTCAAGTGTTACAACCCTGTTTAGCATCTTCTTGACACTTGTGAGGTAAAAGATTCCAAATCTCTGTATGGTCAAAGTTATTTGGAGCCTTGTGAAGCCTGGTGAGTTCTGCCCTTGCTTGGTAGAAGTGGGGCAGTCAGAGCTGCTTTTTGGGAGGACATCATCTTAGCACCAGGCCCTGAAAGAGTCAGTAGAATTTCGACAAACTGAGAAGACAGAGAATGGTGTGCTAGAACAGCCAGCAGCCCAAGCATAGCAAGGAAAGCGCACAGCGTGTTTGGAGGACATGATTCGTCTGCTGCATGAAACGGAATGGAAGCAATGAAGTCCAGTGCTCTGTGCGGTTAGAAGCCCAGCCTGCAAGATGGGCTCAGACAGAAGCAGAGGGTCATAGGTAGCTTTCCAGAAGTTACCATCAGACTTTATAACAGCACTAAGCGGGTGCTGTTATACAGCTGTGTGGAGCACATGAATATTATCCTCTAAGGTGTGTTGCTAGCACCTTTGGGGAAGAAAAACTCTATAGCTCGATATGGGTAGTGAAAGTTATAAACCCAGAACAAAAGGTGTTCAGATTTGCTGATTGGCAGGGAAGTTCTGGGAGCTTCACATATTCTACAGTCTTGTATTTCTTCACAACAATCCCATATGGTTTTGTTGTTGTTGTTGTTGTCTTTTTTTTTTTTTTTTTTTTTTTTGAGACAGAGTCTCATTCTGTCTCCCAGGCTAGAGTGCGGTGGCAAGATCTTGGCTCACTGCAAACTCCGCCTCCTGGGTTCAAGCAGTTCTCTACCTCAGCCTCCCTAGTAGCTGGGATTACAGGCAGCCACCATCATGCCCAGATAATTTTTGTACTTTTAGTAGAGATGGGATTTCACCATCTTAGCCAGGCTGGTCTTGAACTCCTGACCTCGTGATCTACCCACCTCAGCCTCCCAAAGTGTTGGGATTACAGGCATGAGCCACCCAGCCTCCCATATCTTATATCACATTTTTCTTTCCATTTTACAGGTGATGAAACTGAGACTCAGAGAGGAAAGCTCATTGGCCCAAGGTAACATAACAAATAGGTGGTGGAGGCTGGATTCTATGTGCACACCCTTAACTGAATGCTTTCAACCTCATCTTTTTTTCTGTTTTCAAAGTGAGCTACAAACATTCACATTTTGAAAACTGATGGTGCCACATAAATGAATGTTGAATAAGTCAATGACTGAATACATAGATGGCTGAATGCAAGAGGCTCCCACTGAAAAGGAACATCCTTTTGGCTCTGAAAGTCTGGAAACACACAGAAGAAAAAAAGGAGAGAGAGGCTCTGTATTTCCACATTTCTGGAAGGCTGCAGAAAAAGGAGTGAATACAAATTTGTAAAAATCTGTATCAAATCTAGCCAAGTGCTGTAATCTCAGCTACTTGGAGGCTGAGGTGAGAGGATCGTTTGATCCCAGGAGTTTGAGGCTGCAATGAGCTACTATCACACCACTACACTCCAGCCTGGGTGACAAAATGAGACCTCATCTCTTAAAAAAAAAAAAAGTATAAAATCCAATGAAAGATTACCATGGCCAGGTGTGGTGGCTCACACCTATAATCCCAGCACTTTGGGAGGCCAAGGCGGGTGGATCACCTGAGGTCAGGAGTTCGAGACCAGCCTGACCAACATAATGAAATCCCATTTCTACTAAAAATACAAAATTAGCTGGGCATGGTAGCACATGCCTGTAATCCCAGCTACTTGGGAGGCTGAGGCAGGAGAATTGCTTGAACCCAGGAGGTGGAGGTTGTGGTGAGCCGAGATGGCATTATTGCACTCTAACCTAGGCAACAAGAGTGAAATTCTGTCTCAAAAAAAAAAAAAGAAAAAAAAAAAAAGAAAGAAAGAAAAGAAAAGAAAAGAAAGATTATCAATATGAACTTGCCAATGTCAATTTTAATATTAATTTTTTTTTAGACAGAGTCTCACTCTGTTGCCCAGGCTGGAGTGCAGTGGTATGATCAAAGCTCACAGCTGCCTCAAAGTCCTGGGCTCAAGCAATCCTCCCACCTTGTCCTTTCAGGTACCTGAAACTATAGGCACGAGCCACCAGGCCTGGCTGATTTTTAATTTTTTGTAGAGACAGGGGCTCACTATGTTGCCCAGGCTTGTCTAGAACTCCTGGACTTAAGGGATCCTCCAACCTTCGGCCTTCCCAAACACTAAATTATAGGTGTGAGCCATTGTGACTGGCCATTTTCTTTTTCTTTTTCTTTTTTTTGTTTTAGTTACAAAAGGGATGTAAATGTGTGTGATCAGAGCTCAGAGCAACTTTCAAAGGCCTTTGACCATTACTTTTGATTTTTGTTTTCCAGTGTGGGACTTTCTCTAGAAATCTGTTTCTAGTGACCTACACGGTTTAAAGTTGTGAATTTCTTTTTCTGTCCTGCAGAGTCCTGTGCCTTTGGGTACGTGATGATGAGGAAGAGCTAGCTGCAAGCCCCATTCCTCAGCAGTACTATTCACTTCCTATTCATGACAAAATGACACTGAAAGTACAGTGGCTGCATTTGTTTGTTTTTTAAAAATTCCCAGCTCCTAGAACTGACAGTTGTTATATTAATTGCACAAAAGTTTGCATAAAGACTAAGAAGATGACTGAATGGAAATTAATCCCACACTGTCAATTCAGTAGTCATGTGAACTCACATCTCAGAAACAGTGGGAAGACAATAGAAAGAAAGTAATTAATATGAAAAGAATTCACCAAATATTGAAAAGGGCTCTAAGAAAGGCAATGACTATAAAGACATTCTTTCTTTTTTTTCTTGTTTCAGTAAACCTACACACATATTAAATTTAACACGAAATTGCATTAATCATGTGTTCTAAAATTTTCTGCGTCTTAGGATGGTTGGCTATCTTAAACATCTTGCTGGCCTCCGGAGAGACTGCCCCTCCCAGGGCTGGCCAATTCTGGAGATAACAAATAACTCAGCCGGGAGCATGTGTTTTACATGCAAACTACCCAATCCCAAGTCTACTTCCAGCCTCTCTCCTTTATCTAACTCTTACACACCACGCCAATATCCCCACTGCCCTAAATCCTCCCAGGGCTACCTACCAGGCAACTAGAGATGACCCCTGTAAACCAGAGCTATTGGGAGAGGGAAAGAGACAGAGAGAGAGAGAGAGAGAGAGAGAGAGAGAGAGAGAGAGTAGTACTCTGAAGCTGAACTTACCCGTATTTTAAAATCTGTGAGAATTTAGCTATATTTTCAAAGAAAGGAAATGTGCAAAACAATGTAAATAAATTTAACCTGTAAAATTAGTGTTTTTGAATAACCCAGTAAAGAAAAGGAAAGATTATTAAAACATATTTGCACAGACAATTAATGCTTTCCCAAGCCATTGTTGAAAAGTCAAAAGAGGCTGGGCGTGGTGGCTCATGCCTGTAATCGCAGGTGGGTGGATCACTTGAGGTCAGGAGTTTGAGACCAGCAGGGCCAACATGGTGAAACCCCATTTCTACTAAAAATACAAAAATTAGCCGGGCGTGGTGGTGCACACTTGTAATCCTAGCTACTCTGGAGGCTGAGGCAGGAGAATTGCTTGAACTCAGGAGGCAGAGGTTGCAGTGAGCCAAGATTGTGCCATTGCACTCCAGCCTGGGTGACACAGCGAGACTCCATTTCAAAAAAAAAAAAAAAAAAAAGTCAAAAGAAACTAAATGTTGTTAGTAAAGGTCAAACCTGGAATAGAAAGTACAGATAAAGAAAAGTTGGTGTGTGTGTATGTGTGTGTGTGTTATTTTATAAAGGCTTACCTTCAAAGAACCTCAAATGAATATGTAACTCTCTCTGTATGCAACTATAACTTTCACTTGCAAAAGTGTACCAGTTTGAACAGTAAATCACCCATTCACCTATCTAAACATCACATGATAAGTAATGTTTAGATAGGTGAATGCGTAATTTTAGTACAGGGAATTTTTAGAATATTTTTAGCACATAATTAGATGAGCAAGTATGGAAAGTATGTTGTTACAAAGAGTTTACCCTGAAGGACCCATAGTAAGTCCTCTAAACCAGTGCTTAATCTAATTAGTTCTTGTAGCTAATGACAAATCACATAGTTTTATAAATTACCAGTGGTCACTCAAAATTATTACTATCACCAAGCCTGTTTTCTTGATTTTACTTATAGGTTGATTTTAGTGCATTTGAGCTACAATCCTATTTTATTATCTAGAAAATGCCTTGAAGATATCTGTGGACCTACAGACTTCCAGGGCTACTTTCTGCATACAAAGGAGGCATGAACAGGCCTTTCTACTCAGAAGTGGACTAAGGTGAATCCATCCAACCAACATCTGTCATAGTTCTTTGTGTCCCAGAAACCTCATGTATGTTGAAATTAGCTGATTTCATGATTCAGAATAGATCTGGTCTTCAACCTCAAAGTTGTCCAGTGCATCCCCAGTTCAACCTCAGAAGAACCTTTCAGAAGCCCACCAGCTCACGAAACATTCCTTCTGGGGGTCTCTGGTGGGCACAGAATAAGCCCCCCTTCCCCTCAGGGTCTGCCTGTCTGTCCCTTAACCTGTTCTCCTGCTCCTGCATTCCGGGTTCCCTCCACCTAAGGCAAACTGCCCGGGGCACTTGCCCAGCATGGAAAGCTTTGGTCTTCAGGGTCTTGACTTTTTACCAGCATCTCTGAAGCCCCAAAGTCATATAAGAATTTATTTGACTGAAAATTATTTAAGAACTTTATGTGTTAATTTTCCTTATAAAGTGAAAGTTGATCACTTTCTTTTTCTATATTTCCTTTGCCCAGACACAACTTATTGTTACTCTGTTTTCAATATTGAAGCAGGAAATGGAATTCACTGTGAGCCTGCCCCAGTGCTATTCAGACTCATTCTATCCAGGGAGCAACTTCACTCCATAATTTGTGTAGATACAGTTACTTACCTACCCCCTCTCTAGTACATAACTCCCCACACACACCCACAGACTTCTTCCCCTAGGGAACTACTCAGTGGTGTGTCTCCCTTTACCAGTCAAGTGCACAAAATCAGTGCATGCTGTGCTGGTCAATGTGGTGATCTTTTCCCCTCTTTTAACCTGGGGAAGAGAGTTTATGGCAGAGACCACAGCTTTAATCCACACATCTTTGTGTACCAACTTCAATGTTCTACAAGACACAGAAGAGAATGTGTCCAGCGATTTCTCCTGAGCAGTCGTCACGGAAATCTCTTGCTCTCCTTTGGGAAGATGACTTTCACTCTTAATGATGAATCAGTACTCACCATTATTACATGGACTGGTGAACAAGAACTTGTTATCTTCCAGCACTGTGCTGTGCTTCACTCAAGCTGGTTAATTCCTGCACTTTCCTGTATTACTGAATGATTTTTCTTTTCTTCTGAATGGCAGTTTTTAAATGTAGGACTACTGTTTCTTCATCATTTGAGTTTGGGAATTAGGTCTCAAATGGGGCAGCTTATGAAATCTGCTTTGGAGGTCAGGGGTCTTCTCCATAGTGGAAAACATCTACCTGACCCTTTTCAGGCCCCAAACTCCTCTCCAGGGTGTAGTGAATGCATGGCACTGGGCATTCCTCCTGTAAATGGAGGAGCTTAGATCTCTGGAGGAAACTTCTGGGCTGTATGTGGCTACCACGAAAATGGCTACAGTGGGAATAAAAGGGCTTTGATCACCTAGTCTTGAGTTCCAGGCAGTTTTTCTGGGCCATGCCACTGATCAAGCATGGTGACATCGAAGGAAGGTATTCTCCTTTTTTTCTTTTTTGAAAGTGTCTCACTTTGTCGCCCAGGCTGGAGTGCAGTGGTGCAATCATGGATCCTTGCAGCCTCCGCCTCCTGGGCTCAAGAGATCCTTCCACCTCAGCCTCTAGCATAGCTGGAACTGCAGTGCACACCACCATACCTGGCTAATTTTTGTAATTTTTATAGAGATGGGGTTTCACCATGTTGTCCAGGCTGGTCTTGGACTCCTGGCCTCAAGTGATCCACCCGCCTTGGCCTCCCAAAGTTCTAGGATTACAAGGGTGAGTCACTACTCCCAGTCTGGTATCTTCTTTTGTACTTTTCAGAAGAACTCAAAATGGATGAGTTGGCATAAAACTACATCTGCTGCTCTAGTGCCAGTGAATAGGCCATGAAGCGAGTGGCTTGGATGGGACTTTAGCTCTGTGACCTGCCGGGTATTCAGAAAGCAGCCACAGATAGCTTAGGGGTTCAAGACAGCAATGGTGCGTGAACCACCATGGGTCAAGAGGAACAGTTGATCTGATCTGATCTCCGCTGGCCCCCCAGGGCTTTCGTGCAGACATAGCTGGCAGCCAGATGGTGGCGCTGTGAACGCAGGCCCTTTCACTAGGGTACAGGCAGCTGCGGTTGAAGAGTCTACCTACAGGGGAGCGTGGCGTTCTGCTCCCCCCATGGGAAACAGGCAAGCCACACGGAGGACCAACTCTTCAACAAATGTTGGTAACATTTGTGGTACTGAGGGTTGAGAGCTAGGGGAATTCTTCAAACTATTAGGGGATTCTCTCTTGCTAGTGAAACAGATGGGAAGCCGAGGAGCTACTGCACTTTGAACACTGACTTTAGTTTTAATCACAGACTGTTAAGGTTGGGACATATTTTTCTTTAACTTTTAGACTCAGGGGGTGCATGTGCAGGTTTGTTGTATAGGAAAACTTGTGTCACAGGGTTTTGTTGTACACATTATTTCATCACCCAGGTACTAAACCTAGTGCCCAACAGTTATTTTTTCTGTTCTTCTCCCGCTTCCCACCCTCCCCCTCAAGAAGGACCCAGTGTCTGTTGTTTCCCTCTTTATGTCCATGTGTTCTCATTATTTAGCTCAGACTTATAAAGAGAACATGGGATATTTAGTTTTCTGTTCCCGTGTTAGTTTGCTGAAGATAATGGCCTCCAGCTCCATCCGTGTTCTGGCAAAAGATAAGATCTTGTTCTTTTTTATGACTACATAGTACTCCATGGTGTATACGCACCCTATTTTCTTTATCCAATGTTTCATTGATGAGCATTCAGGTTGATTCCATGTCTTTGCTATTGTGAAGAGTACTGTCATGAACATTCATGTGCATGTGTCTTTATGGTATAATGATTTATATTCCTCTAGGTATATTCCCAGTAATAGGATTGCTGGGTCAAATGGCACTTCTCTTTTAGCTTTTTGAGGAATTGCCACACTGCTTTCCACAATGCAATGGTTGAACTAATTTACAGTCCCACCAACAGTGTATAAATGTTCCATTTTCTCTGCAACCTTGTCAGCATCTGTTGTTTTTTGACTTTTTAATAGTAGTCATTCTGACTCATGTGAAATGGTATCTCATTGTGGTTTTGATATGCATTTCTCTAATGATCAATGATCTTTAGCTTTTTTTTCTTATGTTTGTTGGCTACATGAATGTCTTCTTTTGAGAAGTGTTTGCTCATGTCCTTTACCCACTTTTTAATGGGGTTGTTTGTTTTTTTCTTGTAAATTTAAGTTCCCTGTACACTCTGGATATTAGACTTTTGTCAGATGGGTAGCTTGCACAATTTTTCTCCCATTCTGTAGGTCGTCTGTTCACTCTGCTGATAGTCTGTTGTGCTGTGCAGAGGCCCTTTAGTTTAATTAGATCCTATTTGTCAATTTTTGCTTTTGTTGCAATTGCTTTTGGTGTTTTCGTCATGAAATCTTTGCCTGTGCTTACGTCCTGAATAGTATTGCCTAGATTTTAAGAAATATTTAACTCAAAGCAACAATATTAACAGTTCACTTCTCATCTGAAACGATAGAAGAAAAAAGACAATAGATCAACCTATGTTTTTGAGATGGAGTCTTGCTCTGTTGCCCAGGCGGGAGTGCCATGATGTGATCTCGGCTCACTGCAACCTCTGCCTCCTAGGTTCAAGTGATTCTCCTGCCTCAACCTCCCTAGTAATTGGGATTACAGGTGCATATCACCATGCCCAACTAATATTTGTATTTTTAGTAGAGATGGGGTTTCACCATGTTGGCCAGGCTAGTCTTGAACTCCTGACCTCAAGTGATCCACCCAACTTGGCCTCCCAAAGTGCTGGGATTACAGGTGTGAGCCACCATGCCCAGGACTGAACTCTGAGCTTTTTTTCTTTTTTCTTTTTTGAGATGGAGTCTCGCTCTGATGCCCAGGCTGGAGTGCAGTGGTGCCATCTCGGCTCACTGCAAACTCCGCCTCCTAGGTTCAAGCCATTCTCCTGTTTCAGCCTCCCAAATAGCTGGGATTACAGGCATCTGCCACTATGCTCAGCTAGTTTTTGTATTTTTAGTAGAGATGGGGTTTCACTATGTTGGTCAGGCTGGTCTTGAACTCCTGACTTTAAGCAATCCACCAGCCTCGGTCTCCCAAAGTGCTGGGATTACAGGCATGTACCATCACACCCAGCCAGCTTTTTTTCGTATGCTTGTTGGTCATGTGTATGTCTTCTTTAGGAAAGTGTCTGTTCATGTCCTTTACTCACTTTTTAACGTGGTTGTTTTTTTCTTTTTAAAGATGCCGGATATTAGACCTTTGTCAGATGCATAATTTGCAAATATTTTCTCCTATTCTTTATGTTGTCTGTTTATTCTGTTGATAATTCTTTTGCTGTGCAGAATCTCTTAAGTTTAATTAGATCCCATTGGACATTTTGGTTAGCAAGAAAGGACAAATGCCTCGAGTAATAATCACAATGTAGGACATCTTTAAGGAACAAAGGTAAAAGTTTCTGGAGGTTGAATGGCCAATTCTATTAAACTGTCACAGTTTGAAAATTACCAGAATGCTCTCTCCTTCAGTATATGGTTTATGTCTCAAGTTTAAGGGAATGATTTCTATTGTCTATGAATACGGCTGAAAAAAACAAAACAAAACAAAACCCGGTCAAAATATCTCTCTCTTTTGGAATGGCAGTGTTCACAAGCCCCTCTTGCCCAGCTACACAAAGTAGCTAGACATCATGCACCCGGTCCCACAATGTTGAGACATGTAGTGATTTATGATCATAATAAATGAGTGTTTCCCAAAACTTACTCTGTGGAACCTTGAGTCAAATAACTTTGAGAACTTTGCCAACTGTATCTTCTTAATTATTGCGAAAGTTGTCAGAATCAAAACGGAATCATGAATATTAAGAAAACCCTGACACATGGAGCCAGCGAAAACCGTAAAGAAGGGGTTCTGACACTTGTGTGCCTGATGATGAAAAAGACTATACAAAAACCACAACCTGGCACACAACCCATTGCAACTGTACAAAAAATATATACAAGAATATCTGCCCAGCAACTGCCTGTCCAAACTTGTACTGGTGTCGCCCTTGTCATTGGTCTTTGTAAACAAAGGTAAGTATTTCAAAAACAATTATGTAGTCCTCATTTTTTTCTTTAGAAATCTTTGCCTTCTTTTACCTCCCTGACACATATATTAATAGTTTGCTAGGGTATGCGTATTCCCATTGCAATGTTCTATTCCCTAATAAATATCTTTTAGAGAGCCTCTCTCTGTTATTTAGGTTGGAAATATTCATAACACTTGTGAGCCTATTTCATAGCTCCGAGAAGTTAGATGATAATGTGCCTTTACATCTTGTTTAGTCAATAATTTGCCCAAATTATTTGATCTTGAAATGTTACTTTAGCAAGATACCTATTAACAGTTTGTATAAATCTGTCTGATATAGTGTAGGAGTTATTTTTTTTTTAATTCGTCACATCTCTTAATGCTGATATGAGAAACTTTAAGCAGTACTTTTCGTGCCAAGATACTGAGCGTAATGCTCTAAGACATTGAGAACACACAAGAAGCAGCAAAGTTCGGGAATTGGTAATATGAATTGTTAGAAGATCAATAGACTGTGGAATTCTAGGCTGCTCTCTGGAATGTAGACTAACCCACTGACCATCTGGTAGATTAGGAGGCAGATGAAACCAAGAATGTCCTCCTGGGCCTATGAAAATAAGGAACAAGCAGGGATTAGGAAAGATGAAAATGAGGTTCAGAAGGGGTGAGAAAGCAGGAAAGGCCAAGAGATAATAGACTGTAAACAAAGAAGAAAATGTCAAAGTTAAAGATGGTGGAGGTGGAGAAGGTCTAAGCAGTAGATGGCAGTCTTCTATTTCTGGGTGGATGAAGTGGAGTGGAGATGAAGATTCTTGGCAGCTGTGACAATGTGCAAGGAGGGTCTTGAAGAATTAGCAGGAAGGAGAGTAGCAAGCACAGGCGGAGGAGGTTCCTGGGACTCAAATGATAGGGTTTTTAAGGAATAATAATCATGACACAAAGGGCCGGGCGCGGTGGCTCAAGCCTGTAATCCCAGCACTTTGGGAGGCCGAGACGGGCAGATCACGAGGTCAGGAGATCGAGACCATCCTGGCTAACACGGTGAAACCCCGTCTCTACTAAAAAATACAAAAAACTAGCCGGGCGAGGTGGCGGCGCCTATAGTCCCAGCTACTTGGGAGGCTGAGGCAGGAGAATTGCGTGAACCTGGGAGGCGGAGCTTGCAGTGAGCTGAGATCCGGCCACTGCACTCCAGCCCGGGGGACAGAGCAAGACTCCGTCTCAAAAATAATAATAATCATCATCATCATGACACAATTTATGCCACATCCCTCAGCCCTCACCACTGCAGTGCACCCCAGAAGCCCAGAAAGAGCCTGTCCAGGTGCAGGGCAGGCTGGAACTGCTGGGGAGCTAACTCTCCCAAAACTTTCCCCAGCAGCAGCCTGGCTTCCTTGCATCTCAGGTAGGGAAGCTGTGAGATGTGTGCTTTTTGCTCTCTTTAGAAAGAGTTTTCTTGAAGGAGGAAACCCCAGGTGCCCACATAGAATGTATGTGCTACCCTTTAAGTCCTGCTTTCCATTCCAGCACCATTTCTTCCCTTCCCCAGCAGGTGTTTCCAGCCCCTTCCACAGAAGCTGCTGGTGTTGTTGGTGGGCCAGTTCGGGTTCTTGACTTCGTGGCACAAAATAATTTGAGAGTGTGGTCAGCGCAGTGGCTCATGCCTGTAATTCTAGCACTTTGTGGGGCCAAGGCAGGAAGATTGCTTGAGCCTAGGAGTTCAAGACCAGCCTGAGTGAGATCCCATCTGCATAAAAATAAATAAAATAAAAAAGAAATACAAAAATTGAGAGTGAGTTCAAAGTGAAAGTAGGTAAAGAAGTTTGTTGCAAAGGGAAAGTAACTCTGATAGCTGGGCGCTTGAGAAGGAGAGAGCGCCATCTGGCACTGTACTACCCATTATGGGAGATGCGCATGATTATTCAAAGGGGTGGGAAGGGGTGTTGCTGTTGAGCATGTTGCAGATGGTTTCCCAAGCCTGCATGTGTGGTGGCCACACAGGCTAGTACGTATATCGCATGTCTCATTAGCATATTAATTCTCCACCCAAGGGTGTATTTTTTACTATTATAATGAACACAGGTCAGCTCAAGGACACTAATGTTGAGTTTCTGCGTTCATGCGAATTTGTGAGTTTTCCCATCTGCCCTTTTACCTCCTGACTGCAGCATGTTCTAACCGTGAGACCAGGATGTGGTTTGTGCACTGTCAGGCAGTTTGTTCTCTCCATCAATTTGGTAAGTTTGCTTCCACTTGAGGGAGGCTATGAGCATCCTATCTAACCTACCTCACTTGCATTTGAATTCTTGTCTCAATCTGCATGTGGGGAACCCAAACTAATTCACAAACATCATGCCATTTGGCCATGAAGATAGCTCTAAAGGATGGCAGAATAATATTATTTCCCCTTTTATTTTATTTTGTTATTATTATTTTTGAGATGGAGTCTCGCTCTGTTGCCCAGGCTGGAGTGCAGTGATGCCATCTCGGCTCACTGCGACCTCCACCTCCCAGTTTCAAGTGATTCTCATGCCTCAGTCTCCCAAGTAGCTGGGACTATAGGCGTGTGCCACCACACCCAGCTAATTTTTGTATTTTTAGTAGAAATGGGGTCTTACCATGTTAGCCAGGCTTGTCTCGAACCCCTGACCTCAAGTGATCTGCCTGCCTCAGCCTCCCAAAGTGCTGGGATTACAGGCATGAGCCACAGCGCTAGGCCTGTTTCCCCTTTTAAAAAGGAAACAGGTTGTACATTTTTCAAAGCCACCCACGTAGTAAGAAGCTGAGCCGAGAGATGAACTAGCCTTCCAACTTCAAGCTCTGTGTTCTCATCCCTACAACCTGAATCCCTATATTCAAGATGTGTTACTGTTCACAAGGTTGGTAGATTACCATGAGGGTGGAGAGAGGAAAGTATATATTGATGTGTGAATATTGATGTGAGAGTGTGATAGGGAAACAATGCCCAAGGTGAAACATAGGCATTATCAGTACAAGGGAAGAAGGTACAGTGCAATGGATTAACCTAAATCAAAGGTGATCCAGGACTATTGAAAACCATATGTTAACCAAGGTGATAAGTCAAAAGGGTAAAAGACCAAAGACAGAGATAAGTTTATTCATTGTAGAAAGTGGATTTGGGGCTGGGCACTCTGGCTCACGCCTGTAATCCCAGCACTTTGGGAGGCCAAGGCGGGCAGATCACCTGAGGTCGGGAGTTTTCGAACAGCCTGACCAACACGGAGAAACGCTGTCTCTACTAAAAATACAAAAGTAGCCAGGTTGGTGGCGCATGCCTGTAATCCCAGCTACACTGAAGGCTGAGGCAGGAGAATCGCTTGAACCCGGGAGGTAGAGGTGAGCCGAGATGGTGCCATTGCACTCCTACCTGGGCAACAAGAACAAAACTCCATCTCAGAAAAAAAAAAAAAAGTGGATTTGGTAGGAACCAAAGGATGTCCGAAAATATCTTTTTTTATTGGTACATAATAACCATACACATATACGGAGTACATGTGATATTTTGATACACGCATGCAATGTGTAATGACCAAATCAGGACATTTAGAATATCCATCATCTCAAACATTTATCTTTTCTTTGTTTTGGGAACATTTCAAATCTTGTCTTCTAACTATTTTGAAATATACAGTATCTTGTTGTTAACTCTAGTCACCCTGCTCTGCTGTGGAAACTTACTTATTCCTTCTCTCTAACTGTATGTTTGCACACATTAACCAACCCTATACTGCCCACTCTCTCCTTCCCAGCCTCTGGTAACCATCATTCTACTCTCTACCTGCATAAGATCAACCAAAAATATCTTTGAAAGACCAGAGGGGGAGCAAAGTCTAGGAATCTTTTGAGATGTGCTCATGGTCATTAATAAGACATTTCAATATTATAGGATTACACAAAGTAGAATTATAGGCCGGACGTGATGGCTCATGCCTGTATTCCCAGCACTTTGGGAGACCAAGTCAGGCAGATCACCTGAGGTCAGGAGTTCGAGACCAGCCTGGCCAAGATGGTGAAACCCTGTCTCTACTAAAAATACGAAAATTAGCTGAATGTAGTGGTGGGCACTTGTAATCCCAGCTACTTGGGAGGCTGAGGCAGAAGAATCGTTTGAACTCAGGAGGCAGAGGTTGCAGTGAGCCGAGATTATGCCACTTCATTCCAGCCTGAGGGAAAGAGCGAAACTCCATCTCAAAAACAAACAACAAACAACAACAACAACCAATGAAAGAAAATAGCGTTACAAAACTGAAGAGATTACAATACTGGTCTCGCCATTATTTTTACCACTCTACTCCCTCCTTTCCTAGCTGACACTCGCTCCCCATCCATGTCTATTCATCTAAAAATCCTGGTGTCCCCTGGTTGGTGGCCTCCAGGCTGCTGAATCTGGTCCCTTCTGTGACAACTTTACTGACAGACACCAGCTTTCTAACTACACAGAAGTCTTGCTGCACTTCATGCACTTCATAAGATGATGGAGTGAATGTATTCCTGTAGAACATTATTTGCACAGGTAACCATGGAAATAATACTTATTTTGTCTAAGTCACTTGAGGGCAAACCATTTCCTTATCTGCACTCTCTTTTTCTTTCTAAAATGAGTTCAAGGTAATTTAGATCAGTGGGGACTAATGGGAAAGACCTTTGTGAAATCAGAAAGCTTGGATTTCTCTCTTCCTTTTACCTCTGACTAATTGTGACACTGAGGCAAGTTTCTTTAGAAGACCCTGTTGAGAAAGGCAAGAGCAGGGAGCCATCTGGTGTGTGAGGTCCCTGCTGGCTGAAAAAGTTATGGGGCTAAAAATAATCTCAACATGATGACTCTGTTGAAATTAAGCACCCAGGCAAATAAGCTGGCCATTGACCAACCCAGGAGACTGCCATTTTCCCACTGCCTGTACAAAGATGAGACGGGATAAATAGTCCTCGAAAAACCACAGCCCTGCTGAGGGGTGAGTGTGGGGGGATGACAAGTATATGGTTTCAAAATGACCATAAAGTTGGAAGCATGATCTGTAATTCTCTTGATGCCTCTTGATGAGTTCGAATAGAGTGCACATGAGTGAAAAAATAAACTATGCAAATATAGAGAGGGGTGACTGGTTGGAAACATGATTGGCAATGCCAAATATGGCCAAGGATTTGAAAGATGTAGACAATTCCAGGTGAATTCTTATAATGTTATTCATACAGTGCTATATTAATTCTAAATGTATGAGAAGTATGATAATTACTCATTTTCTTCATATTTTTATTATAAAAAGCTTCAAGCAGAGAAGTTGAATTTTACAGTATATACCTATATATCCACAACCTAGATTTTATAATTAATATTTTACTATAGTTACTTTATTGCATGGCTATTAATCTGTCCATCCCTTTCTCATCCATTAACCCATCTTGTTTTTTTATTCATTTCAAAGTAAGTTGCAGACATAAGTACACTTCCCCTTATAATCAATAGTATTTCAGTTCTTTTTATTTTATTTTTTGAGATGGAGTCTTACTCTGTTGCCCAGGCTGGAGTTCAGTGGCATGATCTCAGCTCACTGTAGCCTCTACCTCCTGGGTTCAAGATCCTCCTGCCTCAGCCTCCCGACCAGCTGGGATTACAGGTGCACGCCACTGTGCCTGGCTAATTTTTGTATTTTTTGTCTCAAAAATAGTAATAAGGAGTCAGGGACAATTTTAACAAGGATTATTAAGTGGAAAAGTAATTTATTACCAGACGTTTAGAGTCTTCTTCCCTTCCCTTGTGTACATTCATTTGTGCTGTCTCACTGCCTAGCTTATTGTCTAGAATATAGTATGTGCACTATTAAATATCTGTTAATTGAATGTCAGTATAATCTTTGGGGTCTTAACCTGTTTGGGCAGAAAGATAAGGAAATTAGCTGGATGACCATTCCAGATTCTTGTCCAGCTTGTCATTCTGATTTTATCATTTAACTCAATTTCACAGTCATTTGATCTTTTAAAAAGTTTAGAATGTTTTCATGAGCATGCCTGCCTGGAAGGCCCTCTTCCCCCGTGCAGTTCTCAAAACGTCTGCGCCAAAGTGGTTTGTGCATATGGAATTGACTGCTACTGCTTCGGGGCTGGGACAGGGTTGAATGCGATAGCCATCATTTTAACAAACTGCTACATAAAACGGAACTACAAGGGGAGTATTGATTGGATCCTCTATCTGCCTCCCCCAGCACTGCTCAAAGTTGAATGTTTCCGTTGACTTTCTAATTGTTCCTTTTGCCCCTCATCTTAACACTTAAGAATAATACTTTAATACTAAGGAAAATTCAGTATAGTCTAGACCTGTCGTGCATCCTGTTCAAGGGAAGGAGGGGAAGTAAATGGGTGGCAAGAGGAAGAAGGACAATCTAATTGAATATTTATTAGATGCCAGGTATTTTCTTTTTCTTTTTTTTGTGACAGAGTCTGACTGACGCCTAGACTAGAGTTCAGTGGTGCAATCTCGGCTCACTGCAACCTCCACCTCCTGGGTTCAAGCGATTCTCCTGCCTCAGCCTCCTAAGTAGCTGGAATTACAGGCGTCTACCACCAACCATGCCTGGCTAATTTTTGTATTTTTAGTAGAGACGAGGTTTCACCATGTTGGTCAGGCTGGTCTCGAACTCCTGATCTCAAGTGATTTGCCCACCTTGGCCTCCCAAAGTGCTGGAACTACAGGCGTAAACCACTGCACTCGGCCTGGGATTTTCATATATTCTGTATTTTATATACTAAATATTTATTTATCGCTCACTATGTGCCAGAGATTTTCGTATACTATATATAGTATTTGTCTCATTTGATCTCCAGAGGAACATTGTCATTCTAAAACCCATTTTCCACGCAAAGTAGAAGCTGAGGTTCAAATAAATGAATTTGAATTTAAATCTGAGCTTGGTTGACTTCAAAAACCCAAGCGGTCTCCATTCTCTCACCCTACCTAAAGGAGTTCTGTTAACAAAAGGACCTTGTTTTGTTACCAGGGGTCCTGGATACCCCAAAAAGGGCTCTTTCCTGTTCATTGTTGTGAAGCTAATACCTGAAGCCAAAAGTGTCAAGCAGTGCAGGCTTTATTCTAAGGCCAAGGAATTGGAGAAGTGGGACCAGAGCTTGCAAATCAATTTCTCAGTTTCTGAGAACCAGGAAATTACAAATTCAGGGTGTCTTCATTGAAGGGGTTGGGCATTAAGAGCAAGGGGAGGAACGTTCATGGTTTTTTGGGAAGCAATGAAGATTTTCCTGGAACAGGGAGCTACCCTTTTTTGTCCTTTCTTGGTCTTTTCCGGTCATTGTCACAGTGATTGTCAGCTGTCATGGTGCTGGTGGCAGTGTCATTTAGCATAGAAATTGGATTATAATGAAGCTAGAGGTTCTTCAGAGGTCAAGTAAGCGGCCATACTGGGTTTCACTAGCTTCAGCCAGTTTAGTTCTAAGAAGGAACTAATGATCACAGGCATCGTGCTTCCTAAAAATAAGCAGAGTTGAAGCTGAGTAGGAATTTAGTTACGTCATGTAGGCATTACCTTGGGCAATAAAAGCAGAGAGGGGGCCCAGCTAAGCCACCTAGGCACTACAATGGGTGACAATTTTATAGTATTATAGAAAAGATTCTCTGTCTGATTTCTTCCACATTTACAGAACTCCAGATTTACTTTCAGGAATCAAAGCACCAGGAAAGAGTCAACTTCCTTCAGAGATTTTGGAAACGGAGTTAAGGGATCATTTCTCCTGCCTCTCACTCCTACATCTTCTTTCTTAGCTGGCTCCTAACTCTGTTGGGTATAGGTGATCTGGGTTCGCGACAAAGGATGAAAAATAAAAAAAGGATGCCAAGCAATAGCAATTTTCAGCGTAGCAAGAATGCCACTTTGGTAGGCAGGTTCTATGTCTCCTGTGCAATGATTGCCGCTGGCTGGGATCACCCAGCCAGGACGGTAAATTGGCAGTGTGTTTCTGCCTCTTGCCCAGAAGGTGCCCATTGTCTTCATGCTGGTCCTTGGCACCCTGGGATATCCCCCATCCCTGCACTGCAGTGTCCCAATTTGGCTTAGTGTGGCTGGCACCCATCATCCCAAATTATTCCTCTCTGCTCAGCTACAGAATTATCATTTCTATTTCCAACTGGCAACAGCTTGTCACCCATCGGAGATAGATTTCCTTCTAAACAAAGCTCTTATCCTGCCAGTCCTTGCATAAAAATGTTCAGTGTTTTCCTGTTGTAGTTAGAATGAACCCAAACTCCTTGCCATGGCCTATGAAACCTGTGATCTGGCCCAGCTCTTCCATTTCATGTCCCATTACTCTACTCCTTGCTCTTGGGACCCAGACACCATTCTTGCTTTTCTGAGACACTCCAAATGCATTTTCGTTCTCATTTGCTGTAACCTACTTCTTTCCCATCATGCAGGGTGCTGCTCATTTGGAATCTCAGCGGGATTCCTCTGCTAACCCTTCAACCTTGAATAGCTTCCTCCTCACCCACAGAGGCCTCACCTTTATCATCACCTTTTCTATTTTTTCAAAGAAAGTTTCACAGTTAGAAATCATGCTTCAGATGGATTTGTTCATTTTGTTTTTTGACTCTCTCCACTGAAATATCCACTCCATTTGCCAGGGGCCATATCTACCTGTTTTTCACTATACTCCTTGTGCATAGAACATTGTGTACTCAATAAATGTTGTTCAAATGAAGGCAATGTATGGGCACTAAGGGTTGGCTGACCGTCAAAGCAGAATTCTAATTACCATGGCAAATGGATAAATGAAATATTTTGCGTAGAAATGGGAGGCAGGAGGTAGGGATTAGGTCCTACACTCTCCCTACAATTTTCCCACATTATTGGCACACGTAAGTTAAAAACAAATACAGGCAGTCCTTATTGTGCTTGGTTCCAGTAGGTGTGAATATCAGTTACCATAGTTTAGCTTAATAAGCCAGCCTTCTAACAACACAGCTAAAATTTCTATTGTTACCATGATACATTAATTGTGAGTAATTTCATACTGACATCGCTGCCAGGAATCAGTTCACAAATCATTAAATGAATACCATGCTTATCCTGGTCAGTGACCGAACACATGACTCCTTTCAAAGTCTGTTGATGCAGGATCACTGTGTGTCTATTATTAGTTCATACACAGACAGTAAACGTGTGTAGCTGTGTTGCTTCCTTGCCTCTCAGTGATAAACTCATGACATTTTGGAAAACAGTTACTTGAAAGAGGGATTTGACTAACCAGGATAAGAGTGTAGCAAAGAAAAAAATTGAAAATGCTGGAAGTGAAATTTGAATGAAACATAAACGGAATTATAGATGAAATACTCAATGTTCAATCAAATTTAGGAAAATTTGAGTAAAATATTTGCACTCCAAGAAGGTTGCTGTACAATCCATAATTGACCATAACTATAATCTAGGATTCACCTTGCAAGCTTCCTCTCTGACTGTCCCCACAGTGGGAGAATCAATACAATCTGGACCCCATTACTTTCCTTTACCTCCCTCAGCCACCTTAAGACTGCCTGCTCGAGTTCTCTTCTCTGATTTTCCTTCCAATCTTTATGTTAAAATTTGTCCACCAGGAAGGTGAATACCTACTGGTGATTGCCTTCTTGGATGGTGTCGGGGCTATATTTATTGGAGAGTTCAACAACTCAAATTTCCTAAATGCTTTTTTTTTTTTTAATACGAGTTTTGTGTTGGAACAAGAACACATCTCTGACAATATTATAAGCACCAGAGCAGGCTTGTCCAGCCATGCTCAGTTGATAACAGAATGTCTAGTTATTTTGCGAGTACAGAGCTAAAAAGTTGCAAGTTATACAGCCTGAGTATATGCAGAAAAGAAAACACCTGAAATAAAAATCTTCAAATAACACCAGAAATGAAAGTCTCATCCCCTCATGGAACTAAAAGATCTGACATGACCCAAACCAAGCACCAGGACACTTTCAGAGATGAGGAGTTCATTGTCTAGAAATGTCTGGTAAGACCCTTCCCCATATCTTACCATAAATAGTCTTGTTTGAAGCCCTCCCCAACAAAGCATGCCCTGCCAGTGCTTCTGCATACCAATGTTTCTGGCATACCAATCTGTCTTCCCTAACACACAAACTTGCCCCAAATCCCAGGCTGAGGACACAGATTTGAGCTGGACTGCTATCTCCTTGTTGGTGGACCAGCAATGAAGTTTTTCTTTTTTCAAAAACCGGGCACCACAAAATTGGCTCCTGTGCACATCTGGTGGTGAGCTCTTTTGCTTGGTAGCAATATTATCATGCATGCCCAAGCTCCAGGCTCCATGACAGCAGGACCTCTGCTCAGGGATTCTCATGGGAAGGGGCCGTTTAAGTGGCCTCTGTAAAGGGCATGTATTTAAAAGTGTAAGTCCACACTCACAGGGCAGGAAGGAACAAGAGGCACTCCCATTGTGTGTGTGATGGACACAATATCTGGGCACCAGGAAGCCCTGTCTGTGGGGCTATGGGTGACTCACCACTGCAAGTTCCCCTTCCAGAATGTTGGGAGGCCTCAGTCTCCCGAGTAGCTGGGACTCCAGGTGCACATCACCACATCTGGCTAATTTTTAATTTTTTTTAAATAGAGATAGTGTCTCTTTATGTTTCCCAGACTGGTCTTGAAATCTTGGAGCTAAGTGATCATCCTGCTGTGGCCTCCCAAAGTGTTGGGATCACAGACGTGAGCCACCGTGCCTGGCCAAATGTTTTCATATTTACAGAAAAGTTGCAAAGATAGTACAGAGACTTTCCATAGACCTGTCAACAGCTTTCCCTAAAGTTAACATCTTATACCACACATTCTTTATTCATCAGTATCTACTGAGTGCTTAGACTCAGCCCTTACTACACATAAGGCATAATCCTCAAAATCATACTGCAAACTCTGCCATGTTACATCTGTTCCTTGGCTCTCATTGGTCGAGTTACTTCAGTGCCTGGTCTGTCTTTTAAATTAAGTAGACTCTAGGGTAAGTTCTTCTGGCCTTGGAATCAGAAGACTTGAATTTAAGTATTGACTCTGCCATTTACCAGTAACTTGACCCACATTTTTTCTGTAACACTCACCCTGTCAATCTGGGAGAGCTGGTTTGAGAATCTGTCATGTGTTGACTCTGAAGGACGATGGCCGTGTCAACCTCATTTCTCCCTGCCTCCCCAGTGTCTTGTCAAGAGCCAGAACTTAGTAAGCATTCAACAGGCAGTGAGTGCACTGGCTGAGTGATTAAACAAGGTAATGTTTAAACAAGGTTAAAAAGGTAATACATTAATATTGGCATGCAAATGTTAGGAGTTTTAACTGCCCATATAAAAACTCACACGATCTGCGTGTGTTGCTGGTGTTAGTCATGCACTAACTGTCACCTGATTGGTGCCCATGAACGACTTCCTGTTTTGTTCATGATGGAGTCTGAACTCCTTGTAAGTGAGTGCCTGGGAAGTGGTAGACGTGATGAACTGCCTTTTCATCCTATTAAGCTATGTTTAAAAAATGCTAGGTACATTTAAAAAATGCTAGGTACATTTAAAAAATGCTAGGCAAAGTGGTAGCTTATTACTTTTGCCAATAAATATTTTCTGATGGTTCATGAGAACTCAAAAGTCAATGCTGCTCTTATTTCCAATTTTTACTTACTAGAGTGATGATATCCATTTTTGTTATATATTGTTTTCTTGATTTCATTTCATGCAGAAAATAGGTGTATATAAATCATGCATCTGCATTTTGTTATTTATTTCTGGAAGGCGAAAATATCTTTATCTACCTCTTGGCTTTCACCTGTAATGAGTTTTGTGTTTCATTTTGATTTGATTTTCTTTCAGTTCTGCTACATCAATAGACAAAGCTTGAAATATTATATTTAGGATCCCTTTGCTAGAAGAGAAAACTAAACATTTCATTTAGTGCTACACCCCCAGGAGGCTGTATACCATGTCACTATTTCCATGCTTTGACAGTTGGGTGCAGTTGTCTCTTGTTGTTAGTAAATTTCATGAATTTGCTGGTTCTGGGGAAGAAGAGAAAGGTGTAAATATTTGAGTATTCCCTGCATGTAGCAATCCCACAGTGTCAAATCTGTCTAATACCTCTATGAGACAGTCCATTTGCATAGAGAATAAGTGTCCTAGGAAGTAAACCTCTCAGGAGTGTCGAATTGGAATATAAGAATGATATTCGGAGCTTAAAAAGCATATATAAGACTGGAGTTCGTTGATACATAACCTTGAAGATTGCTCTGAATGACAATCATGTTGTTATGCTGGTGGAGAATTACGAAGTTTTACAACTGGAGGTCCTATTTTTTTAACCTCATTTTATACATGAAGAAATGGAGGCCAGAAGGGCCAAGAGTCTGTGAAATTCAGGCAGCCAGCAAGAGACTGAGATCATGCAGAGATACAAGCCCTGGGATCTGCCACCCAGCTTTCTCTTGCGAAGGGATGCTTTTCAGCCATTGTTGATTATTCAGCTTGGGGGTTAGTCAGGGCTGCTGCTTTTCTGCCTTAGTCCTGCTTCTGCCTCTATTTTAGGAAATCTACTAATTGCACCTGGTAGTGCTCTACCTGAGAGGAGGTGAATCCTCAGCTAGCCAATTTTGTGTTTTAGAGGGGATTTGGTAAAGATTCAGTGGGAAGGACCTTTTTTTTTTGGCCAGGTGTGGTGGCTCACGCCTGTAATCCCTGCACTTTGGGAGGCCGAAGCAGGTGGATCCCCTGAGGTTAGGAGTTCGAGACCAGCCTGGCCAACATGATGAAACCCCATCTCTACTAAACATAAAAAATTAGCCAGGTGTGGTGGTGGGCACCTGTCATCCCAGCTACTTGTGAGGCTGAGGCATGACAATTGCTTGAATCCAGGAGGCGGAGGTTGCAGTGAGCTGAGATTGTGCCACTGCACTCCAGCCTGAGCGACAGAGTGAGACTCTTGTCTCAAAACACAAACAAACAAACAAACAAACACATCAAATATAAAAAACATTTTACAGGATTCTGTTGTTTTAGTCTATGACTCCATGGTTTCCTCTTAAGGTGATTAAAAATATTTTAATTCAGTGGGGCACAGTGGCTCACATCTTTGGGAGGCTGAGGTGGGAGAATCACTTGAGCTCAAGAGTTTGAAACCAACCTAGGCCACATAGTGAGACCTCATTTGTACTTTACAAACAAACAAAAAATTAAAATAATAAAATAAAACATTTTAATGCATTTGCATGTCTTCTTTATTATATCAACATATGGTTTTTTTGTGTATGAGATGAAGTCTTGCTCTGTCACCAGGCTGTAGTGCAGTGGTGTGATTTTGGCTCGCCGCAACCTCCAACTCCCTGATTCAAATAATTCTCCTGCCTCAGCCTCCAGAGTAGCTGGGATTACAGGCATGTGCCACCACGCCCAGTTAATTTTTGTATTTTTAGTAGAGATGGGGTTTTACCATGTTGGCCAGGATGGTCTTGATCTCCTGGCCTTGTGATCCGCCCACTTCGGCCTCCCGAAGTGCTGGGATTATAGGCGTGAGCCACCATGCCCAGCCGACATACATACATATTAATATAGAAATCTTATTCCAGAAAATACTCTCTGTTAATGTGCTTCATCCTATGAAATAAACAAAAAATAATTTAAAAAATAGTACTTTGCAATCTGGTTTGGTAGTCTCCTTCACCCTCCACCCCAGTGGCTGTCCCCATCCCACGCAGCTGGCCACCGCTCCTCCTTGAGACCCTTTCTTCACCTGGCTTTCCAGGACGTGGTGCCCTCCCTCTTCTCACCTCTCCTGCTGTTCTTCATCGCCCCAATCTTCTACCTTGTCTCCATCTACACCCAGTCGAATAAGACACCAAATACGTGGTGGTCACTCCCAGATCTTGATTTTCAGCTCAGACCTCTCCTTTAACCTCTAAATCACATATCCAGGTTTCTACGTAAAATTTCCAAAATAGATCCAAACCCCACTCTTGATTCTCCAAATTCTCCCCCATCTAGCTATTGGCAATGTGATCTGCCAGTTGGCTGAGTTCCAAATTCCACGTTATCCTTGATTCTTTTCTTTTACTCTCACACCCCGAATTTAATAATCAGGATGTTGTCTTACCTCTACCTTCAACATATCTATCCATAATCTGACGACTTCTCACCACTGCACTCCTATGTTCTAAGGAGTGAAGTCCTGTGTTCTAAGCCACCATCATGTCTTAGGTTATTTCAACCTCTCTGCCTGTTGGCTCTGTTGCCCCACATCTGCCCCCACAGTCTACACAGCAACGTCAGCGACTTTTGACAACTGACTTCTAGTCATGCTGCTTCTCTTCTCAAACCCAGCAACATGCCACCTCCTGTTCCTAGTTGCCCTCTCCTGGCCACCTTGGTGCTCCCTGACCTCTGGCCATATTTTCCCTGGGTACCACGGCACAGCTCCTGCTCTGCAGCCAGAATTGCTTTTCCCTAGTGTGTCCTCATGACGCTGTCACTCAGGGCTTCCCCAGTGTTCGTTCAGAGGGCACCTTGGCATCTAAACCCTTCTCAGACCATCCCGGCTGAAGTTGCAGCTCATATGTCCCATGGCACTGGCTCTTCCTTAGTTCGTTCCCCCTGCAAGCATTTAGCTTTATCTCATAGCACACTGTTTATTTTATCCATTTTATGTTGTCCATCTTCACGTTTATTACCTGTCCTTCTGCTAGAAGGTAAGCCCCACTGGGGCAGCGATTCTTGCCTTTTTTGTGCTCTGTTTCAGGCTCCATCTCTAGGCAGTTCCTGCCACCCAGCAGACACGGGAATGTTTGTTAATGGTCGTGTGAATGGACATTGGGCCTTATAAACTTGATGAGAATCCTGCTTATGTAACCCAAGGAAGGTAATTGCACCCTTGGGACCAAGTTTGTTAATTTGTAAAATAGAAACAGTAAGAGTCCTCATAGTCTCATATGTTGTTTTGAGGGACAGAGTATATAGTTGTATCTAAAATGTGTAGTATTGAGTTCTTCACACACTGCAGTTGTATTTATTTTTTATTTTTTGTTTTTTTGGGAAGGAGTTTCACTCTTGTTGCCCAGGCTGGAGTGTAATGGCATGATCTCGGCTCACTAAAACCTCCACCTCCCGAGTTCAAGTGATTCTCCTGCCTCAGCCTCCCAAGTAGCTGGGATTACAGGTGCCCACCACCATGCCCAGCGAATTTTTTTGTATTTTTAATAGAGACAGGGTTTCACCATGTTGACTGGGCTGGTCTCAAATTCCTGACTTCAAATGATCTGCCCGCCTTGGCCTCCCAAAGTGTTGGGACTACAGGCATGAGCCACCACACCTGGCTGTAGTTGTATTTTAAAATTTTATTTATTTATTTATTTATTTATTTATTTTGGAGTTGGGGTCTTGCTCTGTCCCCCAGGCTGGAGTGCTGTGGTGTGATGATAGCTCACAGCAGCTTTCACTTCCTGTGCTCAAGCAATCCTCCTCTTGAATCTTCTTTCAAGAGCATTTTTTATATTTATGCAGAAAAATAGTAATACATTTTTTATTCCCTGGCTGTTAAGAGAACTGACTACAATTAAATGACTAAGATCTTATAATTATATTATCTTAGTATTTATAATTGTAATATATTGGCATAATATAATATTAAGATCTCAGTAGTTATAATTGTAGTTGAAATACTTCAAGTTATTTTTCCTAAAACTTGTATTCAAAACATTTTAATACATTTATAAGTTTTGTTTTCTAGAAATTGTTAGCACACTTTTTGGTGTCATTATTCATAGTTAAGAAGTGTACTATTTGGTCTCTAGAAATGCTGGTATCTAGAAATGCCGTGGTTGCTTTGGGCTAAATACATTGTCTATATCCTTTTATAGCTATTATAAAGGTAACTTTTAGAGAATTAATTGCTTTTTGATGTTTAACATCAAGTGGAAAAGTAAACATCGTTAATTCTAGGTGTTTTTCCCTGGACTGCTAAGATTTCATCGTGGCTTTGGACTTTAAAAATAAATTACTAATAATTTGCTAAATGGTATACATGTCATTTAATATTTAAATTGGCAGTTAGTAATATGTTGACACTTAATGCCACTACTCGTATTCATCTTAGTTCAAATTTTTAAAGAATGACTGTGAATAATAATACAGGTGTTTTGGGGCATAGTGCTGTAATAGTGCATAGTTCCAAAGTACATTGCTCAACTTTTCAAACAATTTGCCTTGTTCATATTTTTGTATACTTTTAGCTTATACTGCAAAAACCATGTCTCAAGCTGAAGGCAGATTTCCTCTGAACTGCTCCTTTTCCTAATCTCCACCAACAGCATCATCATAGCTGCTTTCCAGGGTGATCTCTTGGGGGCGATCATCCTCAAGAAGATTGATATTTATCATCCAAATATCTGTTACATTTATTCCTGTTACCTTAAATTAATACAAGTTGTCATTTCCCATAAAAACTAGTTTGAAGATGAGTCTCTAGGCTGGGTGCGGTGGCTCACGCCTGTAATCCCAACACTCTGGGAGTCTGCGGTGGGTGGATCACCCGAGGTCAGGATTTCGAAACCATCCTGGCCAGCATGGTAAAATCTTGTCTCTACTAAAAATACAAAAAAAAATTAGCTGGGCATGGTGGTGTGCACCTGTAATCCTAGCTACTCAGGAGGCTGAGGCAGGAGAACTGCTTGGACCTAGGAGGTGGAGGTTGCAGTGAGCCAAAATCGCACCACTGCACTCCAGCCTGGGTGACAGAGTGAGACTCTGACTCAAAAAAAAAAAAAAACGGAAGATGAGCCTCTAGCTGTGACCCCTTGCAGTCTACCCACCATCCAGCCAGTGATCTGTGTGTTTCAGACTAGTCAGGTTCTCCGTTGCTGGCCTCCTCCAGGCTACCTCCTTAGCATAGCGTGTACCATCTGATGTCCAGTCCTGCTGGATGTGGAGCCAAGGGAAAGGGCCTTGTTCAGTGCAGAGAAATCTCCCTGGGCCATCCCTAGAGGGCACCATGTGGTCAGTAAGAAAGCAATTATTCACAAAGGACAAGTGACCTGGAAAAGGTGTGAGTCAGGTGGAGGGTGGGGCTGTACAAACTAGACAGGATGAATGAAAAAGCAAAGATGGTACTATAAATCAGGAGGCAAAGAAGTGGGGGCTCCTAATGACATGCAGATCCCTTAGCAATTTCCTTTCTTGGAGGAAATGTTCAATTTATAATAAGGGAAAGGACTGCACAGAGATCATGTTCCTCTTTCTGTCTAGACAAATGAGGTAAGTGTCTTCCCTGCAGCCTGGGTACCAGCTTTCCAGTGCTACTTATTTTTATTTTTTATTTTTTTTTAAGACAGAGTCTCGCTCTGTCATCCAGGCTGGTGTGCAGTGGTGGGATCTCAGCTCACTGTAACCTTCACCTCCCGGGTTCAAGAGATTCTCCTGCCTCAGCTTCCCAGGTAGCTGGGATTACAGGCACATGTCACCACAGCCAGCTAATTTTTGTAATTTTAGTACAGACGGGGTTTCACCATGTTGGCCAGGCTACTCTGGAACTCCTGACCTCATGATCTGCCTACCTTGGCCTCCCAAAGTGGTAGGATTACAGGCCTGAACCATTATGCCTGACCTCCAGCGACACTTATAAATACCAAACCCAACCTGCACAGACCTCCACCTTTTTGTGAGCTGTTTCCTCTACCTGGAAGTCCTTTACTGCTGCTCTATGACCTTTTTTCCTTATAGCTGTTTGGTGCCCATTGCCCCAGAATCATGCAGTCCCTATCACAAGATTATAGTTCCCATTAACTGCTTTATAGATAAGAACTTAAGCATTTGATTTCAGATATTCCTTCAGGTCTAGCATATCCATGGAACTACTGGTACCAGGTGGTCTGAAAAACCCCATGAGGAGCTGACTCATCAAAGAATGTGGTTTCCACATCTTGATGATTTCATCCCCCTTACTCTGACCAATCAACGACCCTCAGCCTCCATGATCCCTGTAAAAACCCCAGCCCAGAACTCCTGGGGAGATGACTTGAGGGTTCCTCATGTTTCCTTGCTCAGCTGCCCTGCAATAATTAAACTCTTTCTCTGCTGCCAACCCTTCTGTCTCAGAGTATTGATCTCTTACTGTGCAGTGCATCTACAAGCCCAGTGGTCCTGTAATAGCCTCATGTTACTCAGTGACATCCTGGAGGACTTTTCCTCTCTTGTTTCCTTTCACAGTGTCTGGTACATGGTAAGCTCGCAAAGATATTTCCAGTGCATTAAAAGTCAAATATAACCTTAATTCTTTTCATGTGAAGAGATGATAGAGAAGAGAAGAAGGTAATCACTTCCCAAGACTTTTGTTAAAACATGTAAATTTATTTTATACTTAAAAAATTTTATTTTAGATGATTCACTTTCTTTCCCTTGCTTTTGGTGTTTTATTTTATGATTTTGAATATTATTGTAACATGAAATGATCAGCCTAAAGAGATCAAGGTTTTATATTGGCAAAAGACATCAGATTTAGCTTAGCAAATATGTAGCATTTACAGGATTCAAAACTTTAATCACAAAGGTGAGATGGGATGGGGTGGAGGTGACAGTTACTATAGAGAGGGACACTGGATGAAAACTGGCCCTGAATTATTTGGAAAATTTGATGAGTTTCCATGCAATTGTGCTTCTAGCTGACAATGTAAAGTTTCAACTGTTTTAGTATGGGAGGTGGTGACTTGCTCATCCCTCTGCCTCTGCTTTTCGAATTAGTCATTTAGTCATGTAAGCATAAAGCAAATTCTAGGGAACTAACTGTCCAGTCAAGATCACTCATCAGAGTCTGCATTCTGTCAGGTAATATAAATAGTGTGTGATTGAGTGAGGAGAGCTTTCTTGTGCGCTCTGCTGCCCTTTGTGGAGTACAGATATTTCCGATTTCATATGTGCAGGCTGATTTTATACTGAATAACCCAGGTTTTACACAGTGTGCAATGGAAACAGAGCAGAGGAATCTGAGAGGGTAGTCTGACTTAAAATTGGATTTGTTAGTGAGTTTTCTTTTTTTGAAAACGTACCTTCTGAAAATAAGAAGTGATATTTTAAGTCTTTCCAAAATGGTGTACCCCATATATAACCTCTAAGAGATTCCTGTATAAATAAACTCAAAACATACGGTCTACGTTCTACTCTGCTTAGAAAATTAGGTCCTGAGTACACCACTGTGTTATGTTCCACCTATAAATATTCTCACTACTTCTCTGAGTGATATTCCTTTTCTTTCTCTTTTAATTATGAAGAAAATAAATACCTGAACATTTGTAGCAATATGAAAGCATATACAGTAAAATTTACTTTTTGATCTTTTTCCTTTCTTCCCTCTCACTCCAGAACTCTAGAGGTGACCTGTATTTTCAGTGGGTGTGCATCTTCCTAAAATCCTTATGTGTCTTAGTTTGCTGGGGCTGCAATAACAAAATATCCCAGGCTGGCTGGCGTAAACAGCCAAAGTTTCTCACCATCCTGAAAGTTCAATGTGAGGGTGTCACAGGTTCGATTTCTCTTGAGGCCTCTCTGTTTGGCTTGCAGGTGTTCTTTTCTCTGTAAGCACTCATCTCCAGTGCCTCTGTGGCCTCTGTGTGTCTACATTTCCTCATTTTAATGAGCACACTGGTAAGATGGGATTAGGGCCCACCCTAACAGCTTCATTTAAACTTAATTACCTGCAAATCAGTCACCTCTTGAGGTCCTGGGGTTAGTGCCTCAACATATGAAATTTGGGGAGGCACAATTCCACCCACATTGAGTAGATGTAGTATCTTTTGTCAACACAGGCAGGAGTTCAGCACACTTTTTTTTCCTGTGATTTGTTTTCTGCTTAACAATGTAACATAAAGATGTGATTGCAGTATTCCCTAATATGGGTAATCTGTATTTATCACACTATTGATGAACACTTAGGTTGCTTCCAATTACTTGCTGTCATATACACTATTGCATTAAATATCCTTGGAATCATATCTATTTAACATACGTGATTATTTCTTTAGCGATAGATGGATAGAAATAGAATTTATGGGTTAATGTGTAGGTCATTTGTATGTTTTAATGATACTGCAAAATTGTGTTCTCAAAAGGTTAAATTAATTTGTACCTGCCCAAAAACTTCATAACTGTTAACTATTACCAACTTTCAATATTATCAATTTGTTAAAAATTGATAAAGAAAAGAGATTTCAGCCAAGTGTGTTGGCTCACATCTGTAATCTCAGCACTTTGGGAGGTCAAGCAGGGGGATCACTTGAGGTCAGGAGTTCGACACTAGCCTGGCCAATATGGTGAAACTCCATCTCTACTAAAAATGCAAAAAAAATTAGCTGGACGTGGTGGCACATGCCTGTTATCCTAGCTACTGAGGGAGGCAGAGGCATGAGGATCGTGTGAACCCAGGAGGTGGAGGTTGCAGTGAGCTGAGATCGTGCCACTGCACTCCAGCTTGGGTGACAGAGTGAGGCTCCAACTCAAAAAAAAAGAAACGAAAAGAAAAGAAGTTTAATTGGCTCATGGCTCTGAAGGCTATACAGGAAGTATAGCACTGGCATCTGCTTCTGGGGAGGTCTCTGGAAGCTTCCTGCTCCGAAGGCCAAGCAGGAGCTTCCATGTCACATGGAGGGAGCAGGAGGAAGAGAGCAATAATAGTATCAGTATATTAAAACAATTTGTGTATCTGATGGGCAAAACTCGCTGTTTTAATACACATTTTTCTTGTAAGGAGAGAGTTTGAATATCTTTTTTATATGTTCCACGTGTAATTTAGTTGCTGTGTGTCTATAAATGGTCTGTTTATATCAGATACCCATTTTTAATTGGACTATTGGTCTTTTGGTTATTCATAATAATTCTTTATCTATTCTGACTATTTGTACTTTATATGTTTTACATTTTAAAATATTTATCTTAGATGTGACTTATAGTTTAACCTTGTTTTGGGGTTTTTTCGACATAGAGAGATTTTACATTTTTTTATGATCTGATCTGTCAGTATTTTCCTTTTAAAGATTTGTGTGTTTGGGAATGTCATGTCTACTAACAGACAATGGTATCATTTTCCTGTTTGTTCTTTGGTATGAATTAATTAAACGTTTTTCTCTTTTTAACCACATCATAGGGTTAGACTATACAGAAGAACTTGCAGTGAAACATGAAAGTCTACTTTCCTTGTCCATCCCCTCACTGCACACACACCCCTACCTCCCCAACCTGGGCAGCCACATTCACTGCTTAGCTCTCAGCATTCTAGCTCTTTCTCTATGCATTTACACATGTCTGTATATCTTATTGTAAAGCCATAAATGATATCCAGATATAGGTTTGCTTATTTTACTTGCTTTTTCCATGCAACAGAATGTCTTGGAAACTTTAAATATCACTACAAATAAATCTACCTTTTTTTTTTACTTTCTTGGAAATGTTAAATGTCAGTACAGGTAAGTCTGCCTTACTCCTTTTAGTGGCTAAATGGTATTCCATAGTGCTTAGCTTATAATTTATTTAAGTACTTCTGCCATGATCAATATGCAGGCATTTTTAAATTGTTTTGCTGTTACCACAATTTCAGAAAGTAGAATTATTAGTTTTGTTTTCTAAGGTTTAGTCTAATTTTAATCTACTCGATACTTATTTTTGTATTCAGTATGAGAGTAGGAGATAAGGCTGTCAGCCATATGTTGAGCAGCCCATCTTTGTCAATTTAAACTGTTATTTTCTTATATTCAAAAAATTATTATGCCTAATTAATTCTGCTTCTTGACTCATTGTTCTTATTTTTTCTATTGCTATGTCAAGACCACACTGTTTTAATAACTGAAAAATGATAAAATGCTTAATTATCTGCTTGAGCAAGTTAATCCATATTACATTTTTTTCTAAAAGTATTTAGGTAATTTTTATTATTTACTTTATTTCCTAAATGGGGTAGAGATAACTTGTCAAAATATGGAATATTTAAAGGTTATTTTGTACTAACAGATTAATTTTGGGGTTATCAACCTGTTAGAGTATTTAGTCTCCCACAATAACTATGTCATGTCTCTCCTTTTTTTTCTGTTTTTCTGTGATGCATATTTTTCTTTCTATTTACCTTCCTATCTATACCATCATTTTGATATTATAAATGGTATCTTTTTCTTTTTACATTTTTTGGAGGGTGGTACAGAGTCTCACTCTGTTGCCCAGGCTGGAGTAGAGTGGCACAATCTCAGCTCACTGCAGCCTCCACCTCGCAGGTTCAAGCAATCCTCCTGCCCCAGCCTCCCAAATACCTGGGATTACAGGCATGTGCTTCTACGCCCAGCTGATTTGTGTATTTTTAGTAGAGATGAGGTGTCACCATGTTGGCCAGGCTGGTCTCGAGCTCCTGACCTCAAGCAATCCACCTACCTTGGCCTCCCAAAGTGCTGGGATTATAGGCATGCGTCACCTCTCTCAGCCATTCTTATTACATTTTATAATTTGTTATTGCTGCTATATAGAAAATTTGTTTTCTTTGCATATTTATCTCGCATCATTAAAACCCAGTCTTGGTTCTAAGAACTTAAAAATTTAAGAAAAAAATGAAGTTAATATTCAAATTAGAATATAGGAATAATTAGGGGTACAATTATGTGACCTATTGTGTAAATTACCTTCAGGGTTCTAAAAGGTCCAAATACACTTATAATGACCATAAGGAGCTTAATGTAGGAGCAACTCGACCTGGTCCTTTAGGAAAAGGCAGCTCCCTAAGCAGTGGATTACAGTGAACAATGGCATGAAGATGAGATTGAGTATGGTATATGCTTAAAAGGGTGATTAGCATTTCTTGACAGATCAGAGAAGAAAGCTAAAACCCAGTGAGAATAATGGATAGAAGGGTAGGGTGGCAATGGTGAAGACTCTTCAAAGTCAAGTGGAGTAGTATGGAATTAATTCAATAAGTAAAGGGATTCATTCTGGGGTCAGAGAAGTGCCATCCAGACAGTAGAACTGTAGAATTATTTCTGGCCCATTGAATGCAGTTGGAACCAGGGTGAACTTGCTAGAAAGCTATTCGAATCATACAATCTGCAGAGAAAAGGGCCTGAAACAAGGATAATGGTAAATAAATGATGCATTTCCAGAAAAGAAAAAATCAGATGAAAAAATTGAATATGAAGGAAGAATAAAATACTTAAAATATTTTTATTTTAGTAGACTAGAATAAGAGTAGTATTGTTGCAGGAAACAGAGGATTAAAGAGACTGATATGGGGAAAAGGATTTATTTAGTTGTACACCAGCTCAGTGGATTCATATCTGAAAAGCTGAGCATTGAACAAAGACTGAGTGGGATTTTTATAAGTAAACTTATAGAAGCAGAACAAAAGCAATCAATCATACAGTGACAGGTCATGTAATCTATACCATAACTGTTGACTTAGCGTAACTTGTGACCGTGGTCTTGCATAGCTAGTGGACTTGCAGCTGCATCAAAAGAAAAACAGGAACTGGCTAAATACAGACATTTGTAAATCACAGTCATAATTATTAGTTCAGAGAAGGAGAGACAGTAAAGGAATTTGTTTTTCTTTTCAACTTTGCTCTGGAGGGGGCTGTCTGGAGAATATTCCTTCAGCCTTAGCTTTTCAGATAGTGTCATCTTATAACTGTTCTTGAAGTGAACTGGCTAAGTAGAGGAAAATTTGTGTTTCTCATTTAACCCTTGCTTTATTCTGTTTCTCTCTTTTCATTTCTGCCTCAATATGATTACCAAAGTGGAACGAAAGCTGTTTTAGTGAGAAATAAAAATAAGTTTGGGTGAGAGCATGTTTAGATAAGTATTGGAATAATAGAATGTATATTTGATAGAAAACTGAAGCCAGGTGATGAAGGAGCTGAAAGCGCTCGGCAGCATAGCCTGCTTCTTTCTCGGGCAAGTTGTCTTCTGCCAATCTGCTTTTGATTTGTAGTATGGTTAGACTTGTCATTGCTGGATTTCTATTGATGTTAAAGGGGCTTTGTTGTTGCTTTTGTTTTGGTAGAAAGTAATTAAACCAGTGAAAAATGGTGAGCTGGAATTGGTTCACAGATAATATGATTTTCTAAAAAGTACAATTATGTTGAAGTTAAGCTTTTTATAAGAGGTATTTGGTGTTCTATAAAGGGTAAAGACATTAGACTTTTTTTAAACTTGAAGGTTGCATTTATAGCGGGGAAGGTGGGAACACGAGCAATGCTTGCAAGAACCACAGCAAAGGAATGATTATTTTTTAATTTTTATTTTTATTTGAGACAGGGTCTTGCTCTATCACACAGGCTGGAGTGTAGTGGCATGATCTCGGCTCACTGCAGCCTTGACCTCCTGGGCACAAGCAATCCTTCAGCTACTCAAGTAGCTGGGACTATAGGTGTGTGCCACCATGTCCAGCTAATTTTTAAAATTTTTTTCTTTAGAGATGTGCCGTCACTGTGTTGCCCAGACTGGTCTTGAACTTCTGGGCTAAAGCAGAAGTTCTGCCTTGGCCTCCCAAAGTGCTGGGATTAAAGGTGTGAGCCACTGTGCCTGGCCTCCACAACAAAGGAATTATTTCTGTTGATGGATAGTACAAATTTTTAGCCTATAGAAATTCACAAAGTACATATGTTATCGATATCACAAATTGCTTCTTTATTGTAATCAGTAAACAAGTATTAACTATTAAATATTAAAAGCAGTGAGAACATTTCAGTCTCCTAAAACTCCTAAAGCTCAAAGCTTAAGAAGAAATATTTGACAAAAAAATTACACTAAATTTATGGAATTCTAGAGTGTATCTTTTTCATATAATAAATCTTGTGGGAAAAAACCCAAGTAGCCGTTACAGACACAGGTAGTGGTAATACAGATGCATCTTAGACACCCTCGTGTTAAGCTCCTGATTCTTCAAAACATATTCCTTTTTATGTTCCTTGGAATATTATAAAGGCTAGTCAGAAAACTAACAGCATTTCAAGGATACAGAAATTCCCAGTAGGGATACACATTTATTTGATAATTAATTCTGATTACTAAATGACAAAAATAGTAGAAAAAATATAATTACATATAAGCTTGATTGAGAACTGCCATTGACCTTTTAGATTTTTTTGATATGCAATTCTGTAGTTTTAACCCAGGTATATATTCACATAGCCTCCACCATTATCAGGATATAGAATTGTTCCTTCACTAAGAAGCTCCCTCAGGCTGCCTGTTCTCACTATCCTCCCCAGACCTCCCAGGCATTTGTCGTCACTTATCGTACTTTGTCACTATGATTTTGTCTTTTTGAGAATGTCATACAAATAGAATCGTGTAGTTTATAACTTTTGTGACCAGTTCTTTCACTCAGCATAATGCCTCTGAGATTCATCCACGTTGTGTATATCCATTCCTCATTCCTCTTTATTGCTGTAGTATTATGCTATATCACTGTTTTGCCATTCACCCACTAAAGGACATTTAGATTGCTTCCAGCTTTTGGCAATTATGAATAGAGTAGCTATAAACATTCATGCAAAAGTATTTATGTGAACATAATTTATAATTACTCTAGGGTAAATACCCAGGAGTACAATTGTTGGGTCATATGGCAAAGTGGATGCTAAATTTATTAAGAAACTGCCACACTATTTTCCAAAGTGGCTGCACCATTTTGCATTGCCACCAGCAATATATGAGAGTTCCAGTAGCTCACGTGGCTGGAGCGAGTGGGTGTGAGTGTGTGTGTGTGTGTGTCAGGAGCTAACAGGCATGCAATGTGGGCAGAACCAAACTGAAGAAAAGCCAGCAGATTTTTGTTCACAGATGTGAGTTTTGGGAGCACAGCAGGTGGCAGAAGCCATCAGGATCAGGAGAGGTCGAGTCTCTAGCACATCCGGCTGCATCTTTTCTCTGTTCCTGTCCCCAGGTGGGCAAATACCGCCTGGGAAAATCAGCCAGCAAAATTAGAGCCGAGATGGTGGTGGTGCCTCAGTATTTTCAGAGGCTTTAATGCTTTCTCTGTTTCCCTATTTAGGGTTCTCTCTCGTGGCCTTCACAAGTAGCTATTTTATATTTTTTGCATACTCTGACACCTGCTTTTTTGTTTTTTGTTTTTTGTTTTTTTGAGATGGAGCCTCGCTCTGTCACCCAGGATGGAGTGAAGTGGCGCCATCTTGGCTCACTGTAACCTCTGCCTCCCAGGTTCCAGCAATCCTCCTGCCTCAGGCTCCGGAGTAGCTGGGATTACAGGCACGTGCCACCATACCCAGCAATTTTTTTTTTTTTTTTTTTTGAGGCAAAGTCTTGCTCTGTCGCCCAGTCTGGAGTGTAATGGTGCGATCTCGGCTCACTGCAACCTCCGCCTCCCAGGTTTAAGCAATTCTCCTGCCTCAGGCTCCTGAGTAGCTGAGACCACAGGGGCATGCAGCCACGCCCGGCTAACATTTTTTGTATTTTTAGTAGAGACGGGGCTTCACCGTGATGCCCAGACTGGCTTCAAATTCCTGAGCTCAGGCAAACCGCCCGCCTTGGCCTCACAAAGTGCTGGGATTACAGGTGTGAGCCACCGCGCGTGGTCTAATTTTTTATTAGTAGTAGAGATGGGATTTCACCATGTTGGCCAGGCTGATGTTGCACTCTTGACCTCATAACACCTGCTTTTTGCTAAATATTGGAAAATAACTTTACTCCCCACTTTATGAAGAAAAGCCATACCCTAAGCCTCGTGACTTCTATTCCTATCTGTGTATTGATGACATTTTACATATGTAACTCCATCCCACATTACTCCTGAGCTTGAGTTCCATAGGCACTCCCAACTCAACATTCCTAAAACTCAGTTTCCTACTCCTCACTACCCCTGTGATCAGCGCCATCCATCAACACTCAAGCCGGAAACCCAGGGAGGGATCATTTTTGATGTTTCCCTGCCACTACACTACTTGCCCACATCCTTCCACTGCCATGCCCCCTGGAACCCACTCTCCTTCTGGTCAGCTCAGCTTTCTTGCTGTTTCCCCTCAGCTCTTCTGTCCCCAGGCTCTTACACCCAGATGACTCCCTGCCCACGTCTTGCACAGCTCCAGTCCATTCTCCCACCCCTGTGGCTAGAATGATTTTTCTAAAAATTCCTCTTTCCTTTATGTTCTTATGCAAATCTTGGATGGGCTTTGAGGTAGGAGGTGGGACTTGACTCTAGAGGTGGGGACTGGACATCGGACCCAATTGAGGACTAGCTGAAACAGGAATGGGCTGGGAGCAGCTTTCCATAAGACACGCCCATCAGTGTGCTATGTCAGTTTACCATTGCCATGGCAACACCCAGACGATACCACCCTCTTCCCATAGCAATGACCTGATGATGCAAAAGCCACCATCCTTTTCCTAGAAATTTCTGCATAAACCATCCCTTCATCCACATGTAATTAAAAGTAGGCAGACATATGACTCTTAAACTGCCCTGAGCTGCTGCTCTATGCCTATGGGGCAGCCCTGCTCTGCAGGAGCAGTCATGGAGCTGTAACACTGCTGCTTCAATAAAGCTATTTTCTTCTACCCTACCACCAGCTTGCCCTTAAATTCCTAGGTGAAGCCACAAACCCTCACGGGCTAAGTCCCACTTTGGAGTTCATGTGTCTTGCCTCAGCTTCTCTGCTTTACTTGGGAAATCCCAAGTCCTAAACCCTAGAGCTTAAGGACTTCATGGTTCCTCACTGTTTACCTCTCCAGAATCTTCTCTTGCTGGTCTCTGTACTTCGCCATCCTAGAGAATAAGAATCCTCTAGAATGCTTATTTTATTTATTTTATTTATTTATTTATTTTGAGACGGAATCTCGCTCTGTCGCCCAGACTGGAGTGCTGTGGCGCCATCTCCACTCACTGCAAGCTCCGCCTCCAGGGTTCACACCATTCTCCTGCCTCAGCCTCCCGTGTAGCTGGGACTATAGGTGCCCGCCACCACGCCCGGCTAATTTTGTATTTTAGTAGAGACGGGGTTTCACCGTGTTAGCCAGGATGATCTCGATCTCCTGACCTCATGATCCACGCGTCTCGGCCTCCCAAAGTGCTGGGATTACAGGGGTGAGCCACGGTGCCCGGCCTAGAATGCTTATTTTAAATGCAAAGTCCTGAGCTCCAGAATATGGTTTAGTAGATGAGCTCCAAGTTTAGGAAACTAGTTTCAACAAGCACCCTGGGTGATTCATATGTAGATGGTTTATAAACCACACCTGGAGAAAGCCTGCTGCTCAGGTTGTACCTGGGCTATTAAAAGTTTCCTTCTGGGTTTTACCTTTAGCATTTCCACATGCTGTGTCCATTGCCTGGAACAGACTTCCGTGTCTCCTCTTACCCCTTCCTTACCCCCAGCCCAGCTTGGCTCTTTATCTTTCCCTTTCAGGGTGCAGTTTACAAGTGGTATCTTCTGGGAAGCCCCCACCATCCTTTCAAAGCCCAATGAGTAGACTCCCTTTCTTTGTACATGCTGAGGAACTTGTTACATTGTCACTTCTGTTCACTCTGTTTTCTCTGCTTGAGCTGAGGAGCTCCTGCCTTTGGTGACTCTTCCAACTTGGGTATTTTCAAAGAAAGGGCAGCCTTGTACCAGCACCAGCACCATTAAGGAAGATGCCTATCGCTTGGCAGTGCAAATGTTACCCACATTACATGGTGATGCATGGTTTTCATCCTTTCCTTCAACATAATGCCAAAGGCGAATTTCCCTTAACCTCAGTTATACATCTTGTCAGCTTTGCTTGGGAAGAAGCAGGGGATACCCCAACAAAAGTCCAGTATTGAGCCCAGGATTAACTAACTTTCAACAAGACATTTCAGTAGAAGGAAATTAACTTGGCTTATTAAGTAAATGATGAGTTTTTTTGTAAGTATATTTTAAAACTTTGAAGCCTTATTTGTCCATGATACTTAAAGATGAAATGAAGACCTTAGATCATTTAGGGTTGTTTGTTACTGTGTTTGCAGGTTTCCACTGGAAGAGGGGAGCACTTCTGGCAATAGCTAAAGCTATTAACAATCGCATGAAAAAGATGATTAGCTTTTGAGCTTTCAAGTGAGAATGTTGCTACATTAATGACCAAATGTATCAACATCGGCAAAATCAGATTTAGCTGAACAATTATAATAGAATGGGCTGAGCTGCCACCCATGCTTTTAGATGTCCAGGGTAAAAATAATTTCCCCTCAAGACTAATTTTTGAATTGTTGGTTTTATTTTCCCCATAAAACAGAGAAGAACTGTGTGACTCAATTTCAACATTCCTGTATTTATTATCAACATATTTCACCCACTCCTACCTGGCAGGGCATCAGGTTTGTGCAATCAGTGACTATCCTGGGTCTTGTCAATTGAGCTGTTGTTTGGTGTCTGGAAACCAGAGAGATTCACTTGGTATTATACTCTGGGCTATGTGCAGCTTATTGCTTTCTGCACGTTAATGTTGGGTGGAGAGAACTTTAAATGTGTCATAGACTGGATATTATTGAGAAAAACAAAATCAAAGGAAAGGGAGAAACTGAATGCAACATCAGGATTTTATGAAGAACATTCCCTGTTCTGATTTGATTTTATTTACTGCACCAAATGCACCATGTGCCAAGCATATTCTGTTCAAATAAGATTTATGAAGTACATTTTCTTATTTATTTATTTATTTATTTTTGGACAGAGTCTCACTCTGTCACCCAGGATGGAAGGCAATGGTGCAATCATAGCTCACTGCAACCTTGAACTCCTGGGCTGCAACAATCCTCTTGCGTCAGCCTCCTGAGTACCTGGGACAACAGGCGTGAACAACCATGCCTGGCTAATTAATATTTTTTTCTTTTTTCTTTTTCTTCTTCTTCCCTTTTTTTTTTTTTTTTTTTGTAGAAACAAGAGCTGGCTATGTTGCCCAGGCTGGTCTTGAACTCCTGGGCTCAAGCAACCCTCTGGCCTCAGCCTCCCAAAGTGCTGGGATTATAAGCATGAGCCACGTACTTGGCCTGAAGTATGTTTTAATGGATGGTGACCTGTTGGCGACTTTTCCAAAGCATTTTTGTTTGATGTGTTCAATGTCATCATTGGCATTTAACACTATTCCCAATAGTTTTCATAGATACACCATATTTTTGTGGCACTTATTGCAGCATTTTTTTGTTACATAAATATACAGGAAGTATTTAGCAATATAAGATAGATGAGTTATGGCATTAAAAAATGTATGCATGGTCCCTGCATGCATCCAAAGGATGCTGAGCAACAAACATGGCTTTCAAGTGTCCTGTTTCTGCCCTTAGTACCCCATATCTTCCTGTGTCCTAGAGGCCAAAGTCCCAATGCTAGACCTAGTGGTTCTGAGTTCACCAGGTCATCCCTCCTGGGGCCACTCTCTCCCACAGCACCCAATTGCTCCAACATTTCTTCTCTCTCTTTGAAACATTTTCACAACAAGAAGGTGCTGGAAAGGAAACTATGTACTTCTCACACTGTGCTGTTTCACACCTCTGTAACTTTGCCTCAAAAAATACCAAGACAGAGTGTTGTTGGTCATTCAGTGGGAGGCGCCTATGCTTTTCCCTCAAGTTTTTAAAAAGATTACTAGGTAAACCATGCAAATGAATATTCAGATATTCAGCTTCTGTTTTTTTTTTTTTAATTTTTTTTTTAGAGATGGGGGGCCTTACCATATTGCCCAGGCTGATGTCGAACTCCTGGCCTCAAGCCATCCTCCCATCTCAGCCTCCCAAAGTGCTAGGATTACAGGCATGAGCCACCACACTCAGCCCTCAGCTTCTGTTTTAAAATATCTGACTTTGTTCATGCAGAGATAATCCCATAAATGAAAGGTGATTAAAGTTCTAATGAGAGCCTGTCAGTTTTCTAACCTTCAACTTAGCTTACCTACTCTTCGGCATGAATATCTTAATCTAGGGATTCAAAAGAACTTTGGGTATTGTTACCTAGCAACAAGCTTTAAATTTTAGTGAGGTTAAGTAAGTTTGCCCAGAATCCACACTGTATCAGCAACAGATACCTGGCTAGGATTAACTAAACTCCATTAGCTTGAAAAGCCCTGTAAGTCAAGATTGCCTTCTTAAGTATAAATAAATATAATGCTTCAAAGAAAATAAATACTGTGATGTTTTGAGTCTTTACTATATTTGAAACTCTCTATATGGTTATTGTGGGGTTTTTTCCTCCTCCTATTCAACTGGCCGGACAGGCTTTGCTCTTGTCCTCCCACATCACACACATCTACCCAATTGCTAAGTCCTGTCAGTGCTCCCTCCTAAACATCTGGAACGCTCACTTGCTACTCATGTCCTCCTTCCTCCAGTCCTGGTTCATACTACCATCACCTCTCATTTGTTCTCTGTATCTGGTATGACCACAATGTTTACTTAAAAGAAGAAAAGAATCAGTCCACAAAGATGAAATGCAAACCACTCTAATTTGGCTTAGACTTTTCTGTTTTTGTTTCTCATTCTCAATGGCACTGGAATTTTCTGTGGAACATCATTTTCTGACTCCCAAAGCTCACAGTTAAGACAATTGTGAAACCAGGAGGTTGAATGGGACAGAATGGGAAGGACTCATTCGTATAGTTATAATCTTGTTTGTCTTTTCTGTGGCCTGGAGCATGTGTTTCCTGAGAGTTTTAAGAAAGGGGTCCTTTCTTGTCCAGCACCAGTGAGGCGATTGTTTTTTGCCTGGGAACAGGGCCACCTACAGCCCCGAAGATGCTAAATGGGTGTTATTATTTGATAATTTTCAATGATCTACTGTTCTTACTAATGGAGTGATCCAGTGTTCACTATGACTAATGTTGACTTCTTAATCATTAGAAAGTTTAGGAAGATAAGTATTATATTAATAATATATAAGTATAACTATATAATACATAATTATATATATTAATGTATACAAATATATAACAGCATATAAAATATATGTTTGGTGCATATTATTTCAAAAAGTTGAGTAGTTTGTTGTAATGAATGACATTATTGGTGCTTTTCATATTTTAAAATATTTTGTTTTGTTAATGTATGTTTTATTTATTGTCAATAAAGGTCACATATTATTTTTGCCAAAAAAGGTATTAGAAAACCAGTTTATTTATTTTTTAATTTTTGATACAATCTTGTTCTGTCTCCCAGGCTGGAGTGCAGTGGTCCAATCACAGCTTATTTGCAGTCTCAACCTCCTGGGCTCAAGTGGTTCTCCTGCCTCATCCTTTCGAATAGCTGGGATCATAGGTGTGCACAACTGCATCTGACTAATTTTGTATTTTCATAGAGATGGGGTCTTTCTATGTTAGTCAGGCTGGTCATGAGCTCCTGGTCTCAAATGATTTTCCTGCCTTGACCTACCAAAGCATTGAGATTATAAGCGTGAGCCACTATGCCCAGCCTGATTTTGATTTTTAAAACTTTTTTACTTTGAAATAATTTCAAACATTCAGAAAAGTTGAAAAAGTAGTATAAAGAATTTCTGTATTCACCAGGTCCTTGAATAACATCATTCTGTTATAACATTGATGAGAAAAAAACTGATTCCTGCCAGGGTCCACTGTTGATGAAGTTTGTGTGTTCTCCCTGTGTCTGCGTGGGCTTTCATCTCTGGGTCCTTGGACTTCCTCCTGCATTCCAAAGCCATGCATGTTGGTGAACTGGTGTGTCTACATGGTCCCCCAGTGTGAGTGTGAGTGTGCTCTGTGATGGGATGGCACCTGTCCAGGCTGGTTTTCACTTCCTGACCTGAGCTGCTAGGATGGCTCCTGCCACCCGTGAAACTAAACTGGAATAAATGGGTTGGAAAATGAATGAGTGAATACAAATGATTATAAAGCAAACATTCCTAAAGTCTATGATAATCACAGAAATGCACAAAAATAGATGATGCAATACGAACATGCTCAGTGAGCTGCCATATTTGTGATTGCTTTTGAATTACATGGTGCAAGGAGATGCTCTTGACAATTTTTGCTTTGCAAACATTTATTCCTTGATTTAACCCACCACCACTTCGATGCCATCACTCACTGAGTCATCAAAAATTGGACAAATAATTCTTTTTCTTGTGTTTATTAACCTTTATTAAATTAATGAAGAGTTCTCATTTATTTCAGTGAGAATTGAATACATTTATTTCAATAAGAGCTCTCCATAATTTAATAAAGATTAATAAAACAAGAAGGATTAATATTAAAGTGTTTTGTGTCTTTATTTAGAATTTTGATGATGTTTTTATGACCAGAAATGTGCTGTAGGAACTTAAGTCTTATTTATATCAACTAACCTATGGGAAAATTGGTTTCACTATGTGTCATTTCATTTAGAGTCTCTGTTTCCAAGAACCCACTGATGACATTCAGTGAAGACATACTGTAGTCTCTCTCTCATCTCCCTCCACCCACAACATTATTATTATTATATATTTTTCTGAATCATTTGAGAGCAATTGCTGACATGATGCTCTTTTACCCTAAAACACTGCTGTGTGTGCTGCCTAAAAACATGGACAGGGCCGGGCGCGGTGGCTCAAGCCTGTAATCCCAGCACTTTGGGAGGCCGAGACGGGTGGATCACGAGGTCAGGAGATCGAGACCATCTTGGCTAACACGGTGAAACCCCGTCTCTACTAAAATACAAAACTAGCCGGGCGAGGTGGCGGGAGCCTGTAGTCCCAGCTACTCGGGACGCTGAGGCAGGAGAATGGCGTAAACCCGGGAGGCGGAGCTTGCAGTGAGCTGAGATCTGGCCACTGCACTCCAGTCCGGGCACAGAGCGAGACTCTACCTCAAAAAAAAAAAAAGCAAAAAAACAAAAAAACATGGACAGGCTCCTGCATAACAGGTACATCCGTCCACATCGGGAAGTCAGCGTTGATACAGTGCCACCACTCAGACCTCATTCAGATATCACCAGCGGACCCAACCATGTTCTTTGCAATCCCCTTTTCTCTTCGGAAATAGGATTCAATCTAGGATCTCATGCTGCACTTAGCTTTCATCTCATTTTGTTTTCCTTCTGTCTAGAGTAGTTCCTCACATTTTCCTTGTCTCCTTGTCTTTTGTGATGTTCATATTTTTGAAGAGTAGAATCCAAGTGTTGACCTTCATTTGGGATTCATCTGATGCTTTGTCATGATTAGATTGAGGTGACGCATCACAGAAGGGACTTTTTAGGCTGGGATTGGCCAGTCCACACTGCTTTGCGTGTGACTTCAGAGGCCCTCGGGAGTGATCTTTGGTTTTTGTGAGTGGTTCATAACTTTTTTCTCCCCTGTTCCATTTTTTTTTTTTTTTCTTTTTGAGACAGAGTCTTGCTCTGTCACCCAAGCTGGAGGATCCAGTGGCATGATATCGGCGCACTGCAACCTCTGCCTCCTGGGTTCAAGCAATTCTCCTGCCTCAGCCTCCTGAGTAGCTGAAATGACAGGTGACCACCACCATGCCTGACTAATTTTTGTATCTTTAATGGAGACGGTGTTTTACTATGTTGGCCAGGCTGTTCTTGAACTCCTGGCCTCAAGTGATCTGCCTGCCTTAGCCTCCCAAAGTGCTGGGATTACAGGCATGAACCACTGCGCCCGGCCAAGTTCTCACTAAGTTTTGATAAGTCAAAAGTTAACCTGCCATTGTGGCCTGGCATCCACTTCTTCAGCAGTTCCTACCCAGTGCCACTAAAAGGGTCCCTCATCACTTTGCTAATAAGAACATCCTCTATGAGTCAGCATCCTGGCATCTCCCGGCTTAAATGCACAAACTCCAGCTAAATCCAAGACCAACTACATTAGATTTTGCATTTTAACAAGTTTCCCAGGTGACTCATACACATATTCAACTTTGAGAAGTACAGCTCTGAGAACATAAAATCTGCATTATTTCATTAATTTTTTCATTCCAGAATATCTGAGTGCCTACCATGTGTTGGGCAATGTGGGAGCCTGTGGGAGAAGGAGTTTGCTTTGTTACTTTTATTTTCTGATCTTGAACAGAATGCATTTAAATTTTGAATACATTTTATACTTCTCCTTTAAACTCCAAAACAAAAATCTTCAACCTCAAAAATTCTAATTCACTTGGTCTAGTGTGGGTCCCCAGTACCAATATTTTCTAAAGGCTCCCCAAACGTGCCCCTAATGTGCACCTAGGTTGGGCCGTTATCACAACTTTAACACATGTGGAAATCACGAATTAACTGTATAAACATACAGCAATCGTAGGAATAAAATACTTCCAATATCGTGGCCTCTTACTTCTAGAACTTTTTTCTAGGCTTTTATCTTCGTCTCTATTTTATTCCCATTCCATATCCTTGTCATGGTTAAGAAATGTGCCCCTTCCAAATACTAACTTCAAATATTTCACTTTCAGACTACCAGCTTCTGTCTTTAGTTCACTCTCTGTAGTGCCTGGACTCCAATGTTCCTGGGCCTTACTGAACCCCTACCACCTATGCCTCTCTCCACAAGTTCACGTTCCCCAACCCCCTCACTGCTTCACCGCCTGTCTTCCACAGTGGGTGCTTTATTGCCCATCACCAGGAACTCCTCCCTTGGCTGCACCTCCAATTCCCTTGATTCCCTTGCCCTCACTTACTTCTCATCACTTGCTTGGAAAACCCCAAACCTGGTTAAATGCTGCTCTCTTCCTGCTCACTCTGAACCGTGTAGCAGCATATGCACATAAAACAAACAAACAAGCAAATAAAAAAATCCCAGATCATGTTGCCCCAACGACTGGTCTCACTTTAAATTCAACCACCTCTGTCTGGCATTTCCACTCCTTTCCCTAGTCCAATAACTCGCCCTTGTGCTAGATGATGATTTCCCACCTTAGTCATTCTTCCCAGACTTACGGCTCCTCCTTCCTGTCCCCACTAGGTGATGCTTTTTCCTATTTCTCTGGAAAAAGAAAATTAAAAAACAAGTTCTGCAGGCTGCTACCATCCCCTCCAGCCTCCTCTGCGTCTGAACACTTTTACTTGGCCTACTGACTGTTCTGTGCACACCCAAGACCATGCCCTCCACTTGCGCTCTGGATCTGGTCAAGCTCTTGAGATGCCAATCTGTGCTGCTTCTTCTGGGTCACCAGTTTGTGTCTACTGAATAATTTTCATCAGCTTTCAACCATGCTTTTTCATTCCATTTAAAATAAACTCTTCGGCCCCACCCTTCCAGGCCAGCCACTGCCCCTCTGCTCTGCTTTGCTGTCTTGTCTTTTTTGGAAAGCCTCTCTGAACTCATTTTGCCATATGTGTAATGGAAGAGAATGGGATAGAAAGAGAGAAAAGCTAGGAAGAGAGATTAGAGGCGAGGCAGACAGTGGGAGGGAGAGGTTAGAAAGTTAATTCTGATTCATTTAAGTTTCCAATATGTAACTAGGTATGAATCTATTCTAGGATCCATTTATTTAACAACTGTTTATTGGTTAGCAGGCTTTTTTTTTTTTTTTTTTTTTTTT
>NW_016804414.1:583309-589741 GCF_001698545.2 Rhinopithecus bieti
TTTTTTTTTTTTTTTTTTTTTTTTAGGTGCATGGGATACAGTAATGAACAACACAGAAAAACAAATCCTTCCCCTTAAATGAGAGACGGGGTTTCACCATGTTGGACAGGCTGGTCTTGAACTCCTGACCTCAGGTGATCCACCTACCCCAGTCTCTCAAAGCGCTGGGATTACAGGCATGAGCCACTGCACCTGGCCTGTTCAAGGGTTTTTATATCACTTAATCTCTACCTCCTCTTCCTCATCCCAGAGCCCAGTGGGTGGGGCTAAAAGTTCCAAACCCCTACTTACTTGGTCTTTCTGGTGACCAGCCGCATCCTGAGGCTTTCTAGGGATCGTGCTCTAAGTCACACTATTTGCATAAACTCAGTTGTGATGAAACCTGCTCATTATGAATTAAAAATGACACTTCTATCACTTAGGAAATTCCATAGGTATTAGAAGCTCTGTTCCAGAAGCCAGGGTCAAAGACCAAATATAGTTTTGTATTAAAGCATATTGACCTTTCCTTCCTTTTAATTTCATAAAAGAATATCCTTTGAACATCCTACCTAGTTGTCTTTAATCCAATTAAGGATCAGGTCAGATATAACTCCCTTTCCTCTGTCCTAATTAACTTCACTTCTAGAGAAATATTTCTGGACGGTAGTTTCTAGTGGATTTGTTTTGTCCATTATTGGTTTATTTTTAACTGCCTTTCTTTCAAAACAGTTCCTATTCATTCTTTCATTTTCGGTTAGAACATGGGATAGTTTTATGGAACAGTTTTCTCCTTTCTTTTAAAGCCTATAGATGATGACATTTAAAAAATGGCATCAGATCTTTCTAACTGCATGATGTTATCACATAGTGAATCTTATCCACCTCCATACACTCTGTTTCTAATTGTTCTTGTGTCAGACAGTTGGAAGCCGGCCTTGAACTGTGAACTGTGAGCAGCGTGGTGAACTCAGTCTTGCCTCCATTAAAGTGTCTTTGTCAGAAGACTACATTTTTAAAAAGCTCTTTTGCATCACTAAATTAGAAGAGACCGTATCAAATAATTTTCACTGCTGATGAGATGGAGTTAAACTGATTCTCATGCTTCCTTGGCAACTTTATAAATTCACACAAACTTTTGGAAACTAATTTGGCAACTAATTAAAGAGCCAAGAAAACATTATTTAAATTATTTCAAAAATTCCATTGAGGAAACAATCTAATATGGGAAAAAAAACTTCTCTGATGGAGAATGTTTATTGCAAAGTTAGTGAAAAGGATAAAATCATAAAACAAATCTCCAAAATGGAATAATAAATAAATAATCCATGGTATTTTTACTCTAAGGAACATTGTGTGGCAATCAAATATATCCAATGTGGAAAAATGTATGTTATATAATATTAAGTTAAAAAATGCAACTATGTACACAGTAATTACAGCCATCTACAGAGACATATTTTAAAAAATCTTGCAAGGAATTTTTTTTTTTTTTTTTTGAGACAGAGTCTTGCTCTGTTATCCAGAGTGGAGCAGTGGCACAATCTCGGCTCACTGCAACCTCTGTCTCCGGGGTTTAAGCAATTCTCCTGCCTCAGCCTCCCAAGTAGCTGGAATTATAGGCACGTGCCACCACACCTGGCTAATTTTTATATTTTTTAGTAGAGACAGGGTTTCACCATGTTGGCCGGGCTGGTCTCGAACTCCCGACCTCAGGTGATCTGCCCACCTGAGCATCCCAAAGTGCTGGGATTACAGGCATGAGCCACCAAGCCTGGCCAAGAATTTAAACAGAATAATGATAATTGAATTATAAGAGTAGTAGGGTTCGAGATATTAATTTTTATTTCTTATTTTTCAAATTTCATTTAATACAGTTATACAACTTAAAGTGTAAAATAATGTTCTAGAATAGGGTCACACCATTTGAATTTGGAAAATTCTGATATATTGTTGAATTGCTTTCTAGGATGGTCAGATGTAGCCTAATATAGTGTATGAGAATGCTGGTTTCACTACATGCTCTTCCCCAGTGAAAACTGTCTTTCAAAACACCTTTGTTAATTAAAGAAGCAAACATGTTTTGCTTCTGCTGTCACTCTTATCCTTGTATAGATTAAGGCATGAGTGGTCTTTTATCGTTGTATTATTCATTTTTTGTTTTTGAGACAGGGTCTTGCTCTGTCACACAGGCTGGAGCGCAGTGGCGCCATCATCTCAGCCTCCCAAGTAGCTGGGACTAGGGCACGTGCCACCATGCCTGGCTAATTTTTGTGTTTTTGTTTTTTGGGGAGAGATGGGGTCTCCCTATATTGCCCAGGCTGGTCTTGAACTGTTGGCTTCAGGTGATCATCCCACCTCAGCCTCCTGAATTACAGGTGTGAGCCACTACTATGCCTGACTTTTGTTTGTTTGTTTTCATTTTTTTGTTGATTATTGTATTATTCTTATCTCTAGTTTTCCCCTTTTTATTTATTAAATGATGTTATTATTATAAAGATTTTTGTGTTTTTTTGGTGTGTGTGTGTTTTCTTTTTTTTTTTTTGAGATGGAGTCTGACTTTGTCGCCCAGGCTGGAGTGCAGTAGCACTATCTTGGCTCACTGCAACCTCCACTTCCAGGGTTCAAGACATTCTCCTGCCTCAGCCTCCCGAGTAGCTGGGAATACAGGTGCCTGCCACCACGCCTGGCTAATTTTTGTATTATTAGTAGAGATGGGGTTTCACTATGTTGGCCAGGCTGGTCTAGAACTCCTGAACTCAGGTGATCTGCCCACCTTGGGCTCCCAAAGTGCTGGGATTACAGGTATGAGCCACTGAGCCCAACCTAAGTATAAAGATATTTAAAATTTTTTTATGGTTAATAATGTGAGTTTCACTATGATTTTCCTATACATACATAACTTTATAGTTTTTCACTGTGAGCTATAATGTACATCCTGAAGTGTGTGAAAATGTGTGTATGTGTATGAAGAAATATAATGATGTCAACACTCCAGAAGCTTCCTTCATCTCTTTTTCTCTTCTTGATCACAATGTTCCTCTTTGCTTTAGCAGTAACTGCCTGTGGTAGGCAACCTCTATGATGGCCCCGATTGGTATTCATGTAATCTCCTCCCACTGAGTGTGGACTGGACTCAGGGACTTGCTTCAAGCCAATAGAATCCAGCAAAAACAATGGTGTGCCATTTTTGAGATTATACCTGATTGTGGTTTCTGTTTCTTCCAATTCCCCCTCTGTCCTCCATTTCCCTCTCTCGGCTCTCGCTCTAGAGGATGTAGATCCCACACTATGAGCTTCACAGGGCAAGGAACTAATGTCTCCTGCCAACAGTCAGTAACGACTGAAGGCCTCCAACAACCATGTGAATGAACTTGGAAGCAGCTCCTGCCCCAGTCCAACCTTGAGATGAATGCAGCCCATGAGTACCTTGATTGAGTCTGTGGGAGACCATGAGCCAGAGGCATCCAGCTAAGCCACACCAGGATTCCTGATACACAGCAGCTATGGAATAATAAATGTTTTTTTGTTTTAAGCTGCTAAATTTTGGAATAATTTGTTATGCAACAATAGGAAACGAATACATGATTCACCTTTATGGTTATAATTTGTTTTTCCTTTTATTTATTATATAAATAGGCCTCCCTAAAATTAAAAATCAATGATAGGTATATCCTCCCATATGCATTATTTGTACTTGTCTTTTGTGCCATAATGATTGCAGCATTTATCAATCTTGTGACATGTAGCTATAGTTTATTTCTGTTACTTCATGACATTTCATTCAAATATATGTCAATTTATTCCCTTACTGTTGATGGACATTCGGTTTGTTTGTAATTTTGGTTGTTCTGAACTGTAGTGCTGTCAACATTTTTGTACATGCATACTGGTACATATATACATTAATTTCTCTGGAATGTGTACTTAAAATTTGCTGGGTCATGAGATATCGATGTCTTTAAATCTTCAACACCAAAGTATTTTTTGAACTGTTAAATTAACCCTTACTCTTCCATAAACAGGTTATGACAGCTTTTTGACTCCACTTTCTTGTCAACTCTTAGGAGACTTCAAATATCTTACCAATCTGGTCAGTATATGATGCTACTTTGTGGTTTCAATTTCCTTTTTTAATGCAGTTGAGCAGCTTTTCATATATTTATTGGCCACTGGGATTTCCTCTTTCTCAAGTATCTATTTGAGTCATTCTAATTTCTACTGGGTCTGCTGTATTTTTTAAAATTTATTTATAGACTTTGAAAATAATATTCTGCATGTAAGTTCTTTTTGTTTTAGTTATACATTGCAAATATCTTCTTTTGTTTTGCAGGATGTCCTTTTTTATTCTTATGGCATGTTTATTTGAATGAAAGTTCTATCTTGTTTAAGAAACCTTCCACTACCAGAAGATTGCTAAGATATTATCTTAAATTTTTTTTGCTAGTTTTGCCTTTCACATTTAGTTATTTAATCCTTCTTAAATGGACTTTTGGTATAGATGTGAGGCAGGAGTCAAATCTATTTTTCCTGCATGAATACCTAATTGCTCCAGCACGTTGTGTCGAAAAGTCCACCTTTTCTCTGCTGTTCTGCTTTGTTATAAATTTTGTGCCTGTGTCTGGATAGAGTATTCTGTTCCATTAGTCTTTGTTTCTGTCCGTGCACTGATAGCTCACTCTCTCTATTACTATAGCTTCATAATGAGCTCTGGTATCTGGTAGAGCCAGTCCTTCCACTTATTTCTTTTCATGAGTGTGTTGGCTATTCCCTTTGCATTTCTATATATATTTAAGAATTAGCTCATCCAGTTACATACACATGCACACACTCACATGCACACATGCTCAGGATTTTAACTGGGATTGCATAAGCTAACTTAGAATTCATGTCTTTATAGTTCTGAGCCTGACAATCTGAACACATTGTATCTCCCATTATTTGGGTTAATTTAAACATGTTTTATACAGAAATTTATATTTATCTTTATAGATATTTTGAACATATCTTGCTCAGTTTTTAATCTAATTACTTGATAATGTTGAAGCTATTAATGGTATTTTTTAAAACTTTAATTTCCTGGGGTTTTTTTTTTTTTGCTGGTATACTGTAATTATATATATAGGAGAGTACATTTTATTAAATTATCTTATTAATTGTAAGAGTTTTTCTGTAAATTCTTTTGGATTGCTTATCCAGGCAATCATGTCACCTGTGAATAATGTTGTCCTTTTTAATTTCTTCAATTCATTTTATGCTAATGAAATAGTTCCCTCTTTCTAGAACAAATAGGCACTGATTTCTACTAATCTTTTATGATTTTGTTAAAAAAACACTTATAATGTTAAAAAATTAATATTAATTTACTTCTAGAATTTATTTTTATGTGTTTTAGGAAATAAGACTCCAACTTTGTTTTTCCCAAAGGGTTAACCAATTGTTCCCACACTATAAATTTACTGATACATCCATTTGCCCGTTTAGCATACACTAAATTTCTATGTACACTAAGGTTTGTTTTTTGTTGATCTAACTTGCTTCATTGACTTGTTGGTTCTGGCACTGATTACTGTTTTCTAATACCCTTACATGTTGATATAGTGATTAATTCTTTCAATGCCAGGTCTCTTATAAACAGAGAGTACATTTCAGAATTATAGTCATATTTTAGGAGATTATTTAAAATCACTGGCAAACATTTTCCAAACCCCTAAGGATCTAAACTTGCATCCAGTTGTCTTTGGTGTTTCAGATTTTATGATTTCATAGTTATTAAATTAGTAATTTCTATGACAGGAAGGGACAGCAGCATAGAATTGTCGAGTGAGAAAGACCCCAAGGATAGCCCTTTCAGACTCTCACCCTGAACAGTGACTTATTTTAGCAGGTTCTGGTCTTGCACATGGCCACCTCACCTGTACTTGGAACTTTCAATACTAGGAAGTGAGCTATGACACTGGGCAGTTCAGTCTAGGTTTCAATGATCCTCGGTAGTGAGTTCTACCTGGACAAATCTCACTCTGTACAAGGTCCACCCATAGGTCTTACTTTTGTCCTTCAGAAACATAGAGAAATGCTTGAATCTCTTTTATACATGTTTGCTATTTTAATATTTGAAGACACATATCACCACACCTTCCTAACTCTTATTTTCCCAGAGTGATTATTTCCAATTTCCCTTAAACCTTTGAGGCTGGGTTATCCCGGCCTAGTTGTGTTCAAAGTGTTTGGTAATTGCCTCCTTTCCCACACACCTGCCATTAATAGCAATAGCGACAATTACAATAACAATGAAAGCAATGTAACACTGAGTCTAAATAGTATTCAAATGTGGTCTCCAGGTAAACTCTATATTCCTTTGATTTATGGACCCCACTAAGGAAGCCTTGGCTGCAAATAAGATATGACTCACCTACCGGTAAGTAAAAAAAAAAAAAAAAAAAAAAAAAAAAA
>NW_016804414.1:592892-604127 GCF_001698545.2 Rhinopithecus bieti
TGATTTTTTCACATCACAAGAAATCTAGAGGTGGGGGTTGTCACTGGCATTAAGTGAGAAGGTCAAGTGTTCTAGGTCTCTGGGGCTCACCCCTGCAGCCCTTAGTCTTCCCTGTGGCTCCACGCATCACTGCATCCATCAAAGATGAGAAGTGGGTGTGGTGCAGGCAGGGCAGAATTTCACCTCACATGCTTACCTCTAAGTGAGGAAAATCCTGCCCAGATGGTCCCAGGACAGCAGCTTAAGCCTCGTTGGCCAGATTTGTGCCATGGATCTGTCCCAGACCTCAGATTGGAAAGCTTCCCTAAGATCAAAATATATTAACTCAAAAGGTTTTCAAAATTCAGGTTTTATTAACAAGGACTGGCTGGGCATGTACAGGACTGGCCTGTAATTGTAGCACTTTGGGAGGTCAAGGAGGAAGGATCACTTGAGCTCAGGAGTTTGAGACCGGCCTGGGCAACATAGTGAGACTCCTATCTCTAAAAGAAAAAAAAAAAAAAAACAAAATTAAAAAAAAACAAAACAAAAACCCATGAGGACTAAGAAAGGGGCTAGCTTTGGAGTAGATGAGGAACAGTATTTGCCATTATCTACATCTTTATATACCTTACTACTATTGCTGTATCTTCTGGCACTAGCTCTTCTATTACTGTTATTTTAAATACTCCCCCCACCCCAGTGTATATTGATCTAATGTTCAGTAATACTCTTAGAAATTGATACTGATGGCCGGGTGTGGTGGTTCACGCCTGTAATCCCAGCACTTTGGGAGGCTGAGGCAAGTGGATCACCTGAGGTCAGGAGTTTGAGACCAGGGTGACCAACGTGGCAAAAACCCATCACTACTAAAAAAAAATACAAAAATTAGCAGGGCCCAGTGGTGGGTGCCTGTAATCCCAGCTACTCAGGAGGCTGAGGCAGAAGAATCACTTGAACTCAGGAGGCGGAGGTTGCAGTGAGCCAAGACTATGACACTGTACTCTAGCCTGGGTGACAGAGCCAGACTGTCTCAAAAAAAAAAAAAAAAAAAAAAAAAAAAAAGAAATTGATACTGATAAATTTAACCAATACAATCTGAATATGGTTAGTAACAAACAAGTCACCTCTCACTCACCTTCTAGGTTTGGTTCTGCCAATCAGTAGAATTACTTTTGGTAGCAGGTGACATGATACCTGACCAAACATGGCTTAATAATAAGAGTCATAGCTGGGGGTGGTGGCTCATACCTGTAATCTCAACACTTTGGGCGGCTGAGTCAGGAAGATCACTTGGGAACAGGAGTTGAAGACCAGCCCAGCCTGGGCTACATAGAAAGTTACCCCATCTCTACAAAAAATAAAATAAAAAACTTAGCTGAGTGTGGTGGCGCAGGCCTGTAGTCCTAGCTACTCAAGAGGCTGAGGTGGGAAGATCCCTTGAGTCCAGAAGCTGAAGGCTATAGTGAGTTATGATTATGCCATTGCACTCTGGCCTGTGGGACAGAGTGAGACTCTTGTCTCTAAAAGAATAAAATAAAATAAAGCTTGCTATTAAATGCCACACAACAAGAATGAGACACTTAGGCAATTTTATGGTTGGTTAATACAACCCCTCAATGACATCAGAGCTCCAGGTAGACAACATATGTCCACATCAGGATCTGCCCCTCCTTTCCTTCCTTTCCTTCTGGCTGCTATGTCTGTAAACTTGGGTTAAGTTGCAATATAACACATCTAGAGGCTTGCTGGGTCTTGTAAGGGAGGGAATGGGCTACACCTAAGAAGAGCAACAAGGCCTATTTGGCATGCAATTGAGGGATATTCTGGGGATTCTAAGGGTGCCAGAACATCAGGTAGAAAGAAGAGAGTTGGTTATTTTGGGAGCACTTTCTTGAGATACTGGATTTAACACCGTATCACTCACACTGGGACGGCTCCTAGAAGCATGGAGAAAGCAGCAACATGGAAAAAGCAACAAACTTGGAACAAGCATACTTTTCCAAGGGGTCAAGCAGTCTCTAAGCAGCAGGCAGCTGCTAGATCAGCCCACCACACTTCCATCCACATAGCCACGAAGGAAGCAATGAGTCCAGCTGGATCCAGACAGTTTAGCACAGCAGGCAGTAGGAGCTTCAAGGTCATTCATCCTGACCACCAATTTAAAGGAGGTGAGGCAGAGTGGGCCCAGGTGACTGCTGTTCATACAGGGTCTCTGTCACAGCTGAGACATTCCAAACTTAGGACACCCTGATCTTATGTAGGGGCTGCTAACATACCTATCACTTCTCCCCTCTGGAGACATATTCTCTTTTATTATCCCAGAATGTCTTAGGGTGGGGAGGCGGACTCTAGCTGTCTTACCCTGAAATGTGAGCAAATCTGTTTTCTGCCTCAGAGCAGCTTTGCTGATATCATTGAACACTACTGTCAATGCCTTTTGCTCAAAAGATGTGAAGAAACACCAGAATTGTCTCCCAACATGCAAAGTGAAATTGAAATGCCAGTATTGCCATGGCAGAAGGAATTAAAAGGCTCAGTGAAGTTGGCGTGCTATGAATATACCAGGCAAGGCTGGAAGGTCTATTAGTTCATTATGTTCCATGAAACAGCTGAGAGGATACACCATTTACCAAGACCTCAAGTAACACACTAGCAAAAAGAATCACGAAAATATATTTGGCGGTAGCTCTATAAACCATAGCTGATTGTAAAGAGGCAATTTTACAGATCCAGGCTCACCAATAATAAAGAGGGCCATTGAACCCTAGAGCAATAGAGGCCAAGTGGTGAGACTTAGTCTCTGAAACCAGATGTATGCAACTATTACAAGGAAAGGTGGGATCAGAGTGGTGGCCAAGAAGGACTGATCTGCAAATGTTATGGAGGTGGTTAATAGAACCAGCACCTCTAAAGACAAACAGATGGGCAATACTCATTTTATACTTGCAGAAGAAATTGAGGATGGATGTCCAAAGGCTGAAAACAGTCAGTCTCTAAAGTCATAATCGCTCGCACAGTTTCCAGACCTGAGGCAGTTTTCAGACTTGGAAACCATGGACTAAAGAGGACGCTGGATTTCCAGGAGAAAGGATCTTGTAACACATGGCAAACACAGATGGTAGTGATGATTCCCATAGTCCTTCCCCAGAGGGAGGGATGCCTGTGTACTCATACTCAGGTAACTGTTTATTGGACACCTGCCTGGCAGCTTCTTGGTCCAAACATCAGCACTCTCCATTTTAGTTATAAGGAATATTATATGGAGCTCAGGGATCCTGGGGGCTTTTGGGGGCTGGAGAAAAAAGTCATGCCAAAGGATACTAAGTGAAAGAAAAAAGTCTGTTAAAAAAAAAAGGAAAACAAAGTAAAAAAAAGAAAGAAGAAAATTAGATTATCTAGAGTTTAAACTAGGCTAAACCACTAGGGGGAAAAAAGTGAGACAATGGCAGAGGAAAACAAAGTATAGTCATAATTTAAATAGTATATTTGCCCTGTTGTTTGGAACAAAGGGTAATGGAAAAGAACGTCCATTCGAGAAAGCTTTTCATGAGTTTTTCTTTTCTTGTTTTTTTTTTTTTTTTGATGGAGAAATTGTAGTCAGTGAGTATATTGTTAATGACTTTTTTTTTTTTTTTTATAAAGATGGAACTATTTTAAGTGTTAACATCTAATTATTTAATCAAAAGACAGATAATTTCTAATGGAGTATGATTAGGATGTTATATCCAGCCAGAAATAATTCCTATTTGCTGCTAATGAATATATTATATACAATCTTGAGACATGTTTTGTTAATGTAATTGCATTGTCATTACGTTCTCTTTGACACTGGCTGTCTCCAGGGGTGATCCAAGGGGCAGGAGAGAGTTGTTTCTGTAGAATTGCTGCTCCAGAGAAGCTTCATGTGACTCATGCACCGCCGGGAAAGTGCTGTGTGTAGAAGACAAACCAGGAACATTCAGAACCTGTCACACAAACGGGGAGAAATATCAATTATATTAAAATTGTTAAAAGAATGAATGCATTTCCTACATGGAACAGGCATTTACATGTATATGTATAAATCTGGGTCTCTTTTATGTTGTTTGCACTTATATTTTTATTTATGCCTTCAGATTTCGGGATATGTATGTGTGTGCCTTTGAGAGTGAGGACATGATGGAGCAGCACCTTTGTAAATGTAAGACTTTGAGCCATACAGCAAGCTTGAGAACAAAATAAAACAATGCAAAGCATTTGGAGTCTCTAGTTTCTTCTCTGCCGTTTAGTAGCTATTGACGTTGTGAAAATTCCTTCATTCTCTGGGCCTGGAGTTCTTGTAAAGGACAAAGGATGACCTCCCCTACCTTAGCACCTCCTCCAAGGCAAATTCTCTCTGTCCTGAGAATGATAAGCACCAACTTAAAAATATGTATATATATAAACATTGAAAATGTAAAGGAGGTATTATATATACATAATATACCTATATCCATACATGTGTGTATAATCACTCTCCTTAAAATTTAGAGGCAAGATATGCAAAAAATCATTAATAGCGGTTTCCTGTGGGGACAGAAATAAATTCAGGAAGGACATTTTTACTTTTCATTTCATTCCTTTCTGTACTTTGGAATTTTTACTCTCTCTCTCTCTCTCAATCTGTGTGTGTGTGTGTGTGTGCGTGAGTGTGTGTGTGCATGTGTGTGTACATGAGAAAAAATAACTTCTCTTCAGTCCTGACATTGTTTCAGCTTGTGCTCTTCTCCACAGTGGGCCCCAAAAGATGTGGTTTCTGTTTCAGCATCAAACACAGGCTTTTTCTAGGGCCCAGACAAAACTAGTATCTGAAAAGAGAAAGCAAATCCGAGGGAAGCAGGTCAGCAACATCTGCTACAGCATCGTGTTCAAAGGGCCTGAGAGATTTGTTTTTGATAAGCTGCAGTAAAATGTTATCTGCCTATAGACAGAAAAACAGGCAAATAAGTCTATACAAATTTTATTATTTTAACTTAGACTGAAAAATTGTTTACATTTGCCCTACTTGCCATATATATTTCGCTTTCTGAAAAGTTTGAGAATGAATTTCAGAATTGTGCCTCTTTGCCCCTAAATACTTCAGTATGTATTTCCTAAGGATATACCAAGAATATTCCTAAAAATACAACCACAGTACAGTTATTCAAATCAGAAAACTTAACATGGATACAAAGCTGTTATTCAATTTATAGTCCATATTTAAATTTTGGAAATTGTTGCAATATCTTTTTTGAGACAGAGTTTTGCTTTTGTTGCCCAGGCTGGAGGGCGATGGTGTGATCTCGGCTCACCACAACCTCTGCCTCCTGGTTTCAAGCAATTCTTCCTCCTCAGCTTCTTGAGTCACTGAGATTACAAGTGCCTGCCACCATGCCCAGCTAATTTTTGTATTTTTAGTAGAGACAGGGTTTCACCAAGTTGGCCAGACTGGTCTTGAACTCCTGACTTCAGGGCGTCTGCCCACCTAGGCCTCTCAAAGTGATCCTGCAATATCTTTTAGCTGTTTTCCTCAGATCTATTCAAGAATTACATGTTGCATTTAGTTGCCATATCTCTATTCTCCTTAATCTGGAATAGTTTCTCAGTCTTTGTCTTGCATGGCCTTGACATTTTTTAGGAGAACAGGACATTTATTCTGTAGAATTCCTTTTAATTTGGATTTGTCTGATATTTCCTCATGTTTAGATTCACTGTATGCAAGTTTTTGACAAATACTGGAAGAGGATTTGTACCTCTTTTTGAGGTACCTGATGGTTGAGTTGATGTGGTGTCTGTAGATTTCTTTACTGTCAAGTTTCTATTTTCCTCTCTGTAACTAATACATACATTGTGAGGAGATACATGCACACAACACATGACTATATTTATATATCTATAAAAAACAAGCAAGACCCCATCTCTACAAAAATAAAAATACAATTAGCTGGGCGTGGTAGTGCATGCCTGTAGTCCCAGTACTAGGGAGGCTGAGCTAGGAGGATCACTTGGCCCCAGGAGTTTGAGGCTACAGTGAGCTATGATCATGCCACTGTGCTCCAGCCTGGGCCAAAGAGCAAGACCCCAAAACCACACACAAAAAAACTCATACTGATATGATACCTCTAGTTCCTTCCAATCCAGTACCCCAGGGTTTATGCTCTTCTTTCTCAGTTTCCTGTTTTAACTCTGGTCATGTGGAAGAGAGAGTGAAGTCAACATACAGAAAAGCAGAAAAAACCTGGACAGAAACCCCTGGTGCTAACATAAATCCCTCTATGCCTGCCTTTCCCAAGGTTTTTGAAAATTCCAGGAAACCCTTCTTTTTCTAACTAGTCTAGTTGGATTTTAGTCTTTTGCAGGTAGAAGATTGTTGACTTATACTGTGATGAGGGAAAATCCAGTGTCATCATGGTCCCTTTGACGTTCTCCTTTACAAATAATTTTGCGATGATAACTCACTAACTTTTACCCTTGTGGTGTTTTACTGTATCTCCCTGCAGAATTGAGGAGACTGACATTTATTACAATGCTGTACTGCACCATTTAGGCATGACATAAAATTTAATCCTGATGATAATTTGTAGCATTAGTAAGAGAATCCTCATTTTGTAGATGAAAGATTTGAGACTGAGAGAATTTAAGAGACTTGTAAGAGACACACAGAATAGAATAAGATCCCTAACCTCTCTGCAAATTAATTTTCTTCCCCACACAGTTTTGCTTTTTACCTAACTCCTTACTCTGGCAATTCATTCATTCAGCAACTGTTTTCTGAGTACTATATATGTCATTCTATATCAGAGTCAATTAAACAGACTTGTCAGTATCTGTCAACCCTGTTGGTTGCTTTAGTACTTTGGAGAGATTTTAAATTACACTCACATTATAACACGAAAAATGCTAAAGAAAATGCTAAAGAAAATGCCTGAGTCAAAGTTCTTGTACTCAAAGAGTTATAAGTAAACTACTTACATTCAAAACTGGTATCTGATTTTCTAGAGAAAAAATACATGTTGATATTTATAAATACTTATTGGTAAATATTTATTGTATACAAAAATAATTGTCATGATTTCAGTCCAGATTTCTCAGAGATGGTCCCTTAGAAAATTTACTTGGAATAGATCTGACTCATTTACATGATTCAATCCATCCATACAAATAGTGATAGTATTTGAAGGTTATTAAATGATGCTCAAGCAGAAACATGAATGATGATTAAGGATGAGTGGTGTGTTTCATGCCCTTGAAATCGCTAGAATATGGATGCCCATGGCTTTGCTCACTGCTCCTCTTGGTCAACTCTGATGAAGACATTCGGTGTCCTTCTGTGCTTTCATGTGTCCCTTAGCCAGAGCCAAAGAGTCCAGCGCACAGCTGTGCTGGCGCTTCAGAGGTTTTTGGATGCCCCTGCAGTGAGCCTTTCCTTAGAAGACTTCACAAGATCAGACAGCTGCTGCCCTGAGTGCTCTAAGTTCTCAGAAGCACATCATTTCAAGTTTAGAAATACAGGGCACACATATTAGAATCCTTGTTAAATCCTCATGAGAAATGAAAAAAGGCTTTCCCCTACCACTTTCTTCAGTCAGCAAAGGAAAGAAACAAACGTTTTTTTAAAGTACCAGGTCTTATGCCAGTGGCACTTTGTACACATTTTGTCTTATAATCCTCATAATAACTAAGGAAAATTATGTTAACAATCTCCATTTTGCATGTGAGCAATGGATTCAGAGGAATTAATGTGAACAAGATCACAAGCTGGAAAAGGACAGAGTCTGCAGTCAAACCGAAACACCTTTGACTCAGTTCGGCCCTTTGAAATCTGCAGCGTGGACTTCCAATGAGCCCACACTGCCTGGCCTTGCAGCAGTTGGAAATGTGGCTCATGTATTAATTACGGTAACTGTTTGATCCCACTATTTGTAAGGGCTGCGCCTACATTCTAATAATAATTGTATGGAATTTATTATTTTAAATTAGACACATATATTATTGCATATAGTTATTTTTTACATAGAAATCTTACTATTTGGTATTACCAATAATTAACACTGTGAGGGCATGAATTGCTATGAGATTCACATATTTTGGTTATGTGAAGCACTTTATAAAGGAAATAATAATTTTTTTTTTTTTTTTTTTTTTTTGAGACAGAGTCTTGGTCTGTCGCCCAGGCTAGAGTGCAGTAGTGCGATCTCAGCTCACTGCAACCTCCATCGCCTGGGTTCAAGCAATTCTCATGCTTCAGCCTTCCAAGAAGCTGGGATTACAGGCCTGTGCCACCACACCCGGCTAATTTTTGTATAATTTAGTAGAGACAGCTTTTAGCCATGTTTGACAGGCTGGTCTCAAACTCCTGGCCTCAAGCAATCTACCTGCCTTGGCCTCCCAAAGTGCTGGGATTACAGGCATGAGCCACCACACTGTGTCTGGCCTGGAAATAATAAGTTTGGGGCAAAACTTGCCATTCCCCTATTGATGACATGGACTTTTGATTGTTATGATTTTTAATAACCAATATAAGTAAAATCAATATAAAACAACACTTATTTAATTCTGTATTACATTTGTTCATTTTTTGATAATAAAGTAAATATAACAACAATAGAAATAATGTGTAAAAAGAAATCTTACCATGTTTACCCTATAGAATAAATACGTTTTTGTGCATTAGGAAGGGGAATATTCTTGTCCTGACTAATTATGAATAAGCAGCGTATCTGAGGACAATGGGGGAGGGAGTCGCATGTAAGTGTGCATGTGCATGCATGTGTGTGTGTGTTTGTACGTGAGTGTGCACCCAACATCTCCCCCAATTGGCCCCTCCTGAGCTATACCATATTTCATATTTGGTTGGTTCCTAATACATCACAATAGCAAAGTGCTGTCATGAAAATACTAAATATTATATATACACCTACCATATACCCACAAAAATTAAAATTAAGAATTAAGAAAAAGATGTTGAAGGGATGCAAGGAAGGGGCCACAAGCCTAGGAATGCAGGCAGCCCCCAGAAGTTGGAAGAGGTAAGGAAAGAGATTCTCCCCTAGAGCCTCCAGAGAGATCCAGCCCGGCCAACCCCTTGATTTCAGCCCAGTGAAACCCATTTCAGACTCTGGCCCCCAGAACTATGAGAAAATACATTTTAAGACACTCAAAAAACCCCCCAAAAATTAAATAGTGTTTCATTCTTATGAAGTGAAGAGAACAAAGAAGAAAAAGCCCAAAATGCTATTAACTCCCCTTAACTCGGTAAAGTGCATTTTTTTTTTGTTTTTTGTTTTTGTTTTTGCATTCTAACTTGCATTGATTTGGACTCAGCTAATTTTCAAACAAACCACAGTCAAATGGTATCATGCTGTTTCTAACTAGGTAAAGAAACGCTTTCCCACAGTGGTTACCAATGGAGGTCTTCCCTTGTGTGCTATTTAAGTCTCTGTGCCATGGTGCCCCAGTCTCTCTCTGCTCTGCCATTTCTCTCCCCAAGTTCTTTGCCCTCCATTTCCAACCCCGGCTTCATATCTTGCCCTGCTGCTCATCCAGCTGGTGGACTAGCATCTCAGTTTGTGTGTTTTTGGACCATAACTTTGGCAGGTTTACTATGTTACCACTTCCTTCTGGTATTTGTCCAGCAGTGTTTGAACCACAAGCTTGAGGAAGACCATCTGCAACCTCCCCTAGGTCCTAAGGGACCAGCAGCCAGGCCCATCAAACAAAATGAAATTTCAGAGACCACTGAGCTGGTATACATAATTCAGCCACCGACAGCATTTGGATCTTTCTGATCCCATCTTTCTTTAAAAGTTTTATATTTGGTTCATCCTAGATTTTTTTGCATTAGTTTTTATTTTTAAAATACGGTATTAAGATATTTATCTTGACGACTGAGTTTTCTTGGCCTGAGACCAATGCCTTACTCACCATAGTGGAGCTGCCCTGACTGGCATGATACTAGATCTCAGCCATCACCTAGCTTCTGAGCTCAGCCTTTCCGGGTCTGTGAGCCCTCCCTCATTTTGATTCTTGGAGGATGCTCTCAACTCTGCCTACTCCTTGGCGATTTTGCTTTAGTTTGGACTTCCTGCTCTTATTATCCTGGACTTTACCTTGATGCCCCTCCAGTGCCCGATTGTCCTCACTGTGACCACAGGGGGGGCATCCCTGACCTCTGCCCACAACAGTCCTTGTAGCACCAGGCAGTGCCCCGCCGGAGAAGAGGAACGGGAAACAGATGTATTAAGAGATTGATGGCGAGGAGGCCGGGCGCGGTGGCTCACCCCTGTAATCCTAGCACTTTGGGAGGCCAAGGCAGGTGGATCACGAGGTCAGGAGATTGAGACCATCCTGGCTAACACGGTGAATCTCTGTCAATACTAAAAAAAAAAAAAAAAAAAAAAAATACAAAAAATTAGCCGGGTGTGGTGGCAGGCACCTGTTGTCCCAGTTACTTGGGAGGCTGAGGCAGGATAATGGCGTGAACCCAGGAGGTGGAGCTTGGAGTGAGCCCAGATCGCACCACTGCACTCCAGCCTGGGGACACAGCAAGACTCCATCTCAAAAAAAGAAAAGAAAAGAAAAAGAAAAAACAAAAAGAGATTGATGGTGAGAAATTGGCTCACGCGCCTGTGGGACTGAGTGAGCAGGTGCAGACACACAGGGCGGGCCTCAGGCAGGGCAGCTGGACCTCTTGCTGTGAGAAGCTGCTGTCCACAGGCGGAATTCCTTCTTCCTCGGGGAAGCCTTGGTTAAGCTTTTCAGTGGGTTGCGTTGGGCCCGCCGGGATGGTCTAGGATAATCTCCCTTATTTATAGTCAACTGATTTTGAACTTTAATGGCAAGCGCAGGAAACCTTCACAGGAAACCTAGATGTGGGTTGAAACAGCAGAGGGCTGTGACTTGGCCAAGTTGACACATAAAACAACAGTGCCAGGCCCCATGGCCTTCCGGCTAGGCCTTGCTTTGTGCTGGGCTCCTTGTAAGAGAAGGGAACTTTATGAGTGGTTCATAAAATTCCATGTGTTATCTCTCGAAAAAGAAGTTTCTCAAAGCAGGGCCTGCACTAAGTGCATGCTCTAAGGCTCTAGGAGACAAGGAAATAGATTATCCTCCGCTAGAGCTTCAGAAGGAGGCAGACCCATGGACACCTTGATTTCAGCCCAGTGAAATCCATTTCAGACTCTGGCCCCCAGAATGAAGAGCCTTGTATATATTGTTTGTTTTCTTTTCTTTTTTTTTTTTTTTTTTTTTTTTTTT
>NW_016804414.1:607467-623861 GCF_001698545.2 Rhinopithecus bieti
ATGGAGTTTTCTAAATATACAATCATGTCATCTGCAAACAGAGACAATTTGACTTCCTCTTTTCCTAATTGAATACCCTTTATTTCTTTCTGTTGCCTGATTGCCCTGGCCAGAACTTCCAATACTATGTTGAATAGAAGTCATGGGAGAGGGCATCCTTGTCTTGGGCCGGTTTTCAAAGGGAATGCTTCCAGTTTTTGCCCTTTCAGTATGATATTGGCTGTGAATTTTTCATAAATAGCTCTTATTATTTTGAAATACATTCCATCAATGCCTAGTTCATTGAGAGTTTTTAGCATGAAGGGCTGTTGAATTTTGGTTTTTGTCATTGGTTCTGTTTATGTAATGGATTATGTTTATTGATTTGTGTATGTTGAACCAGCCTTGCATCCCAGGGATGAAGCCGACTTGATCGTGGTGGATAAGCTTTTTGATGTGCTGCTGGATTGGGTTTGCCAGGATTTTATTGAGGATTTTTGCATCGATGCTTATCAGGGATATATGCCTGAAATTTTCTTTTATTGTTGTATCTCTGCCAGGTTTTGGTATCAGGATGATGCTGGCCTCAGAAAATGAGTTAGAGAGGATTCCCTCTTTTGCTGTTGTTTGGAATAGTTTCAGAAGGAATGCTACCAGCTCCTCTTTGTACCTCTGGTAAAATTCAGCTGTGAATCCATCTGGTCTTGGACTTTTGTTGGTTGGTAGGTTATTAACTGCTGTCTCAATCTGAGAACTTGCTATTGGTCTATTCAGGGATTTGATTTCTTCCTGGTTTAGTCTTTGGAGAGTGTGTGTGTGCCCAGGAATTTATCCATTTCTCCTAGATTTTATAGTTTATTCGTATAGAGTTATTTATAGTATTCGCTGATGTTAGTTTGCATTTCTGTGGGATCAGTGGTGATATCCTCTTTATCATTTTTTATTGCATCTATTTGATTCTTCTCTCTTTTCTTCTTTATTAGTCTGGCTAGTGGTCTATCTATTTTGTTGTTCTTTTCAAAAAACCAGCACCTGGATTCATTGATTTTTTGAAGGGTTTTTCGTGTCTCTATTTCCTTCAATTCTGCTCTGGTCTTAGTTATTTCTTGTCTTCCGCTAGCTTTTGAATGTGTTTGCTCTTGTTTCTCTAGTTCTTTTAATTGTGATATTAGGGTGTTGATTTTAGATCTTTCCTGTTTTTTCTTGTGGGAATTTAGTGCTATAAATTTCCCTCTACACACTGCTTTAAATGTGTCCAGAGATTCTGGTATGTTGTGTCTTTGATCTCATTGGTTTCCAAGAACATCTTTATTTCTGCCTTAATTTTGTTATTTACCCACTAGTCATTCAGGAGCAGGTTGTTCAGTTTCCATGTAGTTGTGAGGTTTTGAGTGAGTTTCTTAATCCTGAGTTCTAATTTATTGCACTGTGGTATGAGAGACTCTTATGATTTCCATTCTTTTGCATTTGCTAAAGAGTGTTTTACTTCCAACTATGTGGTCAATTTTGGAATAAGTGCGATGTGGTGCTGAGAAGAATGTATATTCTGTTGATTTGGGGCGGAGAGTTCTGTAGATGTCTATTAAGTCCACTTGGTCCATAGCTGAGTTCAAGTCCTGGATATCCTTGTTAATTTTCTGTCTCATTGATCTATCCAATATTGACAGTGGGGTGTTAAAGTCCCCCGGTAATACTGTATGGGAGTCTAAGTCTCTTTGTAGGTCTCTAAGGACTTGCTTTATGAATCTGGGTGCTCCTGTATTAGGTGCATATACATTTAGGATAATTAGCTCCTCTTGTTGAATTGATGCCTTTACCATTATGTAATGCCCTTCTCTGTCTATTTTGATCTTTGTTGATTTAAGGTCTGTTTTATCAGAGACTAGGATTGCAACCCCTGCTTTTTTGTGCTTTTCATTTGCTTAGTAAATCTTCCTCCATCCCTTTATTTTGAGCCTATGTGTGTCTTTGCACGTGAGATTGGTCTCCTGAATACAGCACACTGATGGGTCTTGATTCTTTATCCAATTTGCCAGTCTGTGTCTTTTAATTGGGGCATTTAGCTCATTTACATTTAAGACTGATACTGTTATGTGTGAATTTGATCCTGCCATTATGATGCTAGCTGGTTATTTTGCACGTTAGTTGATGCAGTTTCTTCATAGCATTGATGATCTTTACAATTTGATATGCTTTTGCAGTGACTGGTACTTGTTGTTCCTTTCCATGTTTGGTGCTTTCTTCAAGAGCTCTTGCAGGGCAGGCCTGATAGTAACAAAATCTCTCAGCATTTCCTTGTCTGTAAAGGATTTTATTTCTCCTTTGCTTATGAAGCTTAGTTTGGCTGGATATGGAATTCTGGGTTGAAAATTCTTTTCTTTAAGAATGCTGAATATTGGCCCCCATTCTCTTCTGGCTTGTAGGGTTTCTGCCGAGAGATCCACTGTTAGTCTGATGGGCTTCCCTTTGTGGGTAAGCCGACCTTTCTCTCTGGCCACCTTTAGTACTTTTTCCTTCATTTCAAGTGTGGTGAATCAGATGATTATGTGTCTTGGGGTTGCTCTTCTCAAGGAGTATCTTTGTGATGTTCTCTGTATTTCCTGAATTTGAATGTTGGCCTGTCTTGCTAGGTTGGGGAATTTCTCCTGGGCAATATGCTGAAGAGTGTTTTCCGACTTAGGTCCATTCTCCCCATCACTTTCAGGTACACCAATCAAACGTAGATTTGGTCTTTTCACGTAGTCCCATACTTTTTGGTAGCTTTGTTCATTTCTTTTCACTCTTTTTTCTCTAATCTTGTTTTCTCACTTTATTTCATTGAGTTGATCTTCAGCCTCTGATATCCTTTCTTCCACTTGATCCATTCGGCTATTGATACTTGTGTATCCTTCACGAAGTTCTCATGCTGTATTTGTCAGTTCCATCAGGTCTTTTATGTTCTTCTCTAAACTGGTTATTCTAGTTACCAACTAATCTAACCTTTTTTCAAGGTTTTTAACTTCCTTGCATTGAGTTAGAACATGCTCCTCTAGCTTGGAGAGTTTATTACCCACCTTCTGAAGCCTACTTCTGACAATTCATCAAACTCATTCTCCATCCAGTTCTGTTCCCTTGCTGGCAAGGAGTTGTGGTCCTTTGGAGGAGAAAAGATGTTCTGGTTTTTAGAATTTTCAGCCTTTTTGCGCTGGTTTCTCCCCATCTTTGTGGATTTATCTACCTTTGGTCTTTGAAGTTGGTGCCCTTGAGATGGGGTCTCTGAGTGGACGTCCTTTTTGTTGATGTTAATAATATTCTTTTCTGTTTGTCAGTTTTCCTTCTAACAGTCAGCAGCTTCTGCTGCAGGTCTGCTGGAGTTTGCTGGAGGTTTGCTCCAGACCCTCCTTGCCTGGGTATCACTGGCAGAGGCTGCAGATGAGCAAAGATTACTGTCTTTTCCTTCCTCTGGAAGCTTCTTCCCAGAGAGACACCCACCAGATGCCAGCCAGAGCTCTCCTTTATGAAGTGTCTGTCGGTCCCTACTGGGAGGTGTCTCCTAGTCAGGATACATGGGGGTTAGGGACCCACTTCAGAAGGCAGTCTGTCCCTTATCAGAGCTCAAACACTGTGCTGGTAGATCCGCTGCTGTCTTCAGAGCTACCTGGTTGGGATGTTTAAGTCTGCTGAAGCTGCACCCACATTTGCCCCTTCCCCAAGGTGCTCTGTCCCAGGGAGGTGGAGGTTTTATCTATAAGTCCCTGACTGGGGCTGTTGGCTTTTTTTCAGAGAGGCTCTGCCCAGGGAGGAGGCAGTCTGGGCACAGGGGCCTTGCTGAGCAGGGTTGGGCTCCACCCAGTTCGAACTTCCCTTTGCTTTGTTTACACTGTGAGGGTGAAACCGCCTACTCAAGTCTCAGTAATGGCGGACGCTCCTCCCCCCACCAAGCTTGAGCGTCCCAGGTTGACTTCAGACTGCTATGCTGGCGCGAGAATTTCAAGCCAGTGGGTCTTAGCTTGCTTGGCTCCCTGGGGGTGGGACCCACCAAGCCAGACTACTTGACTCCCTGACTTCAGCCCCCTTTCCAGGGGAGTGAACGGTTCTGTCTCACTTGTTCCAAGTGCCACTGGGGTATGAAAAAGAAAAACTCCTGCAGCTAGCTCAGTGTCTGCCCAAACGGCAGCCCAGTTTTGTGCTGGAAACCCAGGGCCCTGTTGGTGCAGGTACGGAAGGAATCTCCTGGTCTGTGGGTTATGAAGACCATGGGAAAAGTGCAGTCTCTGGGCTGGAGTGCAAGGTACAGTCCCTAATGGCTTCCCTTGGCTGGGAGAGGGAGTGCCCCAGCCTCTTGAGCATCCCAGGTGAGGGGAGCCCCATCCTGCTTTGGCTTGCCTTCCTTGGGCTGAAACCACTGTCCAACCAGTCCCAATGAGATGAACTGTGTACCTCAGTTGGAAATGCATTAATCACCAGCCTTCTGCATCGATCTCACTGGGAGCTGCAGACTGGAGCTGTTCCTATTCAGTCATCTTGCCAGCAACCGCTGGTGTTTCTTAACCTGTAAGATAGGGATAACAATATCTACCTCATAAAATTTTTTGAGAATTAGAAAAGATGCCACAGGTAAAACACCTGCATCAGGTGGGTACTACATAGATAATTGTCACTATTACGACTACTAATGTGTGGCAAGAGTCCTCAGAACACACAGAGTGCTTGATTAACCTCAGTCAATGAAGGCTGTCATTTTTATTGGTGGAAATAATGATATTACTACTACAACTCCTACTAATATGCGGCTGAGGGAGAAATTCAATGATATAGTGTGTGACTCAAGTTTGTGATATGTCACAGTGGAGGACAGAGCAACTGATTTGCTAGGAAATGTGCTTTCACTGGGTCAAAGACTTGGGTATTGAGGAGGCTGCAGAATCTGGTGGCTGACTCAGGGAGGCTGGGGACTGAGCAGGGGTACAGCTGGGCTGAGGTCTGTTATTCCAGTTCTTAGCCCTTCTTAAATGGTCCAGTAAAAGCCCCCGTTGCATAGTCCCCAAAATTCTTAGGGCCTAGTTCTTTTTCTCCAATTGGTCTACAAAGCCAATTACAAAAACAACACATTGACATTTACAGAATGTCAGGCAAAGCTAAAAGAAAAGCAATGTGGCTCCATCGTATTTGAGAAGAGCCTGTCAGAGGATGGGGTCATTTGCACTGAATTTGATGCAGCAAAACAAAATGCTAGATTTTGACAAGATCTTAAATGAAGACTGCTGAAGTAGATTAGATCTGATGTGACCCGAGGCAGAGCTTGTTCTTTGCAGTAAGAGAAAGTAGCCTCCTGCCTGTGTTTGAGTGTGTTTGCCTGGGGTGGTGGGCAAATGGGAGAAGTTGAGGGACATCAATTCCATTTACAAATGAATCCATTTGGAACTTAGCAAGGACAGATGAACACACCAAGATCTCTCTTATAGGGAGCAGTGTGGCCCAGTCATGAACACCTGGGCCTGAAACACCTCATAGTTGCTGAGAGAAAGCACATTGTAGCAATACAAATCCCTTTTGCTGAATAGGCCTGCTGGTATCATATCCATTTACACTGCTGCATTTTTACACAGGTCACACCTGATTTAGGTGAAACCCCAAAGCAACAGCCATCAACCACATGTGCTGCTCACCATTTCCCTCCTTTCCACCTCCAGCTCCTGATCCTTTTGGTGATGTCTGTTGCTAAGGAGTCTAGTGTGGCCTGGGGACATCTAGGTCATATTGCTGTGGATTAAAAGGAAGAACTAGAGGGCTCCTTTGGAGTTAGCAGTCATCACCAGATGCCTCTGGCCTGCCACCCACCTGTAGCTCAGTCCTTCACCTGTGCAGCTCTGCTTTCGCTTTGCAGATGCAAGTCATACATCAGTGGATTTTTTAAGGAATAATCTTCTTTGACTTCTCTTTGGCATTTGGGTATTGACTGTTGGATACCTGCTTCTTTGATTTTGCATGAACTACATTATACAGATTCTCTGCTGCTCTCCTATCCTTTCTTCCATTTCCCATTTAGAGTTCCCTTCCTCGTGCTTCTCCCAGAAGTGAGGTCCACAAGGTTTTCTCCTCTTTTCTCTGACCCTGCCATGCAGAAATCACTCCTTCTCACAAGGCCAGGAATCACCTGAACACACAATTCACAGAGCACGCCTTGCCACCCACCCCTCCCAGAGTTCAGGTCACATCTTCCCAACTTCCTCCGCATTCAGAGATATTCTCTCCCCTTCCTAGAGGTTTGTGGCTGAAGGAGCATACATGATTTCCTTTCCTTACTACCTCCAGGGCACTTGCTCTTTCAGAATTCTCTATTTGAGTGGTTGGCATCATCAGCATTCAAGGTATCCAATCTCAAACCTCAGGATCATTATCTGCAACTTCTCTCTTGCCTCTAGCCCTGTACCCACTCAAGCCTCTTAAGTCAATTATTCTTCAGGCAGACTCTCGCTTTCTGTCCCCACTAGTTTCCATGTTGGCAGCTCATGCTAGATCATCCTATCCCGTGCCCTGCCTCTAGGTTTTCTCCCCTCCACACTCATAGGATGTGTGGATAATGCATACTGCAGAGATCCTGCCTTAGACATTTCTAGGCTCCCCACTGCACTCAGCACAATTCCTTTTGAAACACAGACACTCAGCAAATGTTCATATAAAGAATGAATACATAGAGGTGCGCCAGGCAGCAACCACTTCTGATGCAAGAGTGGCAACTGAGATAGGAAAAGGTTGCAACTGCAATTTACAAATGCTCTTCTGCTGAAAATGAACAAGAAGATTAAACTATAAATACTCTTTCGGGGTAATTAAGTGGAACAAAAGGTAATAATTGTTGGCATAAAATGCAATCACATTTTAATAGATTCTGAAAATTAAACAGGCTTCCTGTCGATAGATCTTAAAGCATTTCTATTACATATTAGAGAACATTAATTTCTGAAGACCCAGAAAAGACCCAGTCCTTTGAATTACATTGATGTTATTACCACAGAGCCTGAAAATTGTATATTTGGTATTAAGAAATACAGTCACTCTTAAACATTAGATATTATTTGATCTGACATTTGATTTTTTACCGCACTTACTGAGAAAGTAAGTTATTTTGCTACTGTATTATGAATCCTGACAGAAGACACAGGACTCTTAGGACAGAGGTAAAGCATTTTATTATTCACAACACAGCAAATGGCATGATTGCATTGGTTCCCTTACTCTTTAAGTCCCAAAAGGATGAACAGCCCAAAAGGATGCCTGCATAAGGAGTGGGTTGTGCTACAGGAAGTGACTTGAGGAACCCTGAAAAGAGCCCAGATGGAGGCATTATACATTCTTTAAGATTGTTCACTAAAAACACAACCCAAGGAAATGGCTCAGGTGAAGAGGGTCAGCACCCTGCAGTCTTTTTTCCCCCCACATATACCTCTGTAAGCAAAGCGTCTTGAATTCTTGATAGACACAACAAGAACCTGCAGGGATGTGAAGAGCCATGGTGAATTACCTCTCCTAACATATTTCAGATAAGAATTAATACTCAAAGTAACAAGGATATCATTATTAGCTTTCTGAATTTAGGGTATAGACTATTGGGACATTGATGAATATCCTTTGTGCAAAAATAAACTGAGTGATCAGAAAAATTAATACTTATTAGTTATGTGTGTGTATATATATAATAACACACACACATGCATACACACACACACACACACACACACACAGAGTGTGAGGAAAGGAAGATATCTGTATCTATAAGTTGTAACTTGATATTTTTCCTCAATGGGAATTTTTTTTTATGAACACATCATAATGAGGCAAATGAAATTCTCTCACTTTAGCACAAAACTTGAAACCTTTGAAAAAAAAAAATCTCTTTCATGCTGTGTATGCTTATTCTGAAAAGCCCATGGCTATTCCACTGCAGCAGGATCTGACATGATCTCAATTATTATTACTAACAGCATTAATTTATGGGACTATTTACTGTGTGATGCACTTTATGTTAGTGATGCATATTCAAAGGAGATAGAATAGTTCTTGTCCTCAAAAGACTTACAACTGAGTTTGGTCAGCATGATTAGTCACAGGTCCCATCATCTATTCTAGTACATCTGAGCATAAGGGAATATATTGAAGCAGATTTGTAGCTATGGAATCTCTGAGAGGGCCTGAGAACCAGACAGGGATGCTGCATCTCCAGAGAATACATAATGAGGAGCAATCCAGCCAGAAGAAATCACACTGCGTGGAAGTCTGGAAGAGCAACACAGCAGCTATGGCCTGTGGCTTGGCACCTACAGTGCTCAGGACCAGACCCTTGACCCCTGCCATACTGCCCCAGACACCTAGCTGCCTGTGCTGCTGTGCCCGTCAGAAGCTTCTCCCACAGTGACTGCTTCCTCCATTTTGTCACTTCTGTTGCTAAGTTGCTCACAGCAAAGATGGATTACAGAAGCTAGGGCTTGTTTCGAACCTAGCAACAGGGACTCAGGGGAACTGAAATTTAGCTTTATAGTCTATGTCATACAGAAAGATAGGCTAGGAAGGCGAGCAGAATAGGTGAGCCAGTCTCTGGTTTCTGCCATCAGGTAGTATATACAAGTAGTAGATAGTAGGTAGCTATTAAATGGTTGCAAAAGAAAGGACTGCAGTAATGTACAAAGATGCTTAACGAATGTGTATAGGTCATCACTGTCCAATAGAAACATAACATAAGCCAAAACTGTGATTTTACATTCTCTAGTAACCACGCAAAAAAGCAAAAAATAAAAAGGTGAAATTAATTGTATCAGTATAATTATTTAACCCAGTATATCCAATGTTATTATTTTAACATGAAATCAATATTAGAATTAATAAAGTGCTTTACATTCTTTTTGAATACTAAATTCAAACCTGGTTTGCATTTTTTCCTTATAGCACCTCTAAATTTCCATGAGCACATTTCAAGTGCTTCCCAGGCTTGTGGGGCTAGTGGCTACCACACTGGAAGGCACAGCTTTAAATGGACAGTGTTAGAGGAGCTCAGAGAGAGGGAATCAATCAGATCCAGGGTAGCTGAGCAGAGCTTCTTGGAAAAGTGGGACTTGAATCATCTTTGAAATAATGTTAGAACTTACAAAAGTTTGAAAATGGAAAAGAGCATGGCAAATGTCAAGGCTGGATATTTCTAGAGGCCTTGGAAATCTTCAGCTACTAATCGTCCTTGCTGGATTTTTCATGGTTGAAATCTGACCCTGAGAAACCTGATTACAGGGATATGTTGAGTTTTCTCATGGAGGCGAGTATCTGGTAGCCAGCCTCAGAATACTGACATATGAAATCAAAGGGCCATTCTTTAATTTCAAGTTTTTATTTTAGGATAATGGTAGATTGACATGTAAGTGTAAAAAAATAACTACAGGAAAATCCACATACCCTTTATCCAGTTTCACTCAATGGTAACATCTTGTAAAGCTATAGGACAATGTCACAACCAGGATATTGACACTTAAACACAGTCAAGATACACAGCAGTTCGATCACACACAATCCCTATGTTCCGCTGTTCCCCTCCTTTTAATTTTTGAGACGGGAGTCTCGTTCTATCGAGTAGCTGGGATTACAGGTGTCTGCCGCCACGCCTAGCTAAATTTTTGTATTTTTAGTAGAGACGGGTTTCACTGTGTTAGCCAGGATGGTCCCGATCTTCAGACCTTGTGATCCACCTGCCTGGGCCTCCCAAAGAGTTGGGATTACAAGTGTGAACCACCGCTCCTGGCCCCACGTTCCCCTTTTATAGCCATACCTACTTCCCACCTGCTCCCAGCCTCCTCCTGTTTTTAAAATGTTTGTCAACCACTAATCAGTTTCCAGTGCTGTAATTTTGTCATTTCAAGTATGTTACATATGGAATCATACAGTATGTAACCTTTGGAGACTGGCTCCTTAGACTCAGCATAAATTCTGTAGATTCATGAAGATTGTAGACTCTATCAACTGTTTGTTCCTTTTTATTGCTGACTGGTATTTCCATTGTATAGACTGTGAACACTGTCAGAATCAAAATGGAGTTACTAATGTTAAAAAAAAAAAAAGTCCAACCTTGGACTGGCATTACCATTGTTATCGATCTTTATAGCAAGAATAATCATTTCAAAACAATTATGTTATTCTCCTCATTTTTCCTTTAAAAACCTTTGTCATTCTTTACTTCCCTGAATATAAACATAGTTAACTATGGTAACTGTATTCCCGTCACAAGGCTCTAATGCCAAATAAACATACTTTTCTTTCAGAAAGCCTCCCTCTGTTTGTTATTTGTTGACATAAATTGTGTTCAGAAGTGGGACCTAGAGTAGGATCCCATTTGGATGGAATCAGAAATTCTTGGAATCAGTTTGCAGTACTTACTTGAGCCTCTCTGCTTCCATGGCTCCATGCTTCCATGGCTCACCTTTCCTGTCCTGGAGAGTCTTCTCTCAGCCGAGGATTCCTCTTTCGGGTAGCAGCTCTTGACTTTGTTTGCATAAAGCCACCTTACTAAAGAACCATACATTCCTCCTGGGATGATAAAAGACTTTTTGTCGTTTCTGGTAAGTCTTTTCTGATATAAAGACAAGTGACTTTTGAGTTGCGCACTCTGGTTTCTATAATTTACATTTTGTCTGTGGGGCATGTCGTTTCTGGTGAATTCACTTTCGGTTGTGTACCTAGTTTAATGTTTTGGTTGATTTGCAAGCCTGGGTTAAAATTTTTGTGAACACTATTATCTTGGTTTCTTTAGATTTGGTTTGACTCTTCTCCTTTGCTTGTTTCTATACATTTTCTGAGAGTAATCATAAACATAGTAAATGGTGGGCACAGGATGGCTCATTGAAAGCCACTGGGTGGTTGACACCATCTAAAACACTAGTCCAAACTCTTGATGTCCTCTGACAGGATTTATAGGCTTTTCTTTGCTCTTGTCAAATTAATAAGAAACGGAATGGGATTCTCAAACATTAAGGCTTGCCAGGTTTCCTGGGACTCCAGCCAGCTACATGTTATGGACTGTTCTTCACATTTTAAAACTGATGGGGAAAGTTACATTAAGAAAAATTCAGCGCTTAAATGTCCATTATTCAAACTCTCTAAACACTTCTAACTATAGAGTTGATATTGTGATTTCATGACTAAAATTCTAAAATTAAGGTATAAGATCTTTGTACATTTGTATAAATGTCTAGGTGTGTTTATGCACATGTACATGTGTTATGTGTTGTATCTACATGGTAAATGCTCCAGAAATTTTATTTAGATTGGCTTAGATAAATAAATACTCATATAAAATATACAGTAATTAACCCAAGTGGCTCTTTAGCTCATGTGACTTAAACTGGCTTTAAAATTATTAACAAGATAGAAATGTCTTCAGAAATGTCAGCGTACAGTTTTGCTGGTCACATGGTTTTACATTAGTTTTTGCTGGATGTTGACACACAGATTATGAAACTGTAAACCCAGCCTAAACAGAATGACCTTTCCTTTTGCAATTCTTTTTGGTACTTAAGACTAATTTAATATTGTTGTTTTAATGAAGACAACTGTATCTTAGTGAGCTATTGGAAAAATACCTATCTATTTAACTTTAAAGTTTTTACTTAGATGAACACCTGATATTCACAGGCTCTCAAGATGGTTGACAGAAATAATTCCAAATGATGACTAGCTTTGTCTAACATCTCAGTTTCCACAAGTAATCTAGGTAAACTATTAAAATAAATAAATCAGGTAAATGTAAATGGCATAAGCATTTATAAGTAAACTTTTATGTAATTTAAAAATTTCAAGCTCTGTTGCATTAAATTAAGTAATAAATACTCATTAAATGTCTAGGTCGTTTCCGAATATGACAAAACTAAAACAAATTGGTGATCATAAATAAGTTTGTTTTGATCCCTTAGATTTTATAGAAAGACTAAATATATTTAGATCTATTAATAAACATAATAAATTATGGGAAAACACGTTTCTAAAAATTTTGAAAGGGTTCTCATCTATAGAACAGTGATATGTGACAATTCAAATTTGCTTGCTAAAAATTAAGGTTACTAAGAGTTAAAATTAATTAATATATAATTCTGTACCCAGAATGTGCACAAAAAAGTAAAATATGTTTCTGATAAGAAAATTAGGACAAGGGCATTAAAATGTGCTTTTCATTGAGAAAGAAATAGTAATTCTGTTTATTTTGGAGGTTATTTAAAGTTTTTTTCAAGATTTGGATTTAGGAAGGAAACAGAAACAAGACAGAAAGGAACCAGCAAGAAGGAGAAAGAGATGCAAAGAAAGTTATGCCTGTGAAGATGTATTTTCACTAGGGAAGATTAAAAAGAAAAGAGACTGATTTTTTATTAGACAGAATCTTGTGTAGTAAATCTGTGTTCTAAAATAAAATGACTGGTTATTTTAAAAAAGAGAAAGCCTAGGAAAAAGCAGAAAATTCGAGCACGTTGTAAATGATCTGAGTAAGTTGCAATAGGTTTCTTTAGGGAGGGATTTATGGAAGGAATGTTGTGTGTGATCAAGTTTGGTATAATTACAAGGAAATTATGTCTTAAAATGAACTTCAATATTAAAATATGCTAATATAAAACTAAAACGTCTCATCCTCTATGTTAAAACAACAGAGTTTTTTCAAGTATGAATTTGCTCTTAATAAAACTGTTAAAGGTTTTGATTTTAGTTCCAAAATCTGTTTCTTTAATAGTCGTCTTCTAAACTGCAGACAGTTTCTATTTCTGCCACATTTATTTCTGAAATACATTTAGTTTCCCTAGATTCAGGTTGGAAAAATGTTGTTGTTTTCATTCAGAATGATAAGTTCATTTCTTGAAGTAAAATTTTCTTTTCTGAAATATCTTGGATTAGTATTTCAGAGGTTCAACTCTTGCTGTATCTTGCTGTACATTGTTTGCAGGTCACGCATTATTGCTTTCAGCACTCCTTCTTTCTCCTCTTCAAAGGGTATATCATTTTGCTTTGCTGTGATAACTCTCTCCATCAATCTTTTCATCAGCTCCTGTAACATTTTCTTTCTGGTTCTATAATAACTTTGCTGTTATGGTCTGACACTGAAATGTTTATCTTAAAGGCCTAGCAGAGCATCGTTTTCCTCCAAAATTACTTGATTCTGCATTCTTGACTTTTCTTTATGTGTGTGAATTGTAACCAGGAAACTCCCCATGTTGTCACTAAGAGCCATGTATTGCCCTGCTGAAGGTACCACTAGTTTTCTTGTTTACATTCCCTGTATATAGTGCACATTCAGAATCTTGGAAATATATTCTTCCTGTGTCTGATTAAATTTAAGTACTGTTTTTCAGCAGGTTCCGTTTGCAAGTTACCTGCATGGGCTTCAGTGAGGAGAAGCAAGAACACTGCAGGAGGTGCTTCTTTACTTTTCTAGTAACTGCCCTAAGAAACAAAGATTCTACTTTTATCAAGATAATTTCTTGTTTTGTCTTTATTAGGTTTTGGTTACCTAGGAAAATCAAACTTTAAAAGGTTTAAGGTTTTACATGTATGTAACATTCGACATTGCTTTTGAAATCTTTTGATTATCACTCTGGTTAAATGACTATTATTTTATAGTGATCTGTCATTCTGTTTGGATGAAGTGTTTTGAACCTTTTGACATCTTTGGAAAGCTTCTCCAGGATTAAAATTCTAAATGAAGCCTGTTACACCTAAAATTAACTTTGGGCCTCTGGAGAGCCTCAAAGAATGTGTCTCTCATTTTGTAGCGATATTAAATGATTAGGCTTATTTGGTAAATTGTATGAGAAGCATTGTCAAATGATAAGTGATACTAGATCTTCTTACAGTTACATTTATGGATATATTATTGATATATTGTTTCAAACATTTTTATATAAATTCATAAAAACCTAATATGTTATCAGTCATAATTTTAGTTGTTACTATTAAACCTTTTTTCAAAATGATATTTTTGTGGATATTTATGTGAGTATCCTAAAAATTATATAAGATGTATAAAAGTCTGATGGTCCTAATGTGACATTGTCAGTCATAATTCTGATTATCTTAATGCCACATGTAATAAAAATAAATTTCATTGTAAATTGTGAACTTTCATCATTTTTTTAATCAGAGCTATCTTCAGTTATTGTTATCCACTGTTATTGTTTTGAATTCTTTAAATGCTTTATAACCAGCTATAGTCCAAAATTGCTTTTCGTGGAGAAGTCTAACAAGTACTCTCGAACACAGATTTCTGGTAATGTTAAGATCAATGAACGAAATAAAAATATTTCTAATATAGAACTGTAATATAGAAACTGATCAAGCAAAATAAAATTTAATTACATGAAATCAAATAACTGATTAAGAAGATCTTTTTTTTTTTTTTCTTTTGAGATGGAGTTTTTCTCCGTCACCCAGGCTGGAATGCAGTGGCAAAATCTCAGCTCACTGTGACCTCTGCCTCCTGGGTTCAAGTGATTCTCCTGCCTCAGCCTTTTGAGTAGCTGGGATTACAGGCAACCACCACCATGCCTGGCTAATTTTTGTATTTTTAGTAGAGACAAGTTTCACCATGTTGTGCAGGCTGGTCTTGAACTCGTGACCTCAGGTGATCTGCTCTCCTTAGCCTCCCAAAGTGCTGGGATTATAGGTGTGAGCCACTGTGCCTAGCCGAGATCATGTTTTTATGATTTTTATTCACGACATTGTTGGTTCTTTATTTAAATGTATTGTTTCCCAGATTTAAGGATTGTTTTTCTTCTTAAGCTGTTTATAATTTACAACAATTTGGTAGAGTATAGTTTTGTGAACAAAGGTGGAATCATTTTTTTCACATTTCTTTAATATTTACTTTAGGTTTAGGGGTACATGTGCAGGTTTGTTATACAGGTAAATCACATGTCATGGGAGTTTGGTGTACAGATTATTTCATCACCCAGGTAACAAGCATAGTACCTGATAGGTAGTTTATCAACCCCCACCCTCCTCTCACCCTCTATCCTCAAGCAGGTTGCATTGTCTGTTGTTCCTTCTTTATGTCTATATGCTCTCAATGTATAGCTCCCACTTACAAGTAGGAACATGCAGTATTTTGTTTCCTGTTCCTACATTAATTAGCTTGGGATAATGGCCTCCAGTTCCATTCATATTGCTGCAAAGGACATGACCTTGGTTTTCTTATGGCTGTGTAGTATTTCATGGTGTATACATACCACATTTTCTTCATCTAGTCTACTGTTGATGATGGGCATTTAGTTTGATTCCATGTCTTTACTGTTGTCAACAGTGCTGTAAAAAACATGCACATGCATGTGTCTTTATGGCAAAACAGTTTCTATTTCTTTGAGTATGTACCCAGTAATGGGATTGCTGGGTTAAACAGTAGTTCCGTTTTAAGTTATTTGAGAAATCTCTATGCTTATTTCTTGTTCTGTGGTCCCAGAGCATTGGAGGTATGATTTCATTTTTTTTTTTTTTTTTAATTTACTGAGGATTGTTTTGCGGGCCCATTGCATGGTTGATTTTAGAGTATGTGCCATGTGCAGATGAGAAGAATGCATATTCTGTTGTTTTGGGGTGGAGAGTTCTGTAGATGTCTATTAGGGTCCATTTGGTCAAATGTAGAGTTCAGGTCCCAAATATCTTTGTTAGTTTTCTTCCTCAGTGATCTAATACTATCAGTGGTGTTTTGAAGTCTGCCACTATTATTGTGTGATTATCTAAGTCTCTTTGTAGATCTCTAAGAACTTGCTTTATGAATCTGGGTTCTCCTGTGTTGGGTGCATATGTATTCAGGATAGTTAGACCTTCTTCTTGAATTGAACCTTCACTGTGATGTAATGCCCTTCCTTGTCTTTTTGGATCTTCGTTGGTTTAAAGTCTGTTTTGTCTGAAATTAGAATAGCAACCCTTGCTTTTTTCTGTCTTCCATTTGCTTGCTAGATTTTTCTCCATCTATTTACTTGTAGCCAATAATGTGTCATTGCATGTGAGATAAGTCTCTTGAAAACAGCATAGAGTGGGGTCTTGCTTATTTACCCAACTTACCACTCTGTGCCTTTTAATTGGAGACATTTATTTACATTCAAGGTTAATATTGATGTGTGTGGATTTGATCCTGTCTTCATGTTGTTAGCTGGTTATTATGCAGACTTGATTGTGTGGTTGCTTTATAGTATCAATGGTATGTATACTTAAGTGTGTTTTTGTGGGGGCTTGTGATGGTCTTTTCTTTCCACATTTAGCACTCACTTCAGGGCCTCTTGTAAGGCAGGGTTGGTGGTAATGAATTCTCTTAGCATTTGCTTGTCTGAAAATAATCTTATTTCTTCTTTGCTTATGAAGTCTAGTTTGGCTGGATATAAAATTCTTGGCTGGAATTTCTTTTCTTTTTTTTTTTTTTTTTT
>NW_016804414.1:626792-630289 GCF_001698545.2 Rhinopithecus bieti
CTTCCAGGTGAGGCGATGCCTCGCCCTGCTTCAGCTTTCGCTGGTCAGGCTGCAGCAGCTGACCAGCACCGATTGTCTGGCACTCCCTAGTGAGATGACCCCAGTACCTCAGTTGAAAATGCAGAAATCACCGGTCTTCTGTGTCGCTCGCACTGGGAGTTGGAGACTGGAGCTGTTCCTATTCGGCCATCTTGCTCCGCCCCGGAATTTCTTTTCTTTAAGAATATTGAATATAGGTCCTGAATCTTTTCTGGCTTGTAGGGTTTCTACAGAAAGATCTGCTGTTAGTCTGATGGAGTTCCATCAGTGACCTGCCTCTTCTCTCTAGCCGCCTTTAACATTTTTTTCTTTCATTTCAAATTTGGAGAATCTGATGACTATGTGTCTAAGGAATGGTCATCTTGTATAGTATCTTGCAGGGTTCTCTGCATTTTCTGAATTTGAATGTTGGCCTCTCTAGCGAGGTTGGGGGAATTTTCATGGATGATATACTGAAAAATGTTTCCCAGGTTGTTTGCTTTCTCTCCCTCTGTTTCAGAGACACCACCACCACTGAGACATAGATTTGGTCTCTCTCTCTCTTTTTTTTTTTTTTTTTAATAAATGGTCTTTTTACATAATTCCATGTTTTACAGAGGTTTTGTTTATTCTTCTTTAATCTTTTTTCTTTATTTTTGTCTGACTGTTACTTCAGAGAACTGATCTTAGAGCACTGACATTCTTTCCTCAGCTTGGTCAATTCTGCTGTTAATATTTGCAACTGTATTCTGAAATTCTTGAAGTAAGTGTTTCAGCTATATCAGATCATTTTGGTTCTTTCTTAAAATGGCCATTTTATCTTTCATCTCCTGTACTGTTTTATTGTATGCCTTAGAATCCTTGAATTGGGTTTCAACTTTCTGCTGAATCTCAATGATCTTTGTTCTTGTCCATATTCTGAATTCAATTTCTGTCATTTGAGCCATTTAAGCCTTGTTAAGAACATTGCTAGAGAACTAGTGCACTTGTTTGGAGGCAGAAAGACACCCTGACTCTTTGAGTTGCCAGAGTTCTTGAGCTGGTTTTTTAATCTGCATAGACTGATGTTGCTACAATTTCTTTGGGTGGGTTTTCCTTTTTGCTTTTTTCTTCTTTGATTCTCTTGGGGTTTGATTGGTATGAAGTGGTACCAGGTGGGTTCAGTCAACTGGCTTTATTTCCCTTCCCCAGGAATCACTGAAGGCCAGGAACAAGTTCCAGGGCACAGTAGCCCTGCACAGAGTTCCCAGCTTCCTCTTCCTTCAGGCCAGCATGTGTGTCCTCCCACTGTCCACTCTCAATCATTTGATTTTCCTCCCTACTTAATTTTTCCAAAATTCAGAAACTATTCATGAGTACTCTTCTCTTTATGACAATATGATTATTTACATAAATTTAATAAAGATTTAATCTCTATATTAATACACAGTTGGAAACATTGATTATATTTCCAAAGTTTCAGCTAAAATAACATATTTGAGAATGAATATAAAATGCTTGGCTTCAAGGGTTCCAGTCTTATAGTGAATGAGTAAGAATTGTCACTTTCTGCCAGACCCAGAAACTTTAAGAATGTTAGTAAAGTAAATTTCCTAGCCCAAATAAGTTTTAAAACCTGAGATTCATATGTGATTGGCGTAGAAAAAAAAAAGTAATGTTTTTGAAGAAAAACTGTAGTACCCTGTTAATAGATAGTAGCCCTGTTTTGCACTGTGCATTGTTTTCAAGTTCTTGTTGTCTACCTGTAGACAGGACTTGATCCTGAATTCTCCTAATTTCCTCCAATACTTGCTGAAACTAGATAAGTCTTAAAAAACAAGTCTCATGATTGATGTATGGACCACACAGCAAGTTCATTTACAAAACTGCCTGATGCCATAGCAGAGAGAGTTGAAATGCAAACCAGGAGTAGTTAGCCTTTTCACATTATAGAACACTTTTTTCACGACCCTGGAACAAGACTCCATGTCATTATGAGACTCTTATCCTTTTAAAACTACCTTTTTCATTTGTCAGTAGAATGGTATAATTGAAATCTTATAATCCAAACACCTACTGGTAACTGAACAGAATCTCACCTAAGAAATTATTTAGTATCCATTGTTAAATAAGAAAACACCTATGCTATTACTAACAACACATGCTATACCTGAATAAATTCTTCTGTGAAAGTTGAGATCCATATACACAAAATAAGAAAACAGGTCACATGATTACCACAGGTCTCACCTAATTCTTTATGGTCATTTGATTTATTCAATTGTCTTAAAGCCTAGGCTTATGGCTGAAAAACATTATGCAAACTGTGGGTTGTCATGTTACTATTGATTTTACTTTGTTTATCCACTTTTTAAACTTTGTATCTGCTATTTGTTAAATTTTTACAGAAGTAAAACTCCTAAAAGAATAATACTGGCCTAATAATTTGAGATGATGACAAAAAGCTATGAAGCAGACAAAATTGAACTTAATAATGAACTGCAAGCAGACAGCCTGAGAGCCACTCCTTCAAACCTCCCTTTTTGTTCACCTGTGACTACGTGGGTTTGACCCTGACTCCTAGTCACCAATAACTTCCATCAACATGGCATGAGACCAGTAACCGAGACAGGTCGCTCCTGGCACCAGCAGAAATCAACACCTAACTACAGAATGATTAATAGTGATGCTTTTGGAAAATGATCTTGATCAAATGAGAGAAACATGAAAGTTGTCAGAATCAAAATGGAGTCACAATGTTAAAAGAAAACCCAGATAAATAGAGCTCGGGAAGATTATGAAGACAGGGTTCTCATGCTTGTATCCCTGATTAAAAAAAAAAACAAAAAACAAAAAACAAACAAACAAAAAAAAATCTATCACAAAAGACTGCAAAACCACAACCCTGCATAAAGAATATCATAATCTTACACAAAAAATACTTCTGCAAGGTCGTTTTCTCAGCAACTGCCTGTCCAGACTTGGACTGGCATCACCCTTGTTATTGATCTTCATAACTAAAGATAGTCATTTCAAAACAGTTACATAATCCTCATTTTTTCTTTAAAAATATTTCTCTGCCTTTACCTTGCTTCATAGGCACACAGTATACTATGGCATGCATACTCCCATTATAATGCTTTATTCCCAAATGAATATTATTTTCTTTTGTTTTCTTTTTTATTACACTTTAAGTTCTAGGGTACATGTGCACAACGTGTAGGTTTGTTACATATGTATACTTGTGCCATGTTGGTGTGCTGCACCCATCAACTCGTCAGCACCCATCAACTCATCATTTACATCAGGTATAACTCCCAATGCCATCCCTCCACCCGACCCCCTCCTCATAATAGGCTCCGGTGTGTGATGTTCCCCACCCTGTGTCCAAGTGTTCTCATTGTTGAATTCCCACCTATGAGTGAGAACATGCGGTGTTTGGTTTTCTGTTCTTGCGATAGTTTGCTGAGAATGATGGTTTCCAGCTGCATCCATGTCCC
>NW_016804414.1:634031-639120 GCF_001698545.2 Rhinopithecus bieti
ATTTGTTGAATATTGGCCCCCACTCTCTTCTGGCTTGTAGAGTTTCTGCCGAGAGATCTGCTGTTAGTCTGATGGGCTTCCCTTTGTGGGTAACCCGACCTTTCTCTCTGGCTGCCCTTAAGATTTTTTCCTTCATTTCAACTTTGGTGAATCTGACAATTATGTGTCTTGAAGTTGCTCTTCTTGAGGAGTATCTTTGTGGCGTTCTTTGTATTTCCTGAATTTGAATGTTGGCCTGCCTTACTAGGTTGGGGAAATTCTCCTGGATGATATCCTGAAGAGTGTTTTCCAACTTGGTTCCATTTTCCCCTCACTTTCAGGCACTCCAATCAGACGTAGATTTGGTCTTTTACATAATCCCATATTTCTTGGAGGCTTTGTTCATTTCTTTTTCCTTCTTTTTCTCTAGACTTCTCTTCTCACTTCATTTCATTCATTCATTGCCTCAGCCTTGGTGGGCGCCCCTCCCCTAGCCTCCCTGCTGCCTTGCTGTTAGATCTCAGGCTGCTGTGCTAGCAATGAGGGAGGTTCCGTGGGTGTGGGACCCTCCAGGCCAGGTGTGGGATATAATCTCCTGGTGTGCTGTTTGCTAAGACCCTTGGTAAGGCACAGTTGTAGGGTGGGAGTTACCCAATTTTCCAAGTGTTGTGTGTCTTAGTTTCCCTTGGCTAAGAAAAGGGATTCCCTTCCCCCTTGTGCTTCCCAGGTGAGGCGATGCCTCACCCTGCCTCAGCTCTAGCTGGTTGGGCTGCAGCAGCTGACCAGCACTGATTGTCCGGCGCTCCCCAGTGAGATGAACCTGGTACCTCAGTTGAAAATGCAGAAATCACCCATCTTCTGTGCCCCTCACGCTAGGAACTGAAGGCTGGAGCTGTTCCTATTTGGCCATCTTGCTTGCTCCCTCGAATATTATTTTCTTTTAGAAAACCTCTTCTCTGTTTCTTATATAGGTTGATGAGGTGCACCACTCTTTCACCCATTGAGGGACATTTCGCTGATCCAGGTTTTGGCTATTGCAAATAAAGTTGCTACAAACAGTGGTATGGGATTTCGAGCAAACGTGTTTCCATTTCTTTGATTAAATACCCAGGAGTATAATTGTTTGACTCTATGGTTGTGGCATGTTTAGTTTTTAAAGAAATTGCCAAACTGGTTTCTTGAGTCACTGTATCATTTCACATTTCTGCCATCAATATATGAGCGTTCTGATTTCTTTGCATCCTCATCAGCATTTGGTGTTGTCATTATTATTTACTTAGCCATTTGTATGGTGTGTAGCAATATCTCATTGTGGTTCTAATTTTCATTTCCATAATGGTTAAAGATTTTGAACACATTTTCATGTGATTATTTGCCATCTGCATATCCTTTTTAGTGAAATGTCTCTTTGTTTCCTTTAGCTACTTTCTAATTGGGTTATTTGTTTATTTTACTGTTGGAGTTTTGAGAGCTCTTTATATATTCCAGATAGTAGTCCTTTTTTGGATATATAGTATGCAAATATTTTCCCCGTCTGTAGCAGCTTGCATTTTTATTATCTTTCACAGTGCAAAATTTTGAAATTTTGATAAAGTCTAATTTAATTTTCTTTTTATAAATCATGCTTTTGGTGTCCAAGAACCAGGCACAGTGGCTCATGCCTATAATCCCAGAATGCTGTGAGACTGACATGGGATGATTGCTTGAGCCCAGGAGTTTGAAGCTAGCCTGGGCAACATAGCAAGACCCCATTTCTTTAAAAAAGAAATAAAAACAAGAACTCTTTTTTAAGTACTACATTCCAAGATTTTCTCCTATGTTTTATTCTTAAAGATTTGATAATCTTATGTGTTATCTTAAAGTCCATAATCCATTTTGAGTTAACTTTCATATTAGATGTGATGTTGAGGTAAAAGTTCATATTCTTTTGCCTGTGGATGTCCAGTTTTTCCTGTACCATGAATTTAAAAGCCTTTCCTCCATATTATTTACTCCATTAAACCACTTTTGAACCTTTATCAAGATGTTGTGTATATTTCTGTGGGTCCACTTTTGAGCTCACTGTTTCATTGATTTATGTGTCTATCAATCTGTCAATATCACAGTCTTGGTTGCTGTGGCTAAATAATATGTCTTAAAATTGAGTAGAGTGTTTCCTCCTACTTTATTCTTTTTCTCAAAATTGTTTTAGTTATTTTAGTTCCTGTGTGTTGTCATATATATTTTATAATAATCTTGTCTACATCTACAAATCCTCTTACCAGGATTTAGACAGAAATTGCATTAAACCTTTTTATCATTTTGGGAAAGATTGACTTCTTTATTCTCTTTAGCTTTATTATCTATGGACATGGTTTGTCACCCCATTTGTTTAGATCTTCTTTCATCAGTATTATGTAGTTTTAAATGCACAAGTCTTTTATGCTTTGTCAGCTTTACAGGAGAGTATTGTGTGTTGGGACAATCGTAAATGGTATTGTATTTTAAACTGTGGTGTCCCTGTGTTTATTACTATGATATGTAAGTGCAATTGCTGTTTTATGTGTGTATCTTATCTCCTGTGACTCTGCAAAACTCACTTATTTGTTCTAGGAGGTATTTTTTTTTAGATTCCTTGGAATATTTTATGCAGACATTTATGTATCTGCAAATAGAGAAAGTATTATTTCCTCCTTCTGATCTATATGCTTTCTATTTCCTGTTCTTGCCTTGTTGAACTTACTAGAACTCCTAGCATTATGCTGAATAGGATGGTGAGAGCAGACATCCTTGCCTTGATCTTATCTCAGGAAAAAAGCCTTCAGTGTGTTAGTGTGATGTTAGCTGTAGGTTTTTTTGTAGGTGCTTTTGATCAAGGTGAGGAAGTTTCTCTCTATTCTTATTTTTCTGAGAGTTTTCATTATGAAGGTGTATTAATTTTGTCAAATTCTATTTCTGCATTCATTAATATGATTATAGCATTTTTCCTTAGTCTTAATCTAATAAATCATATTCATTGACTTTCAAATACTGAAGAAGACTGGCATCTTTGAATAAAGACCAATTGGTCATGTTATATATAAAGTTGTGATAAAAATCACATACCATAAAATTTACCATCTTAACAATTTTTAAGTATACAGTTCAGAAGTGTAAAGTATGTGAACCCTGAAAATTTAAGACAGATCTCAGTTCATTTAGAAAGTTTATTTTGCCAAGGTTGAAGACGTGCATTCGTGACACAGCGTCAGGAGGTCCTGATGACATGTGCCCAAGGTGGTCAGAGCACAGCTTGGTTTTATACATTTTAGGGAGACATGAGACATCAATCAATATGTGTAAGATGTACACTGGTTCAGTACAGAAAGGTGGGACAACTTGAGATGAAGGTGGGACACCTCAAAGCAGGACTGGGCTTCCAGGTCATAGGTAGATAAGAGACAAATGGTTGCATTCTTTTGAGTTACTGATTAACCTCTCCAAATGAGGCAATCAGATATGCATTGATCTCAGTGAGCAGAAAGGTGACTTTGAATAGAATGGGAGGCAGGTTTGCCCTAAGCAGTTCCCAGTTTAACTTTTCCCTTTAACTTAGTGATTTTGAGGCCCTGAGATTTATTTTCCTTTCAAAAGTATATTCATATTATTGTGAAACAAACCTCTGGAATCTTTTCATTTTGTAAATTTGAAACTGTATACCCCTTAAACAACAACTCTCTTTTCCCCTCTCCCAGCAGCCTCTCATAACCACCATTACACTTTTGTTTCATGAATTTGACCACTTTATGTACCTCATAATAAGTGGAATCATACAGTATGTTATGGTTTATTTCACTTGGCACAATGGCCTCAAAGTTCATTTATGTCATAGCATATGACAGGGTTGCCTTCCTTTCTTCTCAGGTTTATTAAGATATAACTGACAAATAAAAATTATATCTATTTAAGGTATACAACTTGATGTTTTGACATACATATACATTGTACAATAATCATCAAAATTAAGCAATTAACATATCAATTCCCTCACATAGTTACCATTTTCTTCCCTTCCTTTCTTTTTGCCACACTTAAGATCTATACTCTTAGCAAATTTCATGCATACAATACAATATTGCTAACTATAGTCATACTGCTGTACATTACATCTCCAGAACTTATTCATCTTGCATAACTAAAACTTTGTGCTCCTTGACCAAGATTCCCTTCTTTTTAAAATCTGAATAATATTCCATGGTATGTGTATGTTATAAGAGTTAAAGAAAGAGGAAAGACACACGAAAAGTGGCTCAATATTCAAAGACAAAGACAGATTTATTTTGGAGAATAAACCTGAGAGGGGCTTCTGGCTGATTTTGGTCAGGAACACTCTCTCTTACAGACTAAAAGTATTTATTGGTGAGAGAGCTTGGAATGTTTCTGTGTGGGGCAGAAGTTCATGGTGGGGTTGGAATGTCTCTGGTTGGAGAGGGCGTTATCTTGGGGCTGACATCTCTCTGGCTGGAGGGAAGGTTATCCAGGAGCTGACATGTCTTTGGTTGGGGATGGGTTTGGAATGTTTCCGGTTGGAGATGTTATTTGAGGTTTATGGTCACATTAACCTTAGCCATTAGGCTGATGCCCTTTGGAATTAGGCAGCTTTTGATCAAGGTGAACTTCAGAATGGCGGTGGTTGTCCAAGATGGTGATGTTCCTGCTCTGTCATATGTCACAGTCACATTTTATTTATCTATTCATCTGCCAGTGGACATTTGGGTTGCTTTCACCTTTTGGCTATTGTGATTAGTACTGTTTTGCACAGGGATGTGCGAATATCTCTTTTGAGATCCTGCTTTTAATTCTTTCAGATTTATACCCAGAAGTGGGATTGCTGAATCATATGACAGTTCTGTTTTTTTTTTTTTTTGAGGGGCCTCCATACTTTTTATCAACCATTTAACAACCCCAGCAACAGTGCACAATTCTAATTTCTCTACATCTTCACCAACACATTTTATTTTCTGTCTTTTTGATAGTATTCATGCTAATAGGTGTGAGGAGATATATCATTATGGTTCTGATTTGCAGATTTGCATTTCTCTGATGATTGGTGATGTTGAGCATCTTTTTACTTTCTTTTTTTTTTTTTTTT
>NW_016804414.1:639538-655300 GCF_001698545.2 Rhinopithecus bieti
TTTTTTTTTTTTTTTTTTTTTCTGAGACAGAGTCTTACTCTGTCATCCAGGCTGGAGTGCAATGTTGTGATCTCGGCTCACTGCAACCTCCCCTGCCTGGGTTCAAGAAATTCTCCTGTCTCAGCCTTCTGAGTAGCTGGGATTACAGGCGTGTGCTGCCATGACCAGCTAATTTTTTAAGTAGAGACGGGGTTTCTCCATGTTGGCCAGGCTGGTATCAAATTCCTGGCCTCGAGTGATCCTCCTGCTTAGGCCTCCCCAAGTGCTGGGATTACAGGTGTGAGCCACTGTACCCAGCCATGTATATCACCTTTGGAGAAATGTCTGTTCAAGTCCTTTGCCCATTTTCTAAATGGATTATTTTTATTTTTGTGGTTGAGTTGTAGGAGTTCTTCATATGTACTGAATATTAACCCCTTATCAGATATATAATTTGCAAGTATTTTCTTACATTTGTTAGGTTGCCTTCTCACCTTGTTAAATATGTCCTTCAATGCAAAAAACTTTTAAAATTTGATGTACTATCATTTGTCTCTTTTTCTTTTATTCTTTGTGCATTTGATGTCATATCCAAGAAATCATTGCCAAGTCCAATGTTATGAAATTTCTTTCTGATTTCTTTTAGGAATTTCATAGTTTTAGGCCTTTAATCCACTTTTAGGTAATTTTTATATATGGTGTAAGAGCCCAATTTTATTTTACTTTTTTGCATATGGATATAATTCTTACATATTACTGAATTCTCTTCAGTAACTTATTGATAATTTTTGTATTTATATTTATAAAGAGGTATTAATCTGTAGTTTTCGCCTTTTCTATTATCTTTGCTTTTGTCTGAGCAATACTAACTTTAAAATTTAATTGAGATGTTTTAATTCCTCTTCTATTTTCTATTTAATTCACAAAACTAGTTTGTAGAATTAACGTTAATTCGTCTTTAGATTTTGGTAGAATAATCCAGTGAAACAACTGGGCTTCAATTTTCAGAGTTTCAAAATAAGATTTAAATTCCTTTAAGAGTTTCAGGCTATTCAAATTATTTATTTCACACTGGGTAAGTTGTGTTAGTTTGTGTTTTCGAAGAAGTTTTATCTAAGTTGTCTGCAGAAGTTTTATCTAAGTTGTTTATAGAATTCCCTTATTGTCCTCTTGATGTATTCAGAGCTTATAGTGCTATCTCCTATTTCATTCCTGTGATTAGTTGTGTCTTTTGTTTTTGCCAGTCCTGCTACAGATTTGTGAATTTTATTGATCTTTTCTAAGAAGCAACTTTTTTTTTTCTATCCGTTTTCTGTGCTGTTTTTGTGTTTCCAATTTCATCAGTTTATGTTTTCTTTTTTATTATTTATTTCATTTGACATTCCTTGTGCTTATTTTGCTCATCTTTTTTTAGATTCTTGAGGTGGGAGTTTAGATTCTCAAGTTGAGATATTTACTTCAATTGGAGGAGAAGGAAAGTCTATTTTGTAATGTATATTTTTGCATACCATGTTCTTCCTTTCTGATGTCCTTTTATTGGTTGCCTTCTATTTAGGAAACTTTCTTTAGTCTTCTTTTAAGGTAAGTCTGTTGACAACAAATTCTCTCAGTTTTCTTCATCTGAGAATGCCAATATTTTCTCTTAATTCCCAAAGAAAACTTTCACTGGATATAGAATATTGGTTCTTTTCTTTTGTACTTGAAAATGTTGTGCACATTCATCATTTCTGATGAGAAATTTGCTGTCATTAGAATTGTTTTTCCCATAGTAGGGAGTAATTTCTCTCTTTCTGCTTTAAAGATTTGTTCTTTGCCTTTTGTTTTAAGAGTTTGAGTATGATGTGTCTTGGTGTTGATATTTTGAATCTATCCTTTTCTCAGATTCACTCAGCTTTTTGACTTTGTAGTGTATGTCTATTGCCAAATTTTTGAAGTTCTTACCATTATTTTTTGAGTACACTTACAGCTCTGTCCCATCCTATTGGGACTATGATGTCAAGAATGTTAGATTTTTTTTTGTTACTGAGCTACTGGTCTTTGATGCTCTGGTGCCCTCAATTCCCAACAGATTTTCTGTTATTTAGATTAGAGAATTTTGATTGTTTGCCTTTCAATTCACTGATTCTTTCCTTTTCTCTTCCATTCTGCTGCTGAGCCCATCTATTGGTGTTTAAAAATTTCTGTTTAAACATCCACTGAGTTCTTAAATTTAAATTACCATGTTTTTCAATTCTGAAATTTCCGTATGGCTCTTCTTTATTTCTTTGCTGAGACTTTCTTTTTTCCTGTTTATTTCCAGCTCCTTAAGGCATTTTTATCATGGCTATTTTAACACATTTTCAGTTAATTCTAACCTTTCTGTCTTCTTAGTGTTGGCATTACTGGTTGTTTCTTTTCATTCAGTTAAAATTTTCTTGGTTCTTGGTGTGATTAATGGTTTCTTAATTGAAACTCAGACATTTTTGCTTATTATGCTATGAGATTCTGGATCTTATTTAAACCTTATCTGTAAGCTGGCTTCCTTTGACAATGTTTCTCATTAAAGGGGCACTACCTTGGAATAGAAGTCTGGGTTTCCCAGTCAGCCTCCATGTTGACAGCTGTTTTGGGTTTGTTACTAAATGGAACTGGAGCCTGCTCACCTGTTGCAGTCAAGTCAGACATCCATACTGAGGCTTTGCAGCAGAAGAAAGGAGGACCTTTATTTGCAGGACACCAAGCAAGGAGAATCAGGCCACTCATACTTAAGACCCAACTTCTCCAATGGCTTATAAGCAAGAGTTTTTAAAGGCAAGAGTAAATTTCAGGAAAGCAGAAATTATAGGCAAACATATAAATTAATACATGGAGGTTATACATTGGTTTTGCCTAAAAGGCAGGATACCTTGAAGCAGGGAGGCTTACAGGTCATAGGTGAGTTCAAAGACTCTTTGATTTGAAATTAGTTTAAAAACTAAAGCTTTGTCTAAAAACTTGGGGTCAGCAGAAAGGAATATTGAGCTCTGGCCTGCGGGTGTGACTTCTTCTAGGCTCCTCAGGAAGAAATTTAGAACAAAGAACAGAGGTCAGAATTCTGTCCTCGGCTCCCCCTTATCTGAGGTCTACCTGCCAGTGGATCCATTTGGTGGGAGCTCTGGGTTTCCAAAAAGCAATTCAGGAACATATGTTAAGATGCTATCTTTAGTTTCTATAGGAAATCATACATCTCTTTTTACTCTTTCTTGGCTATAGTTTTTTTTTTTTTTAGATGGAGTCTCACTCTGTCGCCCAGGTTGGAGAGCAGTGGTATGATCTCAGGTCATTGCAATCTCCACCTCCCAGATTAAAACAATGTTCCTGCCTCAGTCTTCCACATAGCTGAGACTACAGGAACCCACCACCCAACTAATTTTTATGTTTTTATTAGAGATGGGGTTTCATCATGTTGGCCAGGCAGGTCTCAAACTCCCCACCTCAGGTGATCTGCCCACCTCAGCCTCCCAGAGTTCTGGGATTATAGGTATGAGCCACTGGTGCCCAGACCTTGGCTATTGTTTTAAGTTACTGTTACCTTCTTGCTTATCAGGTTTCTCATTCACTGCTCAGGGATAGCTAGATGCCTGCAATTTCCCTTGAAGGAAACTCAAAATTTTCCTTTATTTCCATATTTGGGTAGCCTGCAGCCTCCAAGAGGGGTTCTAGTTCCATCTGAAGTTCATTGTAACTGCTGGGAAGAGGTGGGGGTTCTGCCCTCCCCCCCCCACCCAGGCCAACACTGATACCTTCTTGGCTGGGAAGGGTAGTGGTGCCTTTTCTCTCTTTCCCATGTAGATTCCACTGACACTCAGTAAAAAGGCAGCCTCATTCCCCTTGGGCAGTGGTGAGAGTTTTGGTCTCCATTAGGTCTCTAACACCACCCCAAGGAGAGGGAGCAGGCCCCTCAGGGATGAATGTCCTGGCTCCCTACTCCTCCTTCTCTGAGGTTACCCTTGCAGGGCTGGGTGGGGCTTGGTCACACTGTTACAGCCTGATGAAGGTGGAAGTCCAGGCTCCCCGCTTGGCTTTTGCTGGTGGGGTAAGGGTGGAGCTACAGAATTTTTCTTTGGTGTTTGGCTATATTAGAGCAGTCATCATCTAAAGTTTTCTACTCCTTTCCCAGTTGTTTGATTAGAGACAGTAGGTTTTTCCTGAGGCTTTTTTTCTTGTCTGTGCCCATTGGTATTTTTGGGTTGCCAGCTCCTCTAGTATTCATTCTGGGAGAGATGAAGAGGAAGAAAATGTAGGAAACTCCCTACCATGTTATTCCTCATGTCCTAAGACCTCTTCTCAGTCTGTTTTATACTGTCTTTTAGATACTCCTTAGGTTTATTTTACGTAATGTCCAAGGCTTTTAGATGTGCTTGGTGGGAGGAATAGGGAAAAGTATGTCTGTTTTATATTCTAAGCTAAAGGGCCAATTTTAAAATTTTCTGACAAAAATGTAATTGTCATGGAAACCAGGAAGTCTAGTTTGCATTATCACTGATAGCATAGACTTTTCCTGTAGTTTGTCTTATGTGGGAGGACAAATTACATTTAGGAGGTTGTTGGGTGAGTTTGGAATTGGGGCACATGTTATAAGATTAACATGTAAATTTTAATGGCACCAGACTGACGCAGCCTGACACAACCATCTCATCAATCGAGATATTATTGTCAATTTTTGTATCTTTCTTCTGCACTCATCAAGAGCTAATATAGCACAGTGAATAAGAGTGTAGACTGGGGCCAGGCTGGCAAGGCTTGGGTCCTGACTTTGCCGCTTATTAGCTCAGTGGCCTTAGGCAGGTGATTTAGCATCTTGGTTTCCTCGTATGTAAAATAAACAACAACCAAAGTACCTGCTACACAGGGTTGCTTTAAAATAAAATAGTTAAAGCCGGTAAAGCACTCAGGGAAGTATCTGGCATGTGCCAAACACTCAATCAATGTTAACTCTTATTAGTGCCTAACAAGTTTCCTGAAAGACAAGATTGTTTATTGAATATGTAAATTGAGTCACATGATGGCCAAGTTTTGTTACACTTCAGTTTCATTAGGGTGTCTTTGCCTTTGTCTTCTCGGATTCATTTGTGTTGGTTTCAGGGTGGAATACTTAGAAAACTGTCTAACTTTCCTCACTGAGGAGTTCTCACATTGCAGCTATCATGAAGCTCCTGTGCACTAACAATAATTCTTTGGAGAGTTGCCGAGTGCAGAAGGCATTCCAGTGAAGGCAATGTGAGAAAGGTTGCAGGTGTGGACGAGCTGGCGTTGCAGGCACTGACAGGCAGATGTCAATGGATCAGATTGAATGGAAAGGGTGGTGTGAAATAGGAAGGGCAAGATTATCTCAAGTCTTGAATTTCAGGTTCAGAAATTTGGGTTTTTGTTTTTTAACAATTGGAAAACTGGGTAAATTGGTCTAGACCGGAATTTTTAATCTTTTGTGTGTTGTTATGTCATTCAGCAGTCTAACAAAGTTCACAGACCCTTTCTAAGAAAAATGAAATAAAATGAAAATGAAGTAAAACACATAAAAGGAAATACATAGAATTACAAAGGAAATAAATACAATGGGATAAAGTTTTAAATATCAAAAAACAACTGTGTAGTAAAGTAATACATATACTTTCATATTACAACAGTGAATAAGATCTATTAACTACTATAATTTCAATTAAGTGATATGAAAATGTGTGTGATTTCTGTTGATGGGAAAGCCACAGGTACTGATACTACTACTGTGGTTTATTGCCTACATTCACAACTAAATGAAATGCAAAGTTTCAGGCACAGTTTGGTGAAGATTAAGTTTTCATCTAAGTTTATGACTGTTGTTGACAAAAATGCCAAGCGCTGTAAAATGCTTAAAGAAGTTTATTCTGAGCCAAATGTGAGTGACTATGGCCCGGGGCATGGCATCAAGAGGTCTTAAGAACATGTGCCTGAGGTGGTCAGTTTACAACTTGGTTTTATACATTTTAGAGAGAAAGAAGTTATAGGCAAGGACATAAATCAATACATGTCACATGTAAGGTATACATATATTTGTTGGACCTGGAATGAAGGGATATCTCAAAGTGTGGAGGTGCTTACAGGTAACCAGTGGATTTACAGATTTTCTGGTTGGCAATTGGTTGAAAGAGTTGAGCTTTACTTAAAGAGTTGAAGTCACTAAAAGGAAATCTTTAAGTTAAGATAAGAGGAGTTGTGGAAGCCATGATTGTTGTTATTTGGATGAAGCCTCTAAGTAGTAGGCTTGTATTAGTCCATTGTCATGCTGCTATGAAGGCATACCCAAGACTGGATAACTTATAAAGGAGAAAAGTTTAATTGACTCATAGTTCCACATGCCAGGGAGGCCTCAGAAAACTTAGAATCCTGGTGGAAAGGGAAGCAAACATGTCCTTTTTCACATGGCAGCAGGAAGGAGAAGAATGAGAGCTGAGCAAAGGAGGAGCCCCTTATAAAACCATCAGATCTTGTGGGAACTTACCTTCATGAGAACAGCATGGGGGAAACCACCCCAACAATTCAATTACCTCCCACTGGGTCCCTCCCGCCACATATGGGGATTATGGGAACTACAGTTCAAGATGAGATTTGAGTGGAAACACAGCCAAACCATATTAAGGCTTCAGAGGGAATAGATGGTAAAGATCTCTTTTTTGGACCTTAAATGGTGTCAGACCCTTAGTTAAATCTCTCCTGAATCTGGAAAAGACCAGGAAAGGGAGGGAGATTCTCTACAGATGCAAATATCCTTTGCAACAGACAGCATTTACAGGGCCATTTCAAAATACTTCAATGAAATACATTTTGGGGTAAAATACTTTTATTTTCTTGAGACCCTGCTATTAATCAGGTGATGCTATACCAGAGATTGGAATTTGATGTCTTCTTGCCATAAAGACTCTGTTTGATCAGTCTTTAATCTGTGTTTTAATGTTAATTCTGGTCTCTTGTGCTTAAACTCCAAAAGGCAGGGGTATAATGAAGCATGTCAGACCTTTCCTCCCATCATGGTCTGGAATTCAGTTTTTCAGTTTTCCCTTGGTCCAGAGAGGGTCCATTCAGTTTGTTAAGGGGCTTACAATTTTACTTTGGTTTACACTATGGATCACATCCATGGAGTTCTTGTGATTTTGTGGGCCTCCAGTTAAAAACTCTGGTCTGTATGTGATTTGGTTTGGCATACTGTGGTTCATGAAGCCTGTGAAACATTGCAGATATGACCAGTGTCAATGTTTGCCATGCAGCAATCTCAACAGCTACCTCATTGCCTCACAAACAGAAGAACTTAGGAACTTTGGAAAGGAAAGAGAGCATGATGCCATCTCTGATTTGGTTGCAAACAGACCAGAAGACATAAATAACAAACAAATGTGAAAGTCTTTATGTAATATTTTTGATCATTTTATTAGGCATTCGTTTTCTTAATGTTTTAAACACATCAAATTTAAGGATAGAGAACAAAGGGATAAAACTATATGACTCAAGAAGCAACACTAAAGTGTATAATCTGTTTATACTAGAACTAAAATAAACTCATCGATAATTGTCTGTTAACTCCATGCTTGTCACTCAAAGAGGAGGAAAAACAAAAGGGTGTATTCTGAAACACAGATTGAGCAACTAAATTATTGAATGATTCACAGTAAGTTGACATTCTTAGTTGTTGTCTGGACACTCAAATTCTAAATTGATGTTGACCATCCCCTGGTGACTCAGAAAACTTAAATAAAAACAGAATCAGGCAAATCTAGCCAATTTGAGGATCCACCTTCTCTTAAAAGATTGTTTACTTGTTTATTTAAGATATCAATTCTCAGGCTCTATTTCCCCCTTCCATGGAGCTGACTCTCAGTTGAACCAACAATAGCTAAGTATACAGAACCAAATAAAGGTGGCAAAGTTATTTAGAAGCCAGGGGAATCAAATGGTCTAATGCAATAGTCTGTACATATATGTATTTGCTATTTACATAAGCTTATAATTTTCATCATCGTCATCATCAGTATTGTCAAAGGACTATTTTTAGCTGAAGTTTTAATTTTTGTGAATCTGCTAGGTAAAATCACATTTTATGATTAGCAGCAACGTCGAAGCCATCCAAGTTTCTTCTGCTGCAAATTATCTTTTATTCTTTGTTGATATTTTAATTGTGTTCTAAAATTTTTTGTAATTATTTGCAGAAAGACATTTTATGTATTTGCTTTTCCATTTTAAAATAGCTGTTTATTAGTATTTGTGGTCTTTTACATTTAATTCCTGGGAACATGTTTTACTGCTTTGCATAACATACTTTTGAAATATAGTTATTTTGAACTGATTTCATTCCTGATATCCCCAATTAATTACAGACATAATATTTATTCCTCTGATAGTCCATTTTCCAAGAGACACTGGTTTCTAGGGATGACTAAGTTTTAAAAGTTTTAATTAGAGAATCATAAGTGAATAAACATAATTTGCAATCTCTATTATCACTAAATATTTTCTAGATGTAAAGTACATAGTTAGTAAAAGATAATACATAGTTTAAACTAATATTTAAAATAAATTGTATGTGTGTCTGCAAATATGAAGATAAAATATATTAGATTTTAATATAAAAGCTTTACTGAGGTAAAATTTACAAACCACACAATTCACACATTTAAGCTGTATAATTAAATAGTTTATAGTCTATTCACAGAGCTATGAGCATTGCTCACTCAATTTTAAAACATTTTTACCATCCCTAGAAAGGAACTTCTTAATAATGTGATCCAGTAGTAGTCATAATCTATTCTTGAAAATTACTAATTCACTTTCTGCCTCTATAGATTTGCCTATTCTGGAAATTTCATAAATGGGATCATACAATATGTGGTCTTTTGTAACTGACTTCTGTCACTTAGCAAAGTTTTTTCTAGGTCTATCTACGTTTTAACATGTATCAGTGTTTCATTCCTTTTTTATTGCTAAATAATCATCAATCAGTTGATAGACATTTGAGCCTTTTCTACTTGACTATCAAAACTAATGCTATAACGTTGCTGTAAAAGTTTTTATGTGAACATAGTAATTTTCCTTGGGGAGATAGCTAAAAGTGTTTCACCTTTTAAGTAACTGTCAGACTGTTTTCCAAAGCAGCTGTACCATTTTACGTCCCCACCAGCAGTGTGTGAGGGTTTCACTTTATATCCTTGACAGTGTTTGTTATTATCTTTTTACCAATAGCCATCATAGTGGGTATGAAGTGGTACCTCACTGTGGTTTTTATTTGTATTACCCTGATGGCTAATGATGTTGAGCATCTTTTCATGTGTTCGTGAACCTTATTATATTTGGACAAATGTTTATTCAAATCTTTCACCCATTTTTAAGTCGGGTTATCTTATTGAATCAAAGAATTCTTTGTATATTCTAGATGAAAGTCCCTTATCAGATATACGATTCACAAAATATCTTCTTGTGTGTATTGTTTTCACTTTCTTAATGATATTTGTTGAAGCATAGGAGTTTTAAATTTTGATAAAGTTACATTTATTTATTTTTTCTTTTGTTGCTTCTGCTTTTGGTATCATAGCTATGAAACCACTGCTTAATCCAAGATCTCCAAGATTTATCTATACATTTTCTCCAAGTTGTTTTTAAAATTTTAACACTAATATTTAGGTCTTTGATCCATTTGAAGTGAGTTTTTGATATGTTATGATATAGGTTACACGGTTGTCCTAATCAAAACTATTTCATTATAGAACCAACAGGTTAGTATGCTTGCTGCAGAGTAACAGACCAATTACATGGAGACAGCAGGGCTGGCAGCAGAGAAATAGTTTAATGATTGCAGGGTACCAAGCAAGGGGATTGGAAGAGATCTTCAAATCCATCTCCTTAAGGAGTTCTGGGCTGGGAATTTTAAGGGGATTGTAGAGGATGAGGGGCTAGAAAATTGGGATTGTTGATTGGTTGGGTTAAGGGGGTAAAATCATCAGAACATGGAAATTGCATTCTTTGTTGAGTCAGCTGCTTGTAGGGTTTTTTCAGATGAGCTGGTGTCAGTAGGATCCTTCAGACCAGCTGGTATCAGTGGGTCCTTCAGATCAGCCAGTATCAGTGGGTCCTTCAGATCAGCTGGCATTAGTGGAGTCCTTCAGATCAGCTAGCGTCAGTGGGGTCCTTCAGACCAGCTTAGTCAGTAGTTACATCACTATGCAGGACCTGAGGAATATCTCAAAGAAAAAATGTAAGGTTTTATAATGTTCAAATTGTTATCTATAGAATAGTTAAAGGGAATTATAGTCTTGTAATAGGGTCCACATGACTCTGAGGCGATGTAAAGACTGTATTCACTTCTGCATTTCAACTGTGTAGTTTTGGGTTGACCATTTGAACTCTGAATTTTCCTTGCTGTAATTTGATCATCAGTTTTAAAATGTGCAGAAGAACAGACCATTATATATAACCAGCTTGAGTCTTAGAAAATTTGGCATGTCTTTGAACTTCCCCATAGTTTCTCATAGGCGTTTTTGCCCTTAGTGGATAAGTTACCCGTTGCACTGACCTGATGGAGGTTTTACTTGTTTCCAGTTTTGCAAGATCCAACCCAGTGAGCTGCTCGGAGGAACCAAATCAACATTTCCCATTCCAGCCAAGACAATGTGCACACAACAACAATGCAGACACTAGTCACTGCTTAGTGCCCAAGTAGTTTGATCTTGCAAGCCTTATACAGTTTCCCCCAGCTGGCCTCCAGTGCCTTTGGTCTACTCCAGATGAGGCAGCATAATGTCTGATTGGAAGATCAGCAGGTAGTCTCTGGGCAAGATTGAAAAGCAGACAGTCACCCTGAGTTAGACCTGCTAGCAATTCCTTCAGGGTTCACTTTCACAAACAAAAACATATACAACAAGGCAAAGACAAACAAAAGGTCTTCCTAAATCAAGCCCCAAGTTTCAGAAATCTAAGCAGTGTCTTTTATTCTCCTTCCAATGTAGTGGGAATCCTCTCAATCAAGGTCCTTCTTATTACTAGGGAGAGTTGACAAGACCTCAGAAGAGGCCCTAAGAACTCCAATTAATTGGGCAACTAATTAGGAGAAAGGAAATGGGCTGCCAGTTGCCCAGAGAAAACTTACCAAAGAGGTCTTTCAAAACCTGTTTCCTTGACATTAACAATTTATGTGCCAAAGGTCAGCACTGCCCTGTGAACAGGCAAGAGACCAGAGACAGTCCCTACTTCAATGGAACAGAGTGGCTGCTTTGGCTTGTCTCTGGGTCTGTCCCAGTGATGAGAGGGAACCAAGCAACAGGAAAATGCCCACCAAGGTAGGCTCACCATAATTTGTTATAAGATCAAGAGATGTATATGTCTGCTGTGCAGTAACAGACCAATATGCTGAGCCAGCAGGGCTTGCAGCAGAGAAAGAGTTTAATAATTGCAGGGTGGCTGATGGAGGAGATGGGAGGAGACCCCCAAATATCCATCTCCCTGTGGAGTACTGGGCTGGGCTTTTTTTTTTTTTTTTTTTTTTTTTTGACAAAGTCTCAGTCTGTCGCCCAGGCTGGAGTGCAGTGGTGCAATCTCAGCTCACTGCCACCTCTGTCTCCCAGGTTCAAGTGATTCTCCTGCCTCAGCCTCCCTAGTAGCTGGGATTACAGGTGTGTGCCACCATGCCTGACTAATTTTTGTATTTTTAGTAGAGACGGGGTTTTGCCATGTTGGCCAGGCTGGTCTTGAACTCTGACCTCCAGTGATCCACCCTCCTTGGCCTCCCAAAGTACTGGGATTATAGGTGTGAGGCACCATGCCCACCCCCTGGGCTGAGATTTTTAATTGGATCATGGAGAGTGAGGGCTGGAGAACTGGAGTTGTCAATTGGTCAGGGAAAGGGGGATGAGATAATCACAATGTGGAAACTGCATTCTTTGGTGAGTCAACTTCTTGTGGGGTCCTTCAAACTAGCTGGCATCATCGGGGTCCTTTTGACCATCTGAGTCAGTAGTTGCATTGTTACGCAGCACCTGAAGGAAAATATCAAAGGGAAAACTTAACATTTCATAATGTTCTAGTTGTTACCTATAAAGTAGTTAAGGGGAACTATAATCTTGTGACAGAATCTGTGTGATTCTAGGACAATATGCACCAAACAACTATGAGAAAGGTGTCGGAGAGCAAGCTAATGGTATTAGCTCATTCTCACACTGCTGTAAGGCACTACCTGTGACTGGGTAATTTATGAAGAAAAGAGGTTTAATTGACTCATAGTTCTTTCTTTGGGCAGGGGGACCGAGTCTCACTCTATTGCCCAGGCTGGAGTGCAGGGGTGCAATCTCGGCTCACTGCAACCTCTGCCTCACAGGTTCGAGTGATTCTCCTTTCTCAACCTCCCGAGTAGCTGGGATTACAGGCACCTGCCACCGCACCTGGCTAATTTTTGTGTTTTTTAGTAGAGACGGGGTTGCAGTATGTTGGCCAGGCTGGTCTCGAGCTCCTGACCTCAGGTGATCCGCCCACCTCAGCCTCCTAAAGTATGGGATTACAGGTGTGAGCCACCACACCTGGCCAACTCACAGTTCTGTAGACTGTACAAGAAGCATGGCTGGGAGGCTTCAGGAAACTTACAATCATGGTGGAATGCAAAGGGGATGCAAGCACGTCTGATCATGGCAGAGCAGGAGAGAGAGACAGAAGGGGGACGTTCTACCCACTTTCAAACAACCAGATCTCATGAGAACTCACTCACTGTCACATGAATAGCAAGGGGGAAATCCACCCCAATGACCTGATCACCTCCCTGCAGGTCCCTTCCCTAACACTGGGGATTACAATTCAACGTGAGATTTGAACGGTGACACGGAGCCAAACCATATCATTCTGCCTCTGGCCCCTCTCAAATCTCATGTCCTCACATTTCAAAACCAATCGTACCCTCCCAACAGTCCCCCAAAGTCTTAACTCATTCTAGCATTAACTCCAAAGTCCAAGTTCAGATGCTCCGATTCCAAAAGGGAGAAATTGGCAAGACAAGGGAGCAACAGGCCCCATGCCAGTCCAAAACCCAGCAGGGCAGTCAGTAAATCTTAAAGCTCGAAAATAATCTCCTTGACACCCTGTCTCACACCCAAACCACACTGATGCAAGGGATGAGCTCTGAAGGCCTTGGGCAGCTCTGACCCTGTGGTTCTGCAGGGTACAGACCCCCCAGTTGTTTTCAGAGGCTGGCATTGAGTGCCTGTAGCTTGTCCAGGTGCACACTGAAAGCTATGACTCCACCACTGCTACAGACTTCTGCGTGGATATCCAAGTGGTTCCATATCTGAAATCTAGGCAGAGGCTCCCAATTTTCAACTCTTGCCTTCTGCACACCCATAGCCCTAACATCACATGGAAGCCACCAAGTCTTGGGACTTGCACCCTTTGAAAAAATGGCCTGAGCTATACTTCAGCCCCTTTTAGCCACAACTAGAGCTGGAGTGACCAGGATGCAGGGTGCCATGTCCTGAGGCTGCACAGAGCAGCAGGCTCCTGGCGCTAACCCATGAAACCATTTTTCCCTCCTAGGCTTCCAGGCCAGTGATCAGAGGGGCTGCCACAAAGGTCTCTGAAATGCACTGGAAGGCATTTTCTCAATTGTCTTGGCTATTAACATTTGACTCCTCTTTATTTATGCATATTTCTGCAACCTTCTTGAATTTCTCCCCAGAAAATAGGTTTTTCATTTTCTTTTCTACCACATGGCCAGGCTGCAAATTTTCCAAACTTTTACACTAAGCTTCCCCTTTAAATATAAGGTTTTTCTGGTTATACAAATGAGCACAGGCTTTTAAAAGCAGCCAGGCCACATCTTGAATGCTTTGCTGCTTAGAAGTTTCTTCCACCAGATACCCTAAACCATCTCTCTCAAGTTCAAAGTTCCACAGATCCTTAGAGCAGGGGCACATATCACCAGACTCTTTGCTAAAGTAGAGCAAGAGTGACTTTTTCTTCAGTTTTCGTTAAGTTCCTCATCTCCATCTGAGATCACCTCAGCCTGGACTTCATTGTCCATGTTACTATGAACATTTTGGTCAAAGTCATTCAACAAGTCTCTCAGAAGTTCCAAACTTTTCCTCATCTTCCTGTCTTCTGTGCCCTCCAAAATATTCCAACCTCTGCCTGCTACTCAGTTCCAAAGTTGCTTCCACATTTTCAGGTATCTTTATAGCAATAACCCACTCTGGTACCAATTTTCCGTATTTGTCTGTTTTCACACTGCTCTAAAGAACTATCTGAGACTAGGTAGTTTATGAACAAAAGAGGTTTAATTGACTCATGATTCTGCAGGCTGTACAGGAAGCATGGCTGGGAAACCTCAGGAAACTTACAATCATGGCAGAAGGTGAAGGGGAAGCAAGCATGTCTTACCATGGTGGAGCAGGAGAGACAGAGAGAGAGAGAGAGAGAGAGAGAGAGAGAGAGAGAGAGAGGGAGAGAGAGAGAGAGAGAGAAGGCGCAAGCAAAGGGGAAGTGCTACACACTTTTAAACAACCAATCTTGTGAGAACTCACTATCACTAGACCAGCATGAGGAAAATCCGCCCCCATGATCCAATAACCTCCCACCAGGTCACTCCCCTAACACTGAGGATTACAATTCAACATGAGATTTAGATGGCGACACAAAGCCAAATCATATCACTGATGTAATGATTAAAGCTGAATGTGCAGCAAGCTTGGTTTAGTTTTGTTTCTCCCCCTCCCTTCTTCCCTGATTAACTTTGTAGAGTTTGAATGAACAGTTTCATATTCTTTTCCCACTGAAGTATCTTGGCATTCTGGTGGAAAATTAATTGAATGTAACAATTTATTTCTGGACTCTCAATTTAATTTCATTCCTCTGTATCTTTATTCCTATACCAATATCACACTGTCATGTTTACTGTAGGTTTACAGTAAGTTTTAAAATTTGGCTTAAGTTTAAAATCTGACTCCTCCAACTACATTGTTCATTTTCCAACATTTTCTGTGTGGCAACTTGCAGTCTCTTGAATTTCCTTATAAATTAAAATATGCTTATCAATTCCTGCAAAGAAGCCAACTGGGATTTTTATATGGCTTACACTGAATCTGTAAACCAAACCAGAACGTATTGCCATCTTAGTAATTTTAAGTCTTTCAACCCATGAACATAGGATGTCTTTTCGTTTATTTAGGTCTTTTAAAAAATTTTACTTTCAATAACATTTTGTAGTTTTCAGAACACAAGTTTTGTATATTCTCTGTTAAATTTATCTAGGTATTTTATTCTTTTGTTTGATATTATAAGTCAAGTTGTTCTCTCAATTTTTTGAATATTTTATTGACAGTGCATAGAAATGCAGTTGATTCTTGTATATTAATTTTGTATCCTGAAATCTTGCTAAACTAGTTTATTTAAGTATATTCCTTAGGATTTTCTATATACGAGATTTTGTATCATCTGTAAATAGAGATAGTTTTGTTTTCCTTTATAATCTGATGCATTTTATTTATTTATTTCTCTTTCTTTCTTTCTTTTTCTTTTTAATTGTACTTTAAGTTCTAGGGTACATGTGCATAACATGCAGGTTTGTTACATATGTATACTTGTGCCATGTTGGTGTGCTGCACCCATCAACTCGTCAGCACCCATCAACTCGTCATTTACATCAGGTATAACTCCCAATGCAATCCCTCCCCCCTACCCCCTCCCCATAATAGGCCCCAGTGTGTGATGTTCCCCTTCCAGAGTCCAAGTAAGCTCATTGTTCAATTCCCACCTATGAGTGAGAACATG
>NW_016804414.1:656534-683160 GCF_001698545.2 Rhinopithecus bieti
TCACTTATGAAACTTAGTTTGGCTGGATATGAAATTCTGGGTTTAAAATTCTTTTCTTTAAGAATGTTGAATATTGGCCCCCACTGTCTTCTGGCTTGTAGAGTTTCTGCTGAGAGATCTGCTGTTAGTCTGATCAGCTTCCCTTTGTGGGTAACCCGACCTTTCTCTCTGGCTGCCCTTAAGATTTTTTTCTTCATTTCAACTTTGGTGAATCTGACAATTATGTGTCTTGAAGTCGCTCTTCTCGAGGAGTATCTTTGTGGCGTTCTTTGTATTTCCTGAATTTGAACGTTGGCCTGCCCTACTAGGTTGGGGAAGTTCTCCTGGATGATATCCTGAAGAGTGTTTTCCAACTTGGTTCCATTTTCCCCCTCACTTTCAGGCACACCAATCAGACGTAGATTTGGTCTTTTCACATAATCCCATATTTCTTGGAGGCTTTGTTCATTTCCTTTTCTTTCTTTTTCTCTAGACTTCTCTTCTCGCTTCATTTCATTCATTTGATCTTCAATCATTGATACTCTTTCTTCCAGTTGATCGAGTTGGTTACTGAAGCTAGTGCATTTGTCACGTATTTCTCATGTCATGGTTTTTATCTCTGTCCGTTGGTTTATGGCCTTCTCTGCATTGATTATTCGAGTTATTCATTCTTCCATTCTTTTTTCAAGATTTTTAGTTCCTTTGCGCTGGATATGTAGTTCCTCCTTTAGCTCTGAGAAGTTTGATGGACTGAAGCCTTCTCCCAACTCGTCAAAGTCATTCTCCATCCAGCTTTGATCCGTTACTGGTGATGAGCTGCATTCCTTTGGAGGGGGAGATGTGCTCTGATTTTTTGAAGTTCCAGCTTTTCTGCTCTGCATTTTCCCCATCTTTGTGGTTTTATCTGCCTTTGGTCTTTGATGCTGGTGATGTACTGATGAGATTTTGGTGTGGGTGTCCTTTCTGTTTGTTAGTTTTCCTTCTAACAGTCCGGACCCTCAGCTGTAGATCTGTTGGAGATTCTTTGAGGTCCACTCTAGATCCTGTTTGCCTGGGTATCAGCAGCAGAGGCTGCAGAAGATAGAATATTGCTGAACAGTGAGCGCTGCTGTCTGATTCTTGCTCTGGAAGCTTCGTCTCAGGGTGTACCCTGCTGTGTGAGGTGTGAGGTGTCAGTCTGCACCTAGTGGGGGATGTCTCCCAGTTAGGCTACTCAAGGGTCAGGGATCCACTTGAGGAGGCAGTCTGTCCATTCTGAGATCTCAACCTCTGTGCTGGGCGATCCACTGTTCTCTTCAAAGCTTTCAGACTCCACCCAGAGGTGAAGTCTACAGAGACAGGCAGGCCTCCTTGAGCTGCAGTGGACTCCACCCAGTTCGAGCTTCCCAGAGGCTTTGTTTACCTACTTAAGCCTCAGCAATGGCGGGCACCCCTCCCCAGCCTCGCTGCCACCTTGCCGTTAGATCTCAGACTGCTGTGCTAGCAATGAGGGAGGCTCCATGGGTGTGGGACCCTCTGGGCCAGCTGTGGGATATAATCTCCTGGTGTGCCGTTTCCTGAGACCCTTGGTAAAGCTCAGTAGTATGGTGAGAGTTACCCAATTTTCCAGGTGTTGTGTGTCTCAGTTTCCCTTGGCTAGGAAAAGGGATTCCCTTCCCCCTTTTACTTCCCAGATGAGAAGATGCCTCGCCCTGCTTCAGCTCTAGCTGGTTGGGCTGCACCAGCTGACCAGCACTGATTGTCCAGCACTCCACAGTGAGATGAACCTGGTACCTCAGCTGAAAATGCAGAAATCACCTCTCTTCTGTGTTGCTCGCGCTGGGAGCTGGAGGCTGGAGGTGTTCCTTTTTGGCCATCTTGCTCCCGACTCTTTCTTTCTTTGTTGCCTAATTGCCAAGGCTAAAATCTTAAGTACAATGGTGAGTTGATGTGGCAATAGTGAACATCCTTACCTTGTTCCTTATCTTAGAAAGAAATTGTTCAGTCTTTTACCATTAAGTATGATGTTTATGAATTGTTTTATGGATGGACTTTACTATGTTGAGAAAGTTTCATTTTGTTGATAGTTTGTTGAATATTTTTATCATGAAATGGTATTGGATCTTGCCTAATGCTATTTTTTAATCTATTGTAATAATCATGTGCTTTTTGCTCTTTGTTCTATTAATAAGGTATATTACATTAATGGGGTTTTAAATGTTATACTAATTTTATATTCTTGGGATAAATCCCATTAGTTCATGGTGAATAATCCTTTTAGTTTATCTGTCATCCCAACACAGTTTTGCTTACACTCACCTTTTTTTCCTGTTATTGTAAATTACATTGCTATATGTTGTATGCCCAACAGTGCAATTATGTAAGTATTGTTTATATAATTGATTTTGAAAATCAGTTAAGAGAATAAAGAAGTGTTGCAATATTGTGAAATATATATATTTGGTCTTCATCCCTGTTTCCTGGCATACAGCTCCTAAAATCCTTTGAATGTCCAAAGAAATGCATTTTGTATGCTAATGATTGACTGATACCTGGCAGCCCCTAGGTAACTTCAGATTGGGGGCTGGTCACCAGAGAGATCAAGGTAGGATTGGAGGGTTGGGACTTTCAGTCCTACTCCACAACTTCTGGGGAGAGGAGAAGGTTAATCTGATCACCGATGGCCAATGATTTAATCAATAATGTCTATGTAATGAAACTCCCATAAAACCCCCCAAAACAGGGTTCAAAAAGTTTCCAGATAGTTGAACACATGGAAGTTCCTGGAAGTGGCACACCCAAGTAGGGCATGAAAGCTGCACACTCCTCCCTCCATTCCTAGTCCTATGCATCTCTTCATCCCTATACTTCACAATTTCCTTTGTAATAAACCAGTAAATATGTTTCCCTGAGTTCTGGGAGCCACTCTAGCAAATTAATTAAACCCAAAGAGGAGGTCATGAAGCTGGTCAGTCAGAAATCTCAGAGGCTTAGACTTACAACTGAAGGGGGGCAGTTTTATTTGACTGAGCCCTCAACCTGTGGGATCTGATGCTATTAATATCTCCAAGTAGATAGTGTTCGACTTGAATTGGAGGAAACCTAGCTGGTGTCTGGTGCCAGAATGATTACTTGCTTAGTGTGCTGGGTGAAACCCCACACATTTGGTCACAGAAGTCCTCTGTATTGAATGTTGTAGTGTGAGAGCAGAGCAAAAACAATTTGAGTTTTTTCTACACAACTGTTTATAGTTTTTTTTATATAATTTATGTAATTATATCATTATCTTAACTGTTCCTCTTTGTTTTTTGTGTGTATCAATTTGAATTACTGCCTGTAGTCACTTGATTCCAGCTTGAAGAACTTTATTTAGTATTTATTGTAAGACAGTTCTCCTAGCAACAAATTTGCTTAGTTTTTTAAAATCTGGGAATGTCTTTATTTTACCTTCATTTTGAAGCTGAGTTTTGCTAGATATAAAGATTCTTTTTTGGTACTTTTTCTTTCTGCATGTTGAACATGTCATATCACTTTCTGGCCTCCTTGCTTTTTATAAGACCTCAGCCAATAATCTTACTGGAATTCCTTTGTACGTGAAGAGTCACTTTTCTATTGTTGCCCTAAAAATGTCTTCTTTTTTTATTTTGCTTTCAACAGTTTTACTATGATGTGTTTGGGTCTAGATCCCTTTTCATTTATCCTACTATAAGTTCATTGATATTCTTGAGTGTACAGGTTAGCATTTTTCAACTAATTTGGAAAGTTTTCAGTCATTATTTCTGCTATTATTTGAATGTGTTCCCTTCAAAATTCAGGTATTGCCAATGTGATAATATTAAGAGGTGTGCCCTTTCAGAGTTGATTAGGCCTGGAAGAATCATCTCAAATTAATTGGATTGAGGCCCTTATAAAAAGGCCTTTTGGCTTGAGCTTGTCCTTCCTCCCTCTGCCATATGAGAATGCAGCAAGAAGGTGGTCATCAACCAAATACTGATGGCTTGCTCTTGGACTTCCCAGCCTCCAGAGCTGTGAGAAATACATTTCTGTTCTTTATAAATAAACCAGTTTCAGGTAGTAGGTAGCAGCACAAAATGGACAAAGAGAATTTCTTTCAATATTTTTCCCTGATTTCTCTCCCTTCTCTCCTTCTAGTCCTCCTGTTATGCATATCATGGTTAGTGACAGTGCTCAGAGTAAGTGTAAATAGTGAGAAGTGGGCCATTAAAACAGGACAGTTGGAGAAAGAGACCTACCTAGGCCAGTGGCTAGAATACAGTGAATGCTCAATAAATGAATGTTTGCTGACTTGAATTAAATTATCAAGGAGGAGCCCAGCTTTCCTTTACCTTTTTTCATCAATGTGGCTCTTGACACTATTAAGTTCTAGGGATGCTACAGCCAAAATATGGCTATTAAAAATAAGCACATAAAGCAGGTTTTGAACAAATTAATGACAAGATGTTCTAGTTAACACCCTTAAAGTAAATGTGAAGATACATACTTAAATGTAGTCACTTGATGGATTAGAGATAAAAATTCTGCTTGATATACTCTCTTGATTGCTTCAAAGGTATTCAGAAGGTCAATAGATAACCAGTCAAAATCCTGTTTGATGAAGAGAGCACGTTACCTTTTACTGTCTTTGTACAGAGCAGATATGTTGTCATCAAATTGGTGAAGAATCTCAATTTCCCTTTGGAGGCCCAGAAGATGGACTCATTAACTTTATTTTTAAGAATGGTTTTTTCCTTTGTAACCTTCAGAGAAATGCCAGCAGTTACAGAAAAGGCAAACTCACAGAACAAGTGATCTAAAAACTATTAAGTACTGTGGTCTCAATAACCTTTGGTAGCATAAAATTGATCACAATGTAATATAATACTTTCAATATATTTCATATCATATGAATTTTACTAATAACTTTTAAAATTAAGAAAACTTCGCCTGCCTCCTTGCAAAAGGAGAATTTAAAAATATGAAATCACTTACCCACCTACAACTATTTGATCATAACTGAATACACAGAAATACATATGTCATTGATCATTTTAAAAAATCATACAGTAAATACTAAACTGCTATTTTAGCATTTATAAAATAAAGTACATTTTTACCAATGAGATCATTAGAATTTTATGCAATTTTGCTAATGTGGTTTGAATTACTTGTACCACTTTTTGGTAAAGCACATTGGAGCAAAATATCTTAAAAATATTTAGCTGGGTGCATTGGCTCATGCCTGTAATCCCAGCACTTTGGGAGGCCAAGGTGGGTGGATCACAAAGTCAGGAGATCGAGACCATCCTGGCTAACACGGTGAAACCTCGTCTCTACTAAAAATACAAAAGAATTAGCCAGGCATGGCGGTGGGTGCCTGTAGTCCCAGCTACTTGGGAGGCTGAGGCAGGAGAATGGCATGAACCTGGGAAGCGGAGCTTGCAGTGAGCCGAGATCAGCCACTACACTCCAGCTTGGGAGACAGAGCGAGACTCCGTCTCAAAAAACAAAAAAAATTTTTACATGCCCAGAAGTTCATAATTAAAATTAGCCCTCTCAGGCCAGGTGTGGTGGCTCATGCCTGTAATGCCAGCACTTTGGGAGGCCCAGGTGGGTGGATCACTTGAGGCCAGGAGTTCAGGACCAACCTGACTGACATGGCAAAACCCCATCTCTAATGAAAACAAAAAAATTAGCTGGACATGGTGACAAGTGCTGATAATCCCTGCTACTCTGGAAGCCAAGGCAGGAGAATTGCTTGAAATGATGAGGTGGAGGTTGCAGTGAGCCAAGATGGCACCACTGCACTCCAGCCTGGGCAACAGAGCGAAACTGTGTTTAAAAAAAAAAATTAGCCCTTTCTCAAATAATTTTATTTCTTTTCAACATTTTAAAAAATAATAAAAAAACAGAACAAAACAGAACAGAGAATGACCAAGAAAGTGTTAGCTGAAATAACAATTTGCTGTTAAAAAATACAATTTTATGTTTTGCAACAATAAAGACATTAATGCCTGATGCCATTTTGTAAATTGTCTAGTATTCTCCTTGAACTTCATGGGGAAAGAAAAAACTTGATCAAGTTCACACAACTGGATTTTGTGTAGAACAACACTAAAAACTGAATCTCTTATCCTCTGAATTCGCTGTTTTTTCCCCAGTGGATTTTATTTGCAATATGATCCCTGAAACTCATTCTAAAACACATGCCTAAAGAGTTGCTTCTTCAAAAACTATAAATGCCTTGTTTTGACCTAATGACCCCTCCCTGGCTAGTGGATACAATCAAAAGGCAACACTGCATGAAGGTCCCTCATCTTCTGGCCTTCCTCTACTTAATCTCATCTCTTGCCTCTTTCCCATTGATATGCCTACTCTCTAGTCACACCAGATTCCTTCCAATTCCCTGCACATTCATGTATTATCTTGCCATGATGCATTTTGCTCTCTATGAAAGTAATGCCTTCTTCTCCTACTTTAAGGGTCCTTGTCCTTTGAGGCTTTGTTTAATCAATAGCTTGGAGAAGCTTTTTCTAGCTCCTCAGTTGCAAGATTTGAGCTCCTATACACATTGGAAGTGGTTGCTGAATGAATGAATAAATAAACAAGCTCCAATATTGTATCTTCTTTTCATACTATTCACTTAATCATGTGTGTGTCTGAATGATTTATGTATAACCATCTTCGTACAAAAAAATCAGCAATAATGTTAGCTTGTGCCCCGTCTTTGTGTACCAGCAAGTGACTTCACTAAAACGTTCAACTACCTCATTTAATGTCCACAACTCTCAAATGAGGTTGGCACTTTTACTATGCCCATTTCAAAGACATGGAAACTGAGGCTTAGAAATGTTGAGTGACTTACCCAAGGTCAGGTCTAGTGAGGTCACCTCTGGGACCAACTCTCAAGCCTGACCATTAATTACACTGCTTCTACTTCTAGCAACTTCTCTCACAACCATGTGGCTTTTCTTTCTACCTTGGCTGAAGAGTTTGAGTAAGCAGGGACTGAATGAAAGGAGAAAGTAGCTGTTTTCAATATCAAAAAGTAGACGATAGATCATAAAAGTCAAATTATAGGAAAGAGGTAGTGATTCATTAAATTATTTTGCAGTTCAATTTGTCAATTCCTCATATAGCTTTTTCTCTTGATAACCACAAGTCTCTGCTACAAGTAATATTAAAGGCAGAGTAATGCATCCCTTCAGAGTTAGTCCCAATTTGTGATGTCATTATGTGATGTTGTGGGCCCATATCAGCATGTGACAAAATACTCTGAGCTTCAAATTATCTGCTTGGCTTTAGCCAAAGGGTTGGAAAGAAAAATTACACAATTGTAACTAGAATGTCCTCTTCCTCCCCTGGTCCCCGAGCTGGAGCCCTGCTGTTGACTCCCTGGCAGAATGGATTGCCTGCCAGGTGCTTGTCAAGGTAGCTGAGAGATGATGAAAGAAAAGCATAGAAATATAATCTGATTTTCATATATTTTCCCTGCATAACTCATATTTGAATATATGATTTTCTTCCCTCCTCCCCCACACCCTATTTTCTAGACTAATCACAATGACACTTGGAGAACTTTCTGGATGCTTTGTTTGATGTATGTTATGGGACAAACTGTGTCCTTCCCCCACCCCCCAAATTCCTATGTTGAAGCCCTAAGCCCAGTACCTCAGAATGTGACTGTCTTTCAAGAGGTCATTAAGGCTAGATGAGCTCATATGGGTTGGCTCCAATCCAATATGACTGGTGTCCTTATTGGAAGAGGAGATTAGGACACACAGCAGGAAGACCATGTGAACACACAGGGAGAAGGCGGCCCTCTGCAAGCCAAGGATAGAAGTCTTAGAAGAAACAACTCTGCTGGCACCTTGATCTTGGACTTCCAGCCTCCAGAATTGGGAGAAAATCAATTTCTGTTCTTTAAGCCCCTTAGTCTGTGGTACTTTCTTTTGGCACCCCTAGCAAACTAATATGATGTGGAAAAGTAGAAACATTTTCTAGACTTATAGCAGACCTTGGGGAGATTTCTGGATACATTTTTGATGTATGAGAGCTAAACTATTTTCAAATGGCTAAGTTAGGATATGGGTCTCCACTGAAAATACTTCTTTTAACCACCTAGGCAAGAAATCCTATTCTTTACAGAATAATGACAGCCTTGTTCTGTCCTAGGACGGTCAGAATACATCTGGTAAACATGTTTACCTCTAGGTACCACACTTAGGATGAAAGAGATCAAATGAAAAAGAACTAAAAGGCAGAAATGAAGTCCACAGGCAAACAGCCTGGGCGGCGCCCTGACAGCCCGGGCGGCGCCCTGAGCCTAGTTAAAGATCGACCCCGGACCTAACCGAATAGGTTATCTATAGACTCCAGACATTGTAAGGACAAACGCTGTGAAAGTCTCTGTCCTGCTCTAATTACCGGTGTCTGCCACATATCTTAGTCCTGGGCCCAGTACAAACACAATCCTCTATTTTGTCCCAACTTCCTGAGCCCAACACAAACACATCCCCCCCCCACACACATCTCAGAAACACCACCTAGAGAGCCCCTGATAAGGTCACAACTGTTTGTAGTTTTACTAAACGCACGGGAACAAATAGAAAACTGTTAATTGTATTAACCAATTACCAGTTGTAATGCTGCAACCAAAAGAATTCCTTTGTACCTCTGTAACCTTACATATCCTGTATGCATCGGGCTATAAAAAGCGGCCACATGCATCATTTGGGGCCCTCTTGTATGTTGTAGAATGGAGGGACCAAGTTCGAACTTGCATTAAAGATCCTTGCCACTTGGCTTTGACTCCGGACTCTGGTGGTCTTCTTCGGGGAATAAACGGTCTGGGCATAACAAGGACAGGTGTAGACAAAGGAATATCTAGATGGTGAAAGAGATAAAGCCTATGTTTTGTTAGTTGAAGGAATTAGGAAGTTTGTTCTGGAAAGGAAATGACTCATGAGGTGGGGAGGAGCACTTTTTAAGTATTTAAGTATTTATGGCATTTGCTACTACAACTGCAAAAGGTTGACAAAGCAATTAAAGAGAAGAATTTTAGTTCAATGTAAGAAAAATTTATGAAAGTCAGACATTTCCGAAGATGAAATGACCAACAGGGAAGTAATAAGCTCTTCCTCATAGGAAGTGGCCAGACAGTAGTTGACAATTCGTGGTGGGTGTTGTAGAAAGCATGTATTCATCAGGAGAAAAAAACATTCTAATTGGAAAAGTACTTCAAGCAGAGGCAATTCAACACAGAAAATGAGTTAAAAGCCTGTTGGAAAGATGATGGAGGAGCAAAGCAGGATGGTAAGGTTACTCAAAGGTGAGAAACTCCAGGGTCACCACGCTGAGGGGCTTGAGGACCTAATGGGGAGATGGAGTGGCCCAGTGGTGTGGGAAAAAGAAAGAGAGATCAGACTGTTACTGTGTCTATATAGAAAGAAGTAGACATAAGAGACTCCATTTTGTTCTGTATTTGAGATGCTGTTAATCTGTGACCCTACCCCCAACCTTGTCCTTGCAAGAGACATGTGCTGTGGTGACTCAAGGTTTAAAGGATTTTGGGCTGTGCAGGGTGTGCTTTGTTAAACAAGTGCCTGAAGGCAGCTTGCTGGTTAAAAATCATCACCATTCTCTTAATCTCAAGTACCCAGGGACACCTACACTGCCAAAGGTCGCAGGGACCTCTGCCTAGGAAAGCTAGGTATTGTCCAAGATTTCTCCCCATGTGATAGTCTGAAATATGGCCTCGTGGGAAGGGAAAGACCTGATCGTCCCCCAGCCTGACACCTGTGAAGGGTCTGTGCTGAGAAGGACTAGTACAAGAGGAAAGAAGGCCTCTTGGTGGTTGTTGGCAGTTGAGATAGAGAAAAGCATCTGTCTCCTGCCCGTCCCTGGGCAATGGAATATTTCGGTGTAAAACCCAATTGTGTGTTCTGTTTACTGAGAAAGGAGAAAACCGCCTTAGGGCAAAAGGTGGGACTTGCTAGCGCAATGCTGCTCTTTATGCACTAAAAAGGTTTATGAAGATGTTTGTATATGCATATCAAGGCACAGCACTTTTCCTTAAGCTTATTCATGTCACAGAGATCTTTATTCATATGTCTGACTGCTGACCTTCTTCCTATGATGATCCTATTATCCTGTCACTTCCCTTTTTCTAAGATGGTAAAGATAATTATCAATAAATAGTAAAGGAACTCAGAGACCGGTGCGGCGTGGGTCCTCTGTATGCTGAGCGCCGGTCCCCTGGGCCCACTTTTTCTTTCTCTATACTTTGTCTCTGTGTCTCATTTCTTTTCTCAAGTCTCTCCTTTCACCTAACCAGAAACGCCCACAGGTGCAGAGGGGCAGCGGGAAGATGGGGTTGCCCAGAGGGTAGATGGAGTGTCCCGGCGGGGAGATGGAGTGGCCTGGCACCCAGGACAGCTCCGCTGGACCTGAGCTCGGCGCTCTGTGCCCTGCTGACTCCTGTAGCTGTGGCATCACTGCCCAAAGCTGCTGACTACCCAGCCCAGTGCTGGGTTGACAGTCCCAACAGGAAGACAGCTGGCAAAAGAGGTGTGTGGTGCACGCGCTGCTGGCTCCAAGCCCAGCTAGGGATAGAAGTTCAGCAGGCGGGGGCGGGGCTCACTGGAAGAATGTTCTTCTGCAGCACTGGAGGTCTTTGAGTCTGTGAACTTGACTTAATATTTTTGCCTCCAATGGGTCAAATCTAACCTTAGTAGTTCCTCTCCTTCCGTCTTGGAGAGAGAAAGGAAAGCCTGGCTTTCTGGGACTGGAGCACTTAATGAAGAGGTCATTGCCCCCCCCCCCCCCCCACCCCCGGGGGGGGAGGTTTTTAGGGGGCGGCCCCCCCCCACCTCCTGGTGCGGTAGTTTTGCAGAGCGCTGCTCTTACCCGCATTCCGCCTATTTCCTGGACTCGGTCCAGGCCGACTCAAGAAAGGATAAGGGGCAGGGGCGGTGGCTCACGCTTGTAATCCCAGAACTTTGGGAAGCCGAGGCGGGCGGATCACGAGGTCAGGAGATCAAGACCATCCTGGCTAACACAGTGAAACCCCGTCTCTATTAAAAATACAAAACAAAACAAAAAAAATTAGCCGGTCGTGGTGGCAGACCCCTGTAGTCTCAGCTACTCAGGAGGCAGAGGCAGGAGAATGGCGTGAACCTGGGAAGCGGAGGTTGCAGTGAGCCAAGATCGTGCCACTGCACTCCAGCCTGGACGACAGAGGGAGACTCCGTCTCAAACAAACAAACAAAACGGACAAGAAGGGATGTATTACTGTAGACTCCTGGGTCTTTCCTTCGCAGTTCCACATTATTTACTTGTTTCCTCATTTATTTACTTATTTGGTGGTCAAAAGTGCAGCACCTGGAGGATGCTGCCTGTTTCTGAACTGCCGTTCTGGAGCTCACCAGCCTTGTGACTTCGGGCACATCAAGTGCCCAAGTTTCCTATCTGTAAAATGGAGTGGCTAATAATAGCATCTACTTCATAAAGCTTGGTTGAGGCTGGGCACAGTGGCTCACACCTGTAATCCCAACACTTTGGGAAGCCAAGGCAGGCGGATCACCTGAGGTCAGGAGTTGGAGACCAGGCTGACTAACATGGTGAAACCGCGTCTCTAAAAAAGTACAAAAAAAATTTAGCCAGGCACGAAGGCAGGTGCCTATAATCCCAGCTACTCTGGAGGTTGAGGTGGAAGAATCACTTGAACTTGGGAGGAGGAGGTCGCATGAGCCGAGATCGTACCATTGCACTCCAACATGGGCGAGAGAGCGAGACTCTATCTCAAATAAATAAATAAATAAAATAAATAAGTAAATAAAGTTTGGTTGAAGATTAAATAAGGTAATACATGTAAAGCCCAATAACTGCTGCTGATCATTAGTGTCATTACCGGTAGCAAAGGAAGAGCCACCCATACTTGTAAATCAACCCTTATAGGGCAGTCTGGGATGGGCTGTGATGGAGTGAGAAGGGCGGGAGCTCAGAGAAACATGCCTCTGGGACTGCGGCCTGCTTGAAGCCCTCCCAGAAGCTGGACGCCCACGGGGACTGAAGGAAGGGAGTGTGTTGGTGAAACCCAGGGTACGGGCTTGCACAACCGGCTGCGTACTCTGAGGGGCTAAGGCTGATTGGGGAAGAAACAGCCCCTCCCTTTTCTCAGGGTCCCTACCAGGTGTGTTGAGGCAGAAAAAAAGCAGGAGGAAAAGGGTGAGTGACTCCTGTTTAACTTCTGTGACGGAGGTCCGTTTCCAGTGGCTGTCCATCCTTTTCTGAGAAACCCACTGGCCAAGGATTCTCTCATGTGGCAGGAGGCCAAATGCTGGCTTTGTTGTGGATGGTACTTCTGAGTTCTTCCAAGACACGGCAGGGGCCTCCGCTTGCACATTTCCTCTGATCTGGATCTACCTTCTCTGTCTCCTCCAACTCCCTGCGTCTCTAAATCCAAAGCTTGCTTCTGGGTTTCAGTTTAGCAGCCGCCATGGGGCAGCTGCGAGTAGCTCCAGCCTGGTAATTTTCCACAGCATCTCCTGAAAGTCTTCGCCATCCAGGAGGTGGGGCTGTAGCTGCCTCCTGGCGACCCCTGCGGTTTTCCTCCAGTCGTCCAGTTTAAACCAGGGGAGGAGAGAAGAGTATGCTATTCTAATGAGTGCCTCCACACTGTACACGTAATTCTCTTGGAGTCCTCCTGAAGCACCCTCCCTCCTCACCACCAGTCCAAAGACAGTGTGCTGACAGTCCACCCTGGGACTGGGGGTGCTGTGGTGCGGGGACAGTTATGGGAAGGCAGATTTTTTTGTTTGTTTGTTTTGAGATGGAGTCTCGCACTCTCGCTCAGGCTGGAGTGCAGTGGCACGATCTCGGCTTACTGTAAGCTCCGCCCCCCGGGTTTACACCATTCTCCTGCCTCAGCCTCCCGAGTAGCTGGGACTACAGGCGCCCGCCACCACGCCCGGCTAATTTTTTGTATTTTAAGTAGAGACGGGGTTTCACCGTGGTAGCCAGGATGGTCTCGATGTCCTGACCTTGTGATCCACCCGCCTCAGCCTCCCAAAGGGCTGAGATTACAGGCGTGAGCCACCGTGCCCGGCATGGGAAGGCAGATCTTACAGTGCATCCTGGAAAGGGGATCTGGCCACAAAGTCTGACTATTTTCCAGTTTACAATGTCAGGCCATAGGTCCTCCTTGTTTCCATATGTGGGCCCTCGTTCAGCAAAATGGCTACTCAACATCTTGTTCCACCTTTACTCACCCGATCTTTACATCACTGAATGACCTATGGTTTGTTGCCAGGTTCCTTGACTTTGATTATGAACAAAAGGACAGTAACAATGTAAATCCTTTGGGCTGCTGATATGGACAGGGACAAGGAGGGTATACAGGTGGTGCCACATGGGCATTGTCTAACAGTGGGGAGGGTGGGCTTTGTCACCAATGCCTCAGGTGAAGCCCTTGCACTCCACTTCCTTCCCTTCATCATCACTCATCTGCTTTCTGACTCCATTTTTTCTTCTCTGTGTTTTTTTGCCTTTCTTGCCCCAAACATGGGAGTTACACACTGATTTAGTCTTTGTCATTTACATTTGTGATTCTCATTAAGGCCTATAACTTTAACACCATCATTATGTGGATAGATTCTAAGTACTTTCTTGTAAACTTAACTTCTGTTCTGAGCTCCATTTCTGCGTAGAATTGATCTCCTGAAGACTTTTATCTGTTTGTTTCCCTTATATCCTCGCTTCAATATACAAAGTAAACTTTAAAAATTATTATTGTCAATCTCTACCCACGAAAGCATGCCCAAAATAGCTTCTTTCCCAAAATATACACGAAGTTCACTGAGGTGTCCATACTTTTCTGCTTCAAAAAATATTTAAGTTGTTCTCAGAAATGCTTGTTGTTTTTCGGAGGTTCTGCCTCTCAAGAATCAAGCTGAATTCTGGATTCTTCAAGAAAATCTAGATCTCTCCAATAGAAACAAATCTGTTTATTCTCTTTCTTCCATTGTTGGTAACTCTATTAGAGTACTTATCAAGAGTATTGACCCTACTAGGTTCTCAACTGCCACAGAGCAGGTAACCATTGGTATCTCCAGTAAAGCTTAAGAGAAGATTTTCTACACTTTTCCTCAAATTTAATTTGGCTAATTATAAAACTATATATAATGAATTATAATTTGTAGAAATATAAACAGACCATGTTGAATATTCACACTTTCTTTGTCCAGATCTATATCCTTCTATCTCTACTTGAATATTTGGTAGTCTACATAGAATATTTCTTGAAAGTAGGCAATAAAACATTTTCAGATTTATATGTAATTTAACTGAACATTAGCTGAAATGAATTCTTCTATTCAATGACACACAGGTTTTTGAATGAATAACTAAATAGGAACAGATAAGAATACCTTGAAGTCCTTTTGCTGCCCAGATATTTTATCTGTTTTGGCTTGGTAATTATAACTTACACAAGTATGCAACATTTCATTTCTTATTTCTCTAGAATTACTCTGCCTAGTAGCTTTCAGAGCATGTTAGTGATGTATATACAATTAGATAGATCACACATCTATAATAAAGTTAAATTTTTTATATAGACAAAATATAACTAAATTGATAATGATAGATAGGCATCTTAGTCTATTTTGTGTTACTATAACAGAATACCTGAGGCTTTGTGATTTATAAAAAGAGGCTTATATGGCTCACAATTTTGGTGGCTGGAAAGACCAAGATTGGGCAACTGCATCTGGTGAGGGCCTCGTGCTGCTTCTGCTCATGGCAGAGAGAGGCAGGGGGGTGGACATGTGCAGAGAGATCACATGGTGAGAGAGGAAACAAGGTAGAGAAACCGAGGAAGCCAGAGTCTTTTTAACAACCCATTCTCAAGGGGCCTAATATATTCATTTCCCAGAAATGAAGCAGTTACTCACCCCCAAGGAAGGGCATTAATCTGTTCATCAATGGTCCTCATCCATGAGCCAAACACCTCCTACTAGGCCCCACCTCCCAACATTGCCACATTGAGGATCAAATTTCAACCTGAGTTTTGGCAGGGACAAACCATACCTACACCATAGCAAAAGGCTATATTGTGCTGTGATGACAAATGATCTCCTAATCTCCATGGCTTATCTAAGCTTTATTTATTACTCATCCAAAATCCATTTGGCCTAGGATACCCTCTGAAGCCACTACCTCCCCATGCATGATTCAGTGATCCAGGTTGCTTCAATCTTGTGGTTTTTGTACATCAACACAAACCACCCTCCATGACCCTCCACAGCAGTGGAGGAGAGAGTACAGAGAATTGGGTGTTTCTGCCATAGCACTTTCAGTGTGGCTCATTGGCCAGAACTGGCCACAGGGTCCTGCCTAACTGCAAGGAGACTAGAAAATGTAGTCTTCCAGGTGACTAACTGATTCTGCTCACCAGTCCAATTTAGGTGAGCATTAGTTATGTCTACCTCAGTTTGCCATTCTGAACACTAAATATTTCATTTGTTCTTCTTTTCCTATGCAGAACACACCCCTTTTTTCCCCAAGAGGGAAAACAAAGTCCCGTGGTTGTACGGCATTAAACTCAGAGTCTGGGATTGCTAGAGGTTGTGTAGGAGTCTCTACATTCAGTCCACACATGACTGTCTTGGACTGGACACTTATGATTTAAAGAGAAGCTCTCAGCCCCCTCCCATAACACACAACAAGTATACAAAAGTTGAAGAAGAATAGGATAGATACAATAAACATTTAGGAACAAAAATGGAAAATAAAGCTCCAGAACTGGTTCTTGCAAAACTAACATTTCCCTGCGAAGACACTGTGCTGGCTCATACCCTCTGCTGATGAGGTCCTGACTCTGCTCTTAGGAGGCTCTCTCAAGACCATTGTCCTCTCTGGTCTAGGCTCTATTCTCTGAAATGCTCCTTCTCTATTATCCTATTTAGTTAACTCTGACATGGACATTGGACATATGCTTTCCTTGGGAACCATGAAGCTTTGTAAAATGTTGCTTTTTAGTAATAACAGTAACAATAATAATGGCCACCATGTGTTTAATGTATTCTTTTCATAAGACATTAAATAAAATGCTAAGTCTCCCCATCATCCACCAAAGTTTTCTAAATTATCATTTATTGCATAAAAAAGAAGATGCAGCTGGCATTTGAATCATATTTATCTATACCACAATTGTATATTCTTTCCATTACATTTTGTTTTAATGTCATTTTGAAATCACATTTTAATATTGATATAATTGCCAAATCACATGCTGTTGTAAGAAGTAATGCAGATAAATTCCACATGCCCTTTATGAGATTTCCCCTGATTTGAAGTTGCCCCCAATGGTGAAGTCTTGCAAAACTGTAGTACAATATGGACATAGATATGGCCAAGATATGAACATTTCCATCATCACAAGGCTCCTTTATGCTCTCTTTTGTGGTCACTCGCCCTTACTTTTCTCCTGCCCAAACTGCCTTCTTAGCTTCTGGAAACCACTAAACTGTTCTCCATTTCTACAATTTTATCATTTCAAAACCATGATATAATGAAATCATACAGAATGTAACTTGCTGGGATTGGCCTTTTTCATTCAACATGATTCTTTGGAGATTAATCCAAGTTGTTGCACATTATCTATCACTTGTTTTTTGTTGCAGAGTCGTATGCATGGTATGAATGCAGCTTGTTTCGCCATTCACCCATTGAAGCACCTCTGGTTGTTTGCAGTTTTTGGCCAGTATAAATAAAACCATATAAATGTCCATCTACAGGTTTTTGTGTGACTATAAATTTCATTTCTCTGGGATGATGTTTAAGGATGCAATTGCTGGGTTGTATGGCTGCTGAGTGTTTCACTATATGAAGCTGCCAAATGGTTTTCCAGAGTGGCTATAGCCATTTTACATTTATGCCATTTACTATCCACCAGAGTAGTATGAAAGATCCAGTTTCTCTACATCCTCACCAGCGTTTGGTGTTGTCATGGTTTTTTATTTTACTATCCTGATAGATATGTAGTTATGTATCATTGGGGTATTAATTTACATTTCCCTAATGGCTGATGATGTTGAACACATGTGCCTATATGCCACCTGTGTATCTTTTTTGGTGAATTATCTTTTTCAGGTTTTTTGCCTATTTTACATTTGAATTGTTTGATTTTTCCTGCTGAAATTCAGGAGTTTTTTAAAATTATTATTCTATATGCTGGTTCCTTTGTTGCATATGTATTTGCAAATATTTTCTCTCTGTAACTTGTGTCTTCATCATCTTCAAAGATACTTCAGAAATCAAGTTTTTAACTTTAATAAAGTCCAGTTTATCTTTTTTTTTTTTTTTAGTGGATCATGCTTTTGGTGCCAATTATAAGAACCCTTTTCCAGACCTTGATCTGGGAGCTTTTCTTCTACTATATTTTCTAAAGTCACATAGTTTTACATTTTGCAGATAAGTCGTGGCCCATTTTGAGTTAAATTTTGTGTAAAATGTAAAACTTAGGTTGAAGTTCTTTTTTTTTTGTCCTGTGATGTCCGATTGCATTAGCACCATTTGTTTCTAGGCTATCTTTCTTCATGTTGGTTTCATTTATTTGTTATTGTCATCAATGCTGAACTGGATATACCTGCATATTTAACTTTTTGGTGCATTAACTAGGCTTTCTCTTCTTTAATAATTGATTCCTAAAAATATAATACTGAAATAACTAGTATGAATATTTAATATTTTGAAAAAAATGTAAAATTATGTTTCAAAAAGGATTCACCGGTTTATATTTTCACCACTAGTGTATGAGGTTCCTCTCTAACCACATCTTTAATTACAGAGAAAATTATCAGTTAATTTTGTCAATTTTATGATTGAGACATATTTTATTTTAATTTGCTTTTCTCTACTTAATAAAATTGTGCATATTTACCTAAGCATATTGATTATTTGTAGTTTTTTCTTTGATTGTGATGAATATTTTATTGAGTTTCTTTTTTTTCAACTTTTATTTTGGATTCAGAGGGTACATGCCAGGTTTGTTACCTGAGTATATTGTGTGATGCTGAGGTTTGAGGTATGGATAATCCTGCCACCCAGGTACTAAGCATACTATCCAATAGCTAGTTTTTCAGCCCATGTCCCCCTTTCTCTCTCCCGACCTCTAGTGGTCCCCAGTGTCTATTTTTTCCCATCTTTATTTTCATGAGTACCTAATGTTCAGCTCCCACTTATAAGTGAGAACATGTGGTTTTTGGTTTTCTGTTCCTGTGTTAATTCACTTAGAATAATGACCTTTAGCTGTATCCATGTTGCTGCAAAGGACATGATTTCGTTCTTCTTATGGCTGTGTAGTATTCCATGGTGTGTGTGTACCACATTTTCTTTACCTAATCAACCACTGAGGGGCACTTAGGTTGATTCCATGTCTTTGTTACTGTGAGTAGCCAAGCAGCTTTTCAACTCCCTGTCTGCCCACAGTCAGTTAGGAGTCAAGCTCAATTAGCTTCATGTTCTAACAGTCCAGACTTGTGGTTTCTTGGTGAAGTGGACCCTGGGAAGCACTGCTCAGACCTCATGTAGAAGTAAAGGACTTATTTTCCCAGCATCCCGGAGTGTTGCTAACAGAGAGTTCTCTGCCAGCAAGCTCTTCAGAATGGCCTGACTTGAAGAGAGCTGTCTTACCCCATGTTATGCCTTTTCTGGGTAGCCTATATCCATAACTGCCGAACACAGGGGTGTATGGTCCCTGTCCTTTGCTCCAGTTGGTGAAAACCATGACGTATCACCCAGCCACTCTTGCCTGGCTGACACCTCCACTGAGGCTGCATCAGAGCCCAGCTTCTTTTCTGCTGAGTTCTGGTTCCTTCCCTTCCACAGGTGTGTTCCCAGGGCACTCCTTTGAAAACCCCTGCCCTTTCTCTTTAACCTTTCAGAGTCTGTCTCCCAGGGAACAGCAGTGTTTAGCAGCGCAACTCCTTTTGAAACCTAGTAGACTTATGGTCTATTTGATTCTAGTCTGTTCTATTCATTATTAACCACACCCAAAAGTCTTTGGTTCTTGGATTTGCTGTATTTCTTTGCTTCATTGTCTCTCGCAACCCTGCCTCTCATTCCCAACTTGAGGAGGTGTCTTGAGTTGATCTGGAATCAACGGGAGAGCTACACCTTTGAGCCATTCCATACAATTTAGAATTTAGTAGATCTTATACCCTTAGTTTGCTCTCTGCACAGAAGAATCTTGATCTATTGTGAGGCTTAACAATAGGTGGGAAGTCATAATCTTATTTTTATTTTTTTAGAGATAGGGTCTCACTCTGTCAGTCAGGCTGGAGTACAGTGCCACAATCACAGCACACTGTGGCCTTGAACTTCTGGGCTCAAGCAATCCTCCCATGTCAGCCTCCCGAGTATCTAGGACTACAGGTTGCACCACCATGTTTGGCTAGTTTTAAATTTTATTTTGTAAGACAGGGTCTTGGTATGTTGCTCAGGCTGGTCTATGTTGCTCCTGGCCTCAAGCAAGCCTCATACCTCAGCCTCCCAAAGTGCTGGGATTGCAGCATGAGCAACTGCACCCAGTGTGGAAGTCATAACTTTAATATTATCCTCTCCCCAAGGCTAACTTGTAGTGGGATTGTTTTTCTTTGAGAGATCCTTAAGATCCTTTATTAATGGTTTAAAATACTTTACATGCCAATGCATTCTTACCCTAGAGGGATGACATTTACATTTTACTGAGTCATGCACTACTGGGTGACTTCAAGGCTGAGGAAGGCTGCTGTTTTCAAAAGGATGCCAAACCTGGGCATGTACTCAATTTCTGGATAAGCTGTCACAGGGAGCCACCTGGAGTGAGAAATGGAAACCTGAGAACCTCCTAGTGTGTAGATCTATATCTGTTTCTATACGTATATTTATCATCAATCTGGATATATATGAAATATATTATACGTTTTATGTATAATCAGATATATTTTATATATAAGCACATATTTAGGAATGGATGATACATTTTAATATTTTATATATTTCTCTAATTAAAATATATTTCTGGATACTAACATATACTATCTTAAGTATTCAGATAACCGCTGAAATGATTAAGTTTGTCAGTCATTCATTCCTTTGTAAATTATAATATTGTCACTAAATTTTTCACAGGAAATGAGAGAATGCCTTTGTGTGTGTGTTTGTGAGGGTCTGTGGATAAGGATTCATGTGTGTTTTTCTAACAAAAGAGCCACTCTGTTATTTAACAGTAGAATATATTTCTCAATTTGATTTAACATTTATATTTTCCCTAATCTCTTGCTAATTAGAAAATGTGTCTATGCTTTTCAATGTTCCAGTTCAGTACCCAAACCCACAGAGTTCCCAAGGGAATTGTTAGAATTCAATGCAAGATGGAGTTTTCCCCAAAAAAGTCAACATTTTCTTCAAACTGCATTCAGACAGCAGATGGGGTCAAGGAGGCAACCAATACTTATCTCTGGAACCTCTATCAACCTAATCCATTCATATAAAAAGACGCTCATGCTGAGAATAAACTGCGGGTAACTTCAAGACTCTGATAACTATGGGCAAAAACGTTAGAAATTGAAATAAAGTGAGTTCTACCAACACCTTCCAGTTTTACATGCAGAAAATGTGGTTTACCATATTATCTGTATTACAAACGTCTTCCTTCTTCCATTCTGCTGCTTAGAGCCTGAGGGATGTTGGAGCCATGAACTAGAAGGCGCTCACCTCCCAGAAAACTTTGCAGATCAGAGCCCAAATTCTTGCCTTGGATTGTGTACCTCCACATTTTTAGGTGAGCGAAAAAATTGAACTTTGGATTGTTTGAGCCACAGATACTTAGATTTGCAACACATGGATAAAAATCTAATTCCAGTTGAAACATCATTCCACTTGGAGTAAAACCCAAAGCCTTACGCAGCCCTAGTGATCTGGTTACTAGCTACATACATTCATGAGTCTCCCCCTCTGTCTACTCTAAGGCTACTCAGACCAACACTGCTGGCTTAGGTCTTTAGACATTTCCTCAGCCTACATTATTTTTTCCCCAGAGAATTGTATGGCTCTCTCTCTCTCTCCCTTGATTGAGTTTTCTCTTCAAATATCATTTTTATTAGAATGGCCTTCCCTGATCTATATATTAATATTAACTCTATCCTCCATCTCTTCCTTTTCCTGCTTTTTCAGCTTTGTTGTTCTCCTTAATCCTCATCATAATCTAAAATACTAACTAGTCACACACTTATGTGTTCATTTTCTGCCTCTCTCCACTAGTATGTAAGTTCCATGAGTTCAGAGTGCCTTTTTACTCACTGCTGCATGTCCACCACCTTGAACAGTGCCTGGCTTATTGTAGTTCAATGAATGAATGAATGAATGTGAAGGCACATCATCTAGACCATGAGAATACAATAGCTAGTTGATATTATTATGTGCCTGAGAATCCAAAAATATTGTAAGGTTTATGGTTTTCAAAAGTTAGAAAGCCTTACATAGGCAAAAAAAAAAAAAAAAAAAAAAAAAAAAAAAAAATTAAAAAACTGTTCCCTTCTTTGCCAGAAAAGCTATGGATACCTTCAATCCCATAAGCGCCTTTTAAACCAGTACAGCCATATGGAGAGAAAATTGATGAAATTAGAATCGCTACAGAATAAAATGTCATTGATAATGAAGTAATACTAGCTTCAGCTGGAAGTAGGCCAAAAAGTATTTTCATGAAAAAATTTCTAAAACTTAGAAAATTCAGTATATAATCTGGAAAGCAAAACAGTTAAGAAATTTAGTGTAAATTTAGAATTTAATTGTGTAGCATTGCTATAGAATTTTAGAATCTGAGATTTTCAAGCTTAATATTTTTTCTCAGTTTTATCTTCTATTATTTGGGATAGAGAAGCAATGGGCTTTCAACTCTTCAAGAATCCAAATTTCCAAAATCTCTTCTACATAACTGCTTGCAAACTGGTTCTTTCTGAGCTTCTCTCTTTCTTGTAATTTTTCTGTCAAATGTAGTCAAAAACATTTGATATACACTATTAAAATTTTATTTTCCAATCTTCTCTCCCAGAGTGACACTTTAATTAGCTACCTAATTTACCTCTAAAATTATCTGTTTTGCTACATGTTTGCCACTATACAACATAGTTTGTTGCCTTCTGACTACTAAGCCATTGACATACACATTTGAGACACTTGTCAGAGCCAGACCCAGCTCTTGCTACCAATATTTTTATCAGTCAAGACAAAGTTGATTATGCTTTGGTACAAGCATGCCGAAATCTTGGTGGCTAAACACAGCAAATATTTATTTCTCACACACATTTAACCTGCTCTGGGTTTCTGGGTGACTCTAAATCAATCCAGTGAGTTAACTTTCAGGATTTTTAGACATTGGTGTATGTCACCCCACTATGAAGATTCTTCCATGACAACCACAGCAGGGAAGCAGAGAGTACACAAAATTATGCACCTGCTCCTTAGTGCTGCAAGTCAGAATGGACATACATAACTTAATATTTTTGATCGATCATTGGACAGAACTATGATTTGTCCATATAAGCATGAGAGGACTAGGAGATGTTATTCCCCTGGCCTCCAGTAAGGGAAAGATAACTGGATATGGTGAGCACCCGACAGAGCAGTGAGCAGTGGCAATGGTAATGTCTGTCGCCAATATCACAGGCATTGGTTTCTGCTTAACTCCAAAATTTTTAATCTTCTGTAACTGGCACCATTTGATCCAAAATTTAAAAGTAGTTACATATAGCAAAGGAGGTCAATTTGAAACATCTTTGAATCACAGACTATGCCAAATCATCCAGGTTGATTACCATATCACAGGAAAGTGCCTTTGGGTAACAGTTGCAAGCTGTATTAGGATCCCAAAACTGAAATCTTTGGGCATTCTAAAAGGGCTGTCATAGGTAAAAATCTTAGTAATTATTTCATCATTATCACCATTTCTTTTACTATTTTATTCAGAGCAGGAATGTTTAGCAAAATAATCTTTTCAAATTGTATACATTTGATTATAGAAATTCATGGTATAATAATTCAGAAATTATATTTTGGTACTGGAATGCATGATTTTTTCTGGAGGCACTTTAAAATACATTGTTGTATTTTATTTAAGTTGAATATGAAAATATTTCACAAGATTATTGTCATCAGAAGAAATATAAAAAGCATGTGGTTCAACTTCACACACATATAGTACACAAGAAACTGAACACAGGATAATGAGGCTGGTACTGTCAAGAAACTGTCCAAGGGAATTAAATTGGATGCTGATTATGTGCACACTAGACAATCTTCAAAGAAGATTAAGAAGATGATTACTCTAATGACCACTAATGGAGTATTGTATGATTTCAAGTTACTTAACCAGTAATGGGGGTAGATTTTCTCTTGTATCTATATTCTCTAATTTTGTTGTTTTAAAATTCATATTCTAACTATCCCTCAAATTATCTGAGGCAGGTAACACAAGCCTGGTGGACTTCCACTTCCAGCAATTGAGAGAATATCCGCATAGTCCTCCTACCATAAATATCTATAAAACTGGACACATATTTTTAGGTATCAGACAAAGGCAGTACAAGACTGATCGTTGAGGGAAGGGGAACGCGTAAGGGGTACCTTCCCCCATCCCCATTTTCTCCAGCTCTGTGCCAAGGGCAATGTCCCCTTAGCACAGAGGTCAGGTTGAGGCCGAGCCGAGCACAGTGGTTCAGGGAACTGGGAGGCAGAGACCAAGTTCTGGCCCCTGACACAAAGGAGCAGGCCTAACAGGTGCCACAAAGGAGGAAGCCACACACAGGGACCTCGAGACTGTGCTGTCTCTAACAATTTTTCTTCAAACTTCATCTGCGAAATTTGGTTTGTATCTTCCTTATTGGAGTTTAAAACTGTGAGGTCCTGAAATTGGTAAGAATTTATTTCAAAGTTGTAGATTTCCTCTCCCTCCACCTGCAGAGTAACACTTTAATTACGTGTATTAGTCATATCCCCGAAATAGTCTATCAGACACTAGGTGTTCATTCAATTTCCAAAGAAAAGGTCACCTTTTCCTGGGCAATATCCTCCCCTGGACAGAATTTTATAATCATAAGTTGCACACTTTTAGAAGTTGTCATTATAATATGCCAAGATACTTAACTTCTGGTAAAAGGAAGGAATAAAAGTTCTTTTATAAAAAACATTTTATTTTTAAAATGACATTTAAATAGTCATTTCTCTACTCTTCCATCATATGCTGATATTTATCAGAATTTATCTAGTTTTTTTTCTCTTTGTGCTTCACTCATACATTGTTCTTAGTTTTCAAGTTGCCACCCTATGTTATAAAACACAGGGTCCTAGGATCCCTTCAGGTAGTGAAACAGACTCTTTGTGAAGGCGCCTGGGAATATACTTCACACAAGCCCCATAGGGGTATCTCATTATCAGTTGAGTGTGGGGAGCTCATCTTACTCAAAGTTGGTTTTGTGTTTAAACATTCACAAAGGTCCCTTTATTTTCCCCAACCTGATCAAACTTGGTGTGTGAACTTGGGAGCGAGCTATCTATCTATCTATCTATCTATCTATCTATCTATCAATCATCTATCTATTATCTGTCTATCATCTATCTATCATCTATCTATCTATCATCTATCTATCATCTGTCTGCCTATCATCTATCTATCTTCTATCTATTTATCTATTTATCTATCTATCTGTCTATCTATCTATCTATCTATTGTCTATCTATCTATCTATCATCTATCACTTTCAGGTCAAAACATATTATTAACACTCATATTTAGCTTTATTTGGGTTATTACCTAAAATTTTGTTAGTTGGAGAACTAAAATGAAACAGTAAAAACTAGAGAATCTGTATTATTTTCTTGTTTATGATATAACCTAGTAGTATCTGATCTTAATCTCCAGCTTTGAAATCTACACTTAGGAGAGAATGATCTGCTTTGGTTCATACATTTATTCAAAAAGTAATAATGAAACAACTAACAGCATTGTTCTAAGCCTTATGATTACAACAGTGAACAAAAGAGATAGAAATCCTTGACAGCTTACCCTCTTCCTGAAACTTGGCATAGTTTTAAAAAGAAAAAGAAAAGAGAAAGAGAATCCTACCATTGAGTTGCCCCACTTCTTGTGTACTAACCTGTGTAACTCAAAAATAAGAAAAGAATGAGGCCATTTTGCATCAGAAGTGCATTCAGTCAGTTAGCCTCAGAATAATTTTCTATTTCCTTAGGTGAGAAGACCCAGTATAATCTAATAAATCATTCTGGTGAAGATAAATCAAGAGGAATTTCGCTTGCCTTTCATGAAAGAAGCTAAGTGGATTTAAATTAGTTTCCTGAGTGTGAGGGTTGTTAAACACAAAATGAGTGGTAAAAAAATAGGGAAAACCTTTACTCACAAATGCATTCAGACATTATGATAATGTTTCAGATAAAAGCTTGAAATTCTTCCTCCTACAACAGAGTATATGAAATCAAATATTTTCATGAAAATTTTAGTAAGGCACATCTCATTTTAGCCTAAAGTAGTAGCTTTAAAAAATATGTACCAACTTATTTCTTTTCCTAACTTTTGATTCACTATATACTTAGAAAACATTTAAAGTTATGTTGACTAAAAATTAAAGTAACAAATCTTAGATGTTAAATTTGTAGAAACCAGTCTCCAAATTAGTTTTAAGCACAGATAAAAGTTATATTTTGCCTTTAAAATGTGGGTATTAAAATAACCAGTTGTTTTGTGAATTACGAAGGTTAAAAACTTTTGCAAGCTTCCGCTGCAACCACAAAGATGCACAGATAAACGAAGAGAGAGCAAAGCTTTGCTTTAAAACCTTTGGATTTAAATTCTGGATTGGAATTAATGATGACATCAGGGAATTGGGATTGTTTCGTCAGAGAGCAAATCTACAATAAAGGCCATCATTTCTGCAGTATCTGCACTAAAATTTCTATAGCAAATGAGCAAATCTACAGTAAAGGTCATCATTTCTGCAGTATCTGCACTAAAATTTCTATAGCAAATACGTGAATTTTGGTGATTAGATAAAACTGAATATATTGTACTTAATATTTACAAATATATAATGGATATTAATATTGTCATAGACACCTTGTAATGCAGGCATTTGTATAATGTGGAGATGGAAGAAAGCCTAAGTTTAAAGCAAGGAAAACCATTGGTATTAGTGAGATAAATGTGATACTGTGACAAGAAGAAAGAAGAATAAGATGACTTATTTCACTCAAATATTTTTGGAGTTTGGAACGCGTGAACACTTCTACACAGGCGAGGGACATTTACTTTTCATTCTGTCTTACATTTTTCTATACATATTCTAATTGATATATAATAATAAGGAGAACCCAAATACTGAATGAGATGACTTTCTAATGATGCTGTAGGATTTTTATCCAACTAAATTCAACATTGAGTACACTGCTCAGACAATGCACAGAGTGATAGGAAGGGGAGCCCTTCTCTCAGAAGCACTTCACCAGGACCTCAGAATTCTCCACATGTGGGGCTGATAACAAGGCTATGTGTATCAATGTGACTAACTTATGCACGATAAGAGTAGCGGATTTTAAAAAGGCAAAAAAAAAAAAAAAA
>NW_016804414.1:683768-694514 GCF_001698545.2 Rhinopithecus bieti
TATTTATCTATCTATCTGTCTATCTATCTATCTATCTATTGTCTATCTATCTATCTATCATCTATCACTTTCAGGTCAAAACATATTATTAACACTCATATTTAGCTTTATTTGGGTTATTACCTAAAATTTTGTTAGTTGGAGAACTAAAATGAAACAGTAAAACTAGAGAATCTGTATTATTTTCTTGTTTATGATATAACCTAGTAGTATCTGATCTTAATCTCCAGCTTTGAAATCTACACTTAGGAGAGAATGATCTGCTTTGGTTCATACATTTATTCAAAAGTAATAATGAAACAACTAACAGCATTGTTCTAAGCCTTATGATTACAACAGTGAACAAAAGAGATAGAAATCCTTGACAGCTTACCCTCTTCCTGAAACTTGGCATAGTTTTAAAAGAAAAGAAAAGAGAAAGAGAATCCTACCATTGAGTTGCCCCACTTCTTGTGTACTAACCTGTGTAACTCAAAATAAGAAAAGAATGAGGCCATTTTGCATCAGAAGTGCATTCAGTCAGTTAGCCTCAGAATAATTTTCTATTTCCTTAGGTGAGAAGACCCAGTATAATCTAATAAATCATTCTGGTGAAGATAAATCAAGAGGAATTTCGCTTGCCTTTCATGAAAGAAGCTAAGTGGATTTAAATTAGTTTCCTGAGTGTGAGGGTTGTTAAACACAAAATGAGTGGTAAAAAAATAGGGAAAACCTTTACTCACAAATGCATTCAGACATTATGATAATGTTTCAGATAAAAGCTTGAAATTCTTCCTCCTACAACAGAGTATATGAAATCAAATATTTTCATGAAAATTTTAGTAGGCACATCTCATTTTAGCCTAAAGTAGTAGCTTTAAAAAATATGTACCAACTTATTTCTTTTCCTAACTTTTGATTCACTATATACTTAGAAAACATTTAAAGTTATGTTGACTAAAATTAAAGTAACAAATCTTAGATGTTAAATTTGTAGAAACCAGTCTCCAAATTAGTTTTAAGCACAGATAAAAGTTATATTTTGCCTTTAAAATGTGGGTATTAAAATAACCAGTTGTTTTGTGAATTACGAAGGTTAAAACTTTTGCAAGCTTCCGCTGCAACCACAAAGATGCACAGATAAACGAAGAGAGAGCAAAGCTTTGCTTTAAAACCTTTGGATTTAAATTCTGGATTGGAATTAATGATGACATCAGGGAATTGGGATTGTTTCGTCAGAGAGCAAATCTACAATAAAGGCCATCATTTCTGCAGTATCTGCACTAAAATTTCTATAGCAAATGAGCAAATCTACAGTAAAGGTCATCATTTCTGCAGTATCTGCACTAAAATTTCTATAGCAAATACGTGAATTTTGGTGATTAGATAAAACTGAATATATTGTACTTAATATTTACAAATATATAATGGATATTAATATTGTCATAGACACCTTGTAATGCAGGCATTTGTATAATGTGGAGATGGAAGAAAGCCTAAGTTTAAAGCAAGGAAAACCATTGGTATTAGTGAGATAAATGTGATACTGTGACAAGAAGAAAGAAGAATAAGATGACTTATTTCACTCAAATATTTTGGAGTTTGGAACGCGTGAACACTTCTACACAGGCGAGGGACATTTACTTTTCATTCTGTCTTACATTTTCTATACATATTCTAATTGATATATAATAATAAGGAGAACCCAAATACTGAATGAGATGACTTTCTAATGATGCTGTAGGATTTTATCCAACTAAATTCAACATTGAGTACACTGCTCAGACAATGCACAGAGTGATAGGAAGGGGAGCCCTTCTCTCAGAAGCACTTCACCAGGACCTCAGAATTCTCCACATGTGGGGCTGATAACAAGGCTATGTGTATCAATGTGACTAACTTATGCACGATAAGAGTAGCGGATTTTAAAAGGCAAAAAAAAAAAAAAACAAAACAAAAAAAATCTTCTGATTTTATTTCATAACAAACATTTCCAAATCTTTTGTGATGTCATTTCTTTAAAGTATGGAAAGATTCTTTCAGGTATATGGATGCTTTAGGGAATAAACTCCCTTTTTTTAAAACCAATTCATTTACACAAATGTGTTGAGCTGAATGTTTTCTAAAAATTTCAAAAGAAAAGGTATTTTAGACTCTGCTTCAATCAGGTAGCATGCATATTTTGTGTAGTTGATAATTCTTTTCTATGGTACCATCTAATAATGCTATCATATGATTCACAGATAATTTAGTATGTGACAATTCATTTTTGGAAAAGAGAACTAAGTAAATGTGTCTTCTTCATTTACCTTTCAGGAAAGGCCTGAAGAACACTGAGTCTACGTTTTAAAAAATTTAAAATATAAAATAAAATAAATGGTATAAATTTTAAAAATCATGAAGGACACAAACATTGTTTATCTCATTGTAGTACTCCATAATTTCTTAATAATGGCTACTACTTTATGCCTGATTAATAAAAACATACAAAATACGACTTTTGTGATTTAAAGAAGAAAAATACAATTGTTTAGATAACAAGACTATAGAACAACTTTATACGTATCAGTCTGTTGGCTATTAGGGTACTAATATGTTATTATCATTGTGACATTGGAAAGTAGAACAGAAATTAGTAGAAAGATGCAGGGAAATAGTGAAGGAGTGAAAGCCATGCCATCCAAATATATGCAAGATTGATATATTGATTATTTTGAGTTGGAAACATTGGAGAAATTGTAGTTTCCGAAAGTGTGAGCTGACCCTGTCTCTTCCTGCATCCAGTAAGCCATAAAGATTCATTTAGGAGGGATGCCTGCCCCATACAAGGGCAGAAAAACAGCACTTATCACCAGAGATTGGGAACTGGAGGCTGCAATGGACCTGAATAAATTTACTTAATGAAGTACTCCTTATCTTCCACTAGTTTTATACCCTCCCAAATATTCCCTAGTGACTCTCCTAGAAATTTCCTGCTTCTAGCCAGACCCCCTTTGTCCTTTCATTTCTTCTCAAATGTATTCTTTGTCTAAATGGTATAAAAGCGTTTTCCGGCCGGGCGCGGTGGCTCAGGCCTGTAATCCCAGCACTTTGGGAGGCCGAGACGGGCGGATCACGAGGTCAGGAGATCGAGACCATCCTGGCTAACACGGTGAAACCCCGTCTCTACTAAAATACAAAAAAACTAGCCGGGCGAGCTGGCAGGCGCCTGTAGTCCCAGCTACTCGGGAGGCTGAGGCAGGAGAATGGCGTAAACCCGGGAGGCGGAGCTTGCAGTGAGCTGAGATCCGGCCACTGCACTCCAGCCTGGGTGACAGAGCAAGACTCCGTCTCAAAAAAAAAAGAAAAAAAAGAAAAAAAAGCATTTTCCTTTGTCCACTTCTTTGGACTTCACTCTCTTGTGAAGATTCCCTTATATGTGGAAAACTAATCAAATTTGTATGCCTTTCTCTTGTTAATCTCTGTGGAGTCAATTCTAGATCCAAATGAGGAGCCCAGAGTTGGAGGTGATCGCTGGCTACCCTGCAATAGAGAATATAACATATCTGAAAACTCTTTCAGCTCATCTTCAAAACTAGTCTGCAACATTAATGTTAAAGTAAGGGTTCTAATTATTGCCTTCTTCTTCTTTTCCAGTAAAAATAGTAAGACTGGCTCATAATCTAACTTTCTGTGTAGAATGCTTGTTGACTATCATGAATATGTTCTAGTTTTGGCTAAGCACAAATATTTGCAATATTTAATATGCTACTTAGCATTGGATATATTGTTCAGATACCTTTGAAATTCATCTGTGAATTCATTTGTGCATAAATTACCACTATATTAGGCTGCCAGTGGTAACTTAGTTAAGGATCACATAATTACAATTTCTTTTTGGAATTAGTTTTTATCATTCATGACTCTCTCCTCTCTCAAAAAAGAAGGATCTTCCTTTAAGAACCCCAAACTGAAAACCAGATATCTGAGAATGTTTTGTGTAACAAGCTAAGTAACTCTAAACAGGGACACTCCTGTATGGGTACCTTAGATAATGATCATAAACATTAGATTCTTTCCCTGATCTCTGCAAAACATACCTCCAGCCCCAGATCAACTGGGAAATATTACAATGGCTTGGCTACTAAACCGTACTAGTTGGTTGGATATCCCTAGATTCAAGCATACATGGGTCTCTCAAAGATTTCTTTAACTTGGAATTCAACACAAAAAGAATTATGTGATAGCAGAACAAAAAAAAATCTTAGGGGTCAAATCTACTGACGGTTTATTTTACAGTTCTTGCCTTAGAAAGATGTGGTCAGTCCCATTACTGCCAAAATATTCACTTATATTTTATTCTAATTTCTTTATGATTTTGGTGTTTATATTTACTTATTAATATATCTTTTTACCTTTCATAAAATATTTATTGAGGTTATAATGAGAAATAACACCTTTTAGACATTTCAGATTTTAATCTTGGTTACACACATAAATATAACTTAAAGGGTATAGATTACTGGATCACAAATGTTTTTCTTAGTGTTTTTTGGACTGTGATACATTTTCTTCTTGAATTTAGCATTGATGAAAACGGTGCCATCAACCTGATTATTGCATCTCTTTCATCACCTGAATGCATAATTTTTTTCTTATATATTTGAAATGACAATAAAAGAGAATCAGGGTAGGTCTAGATGTTGGTCTCATTCTTTGATTTTGCATTGTGTATAGTGAGAACTGTTGGTCTGGAAATTCAGATATTTTGATTTTGACAATTGCTTCTATAATCTATTGGGAATTGTATGGTAGGCAGTATGGGTAAAGATGCAGCCATTTTGAGGGAATTATTTGAGGAGGATCACCACAACATATGGTAAACACTATTTATGTTTTCTAATGATAAAGTTGGGCATAAGCACATAAGGGCTATATATTTACCAATGATAAGTGTAAGCAAATAAGCATCATCTATGATGATTCCAAACGTGGTCTTGTATTGCTGTCAATATATCTTTATTAAAGTCATCTTTGGTCACAGGCATTTAATAGTCAAGGTCTTTGTTTTATTTCTGCTTTGAAGTTTACATATTTTACTTTTATTCAGGAGCTCTCTGACTGCCTTTGTACCAGCTCAGTATTGGGATTAAGTATTTCCTATGTAAACTACTGGTGATTATTGCTGTACATCCTATTTCACTAACTTAAAAATATTAATTGTGTTCCTAATGTGTGTTCTTAATAGGGTGTGGTACCTACCCTGAAGGAATTTACAATTTGATCAAAAAGCCAGACAAGTAAACAAATTACATTACATATAGTAGTGCCATCAAAAGCATCTTAGAAGAAATACAATAGGAGAGGGATCTGGACCACTTCCTGCTAGAGCAGAAACATCTTTGGCCTTACCAATTTATGTGTTATACTGCCCAGTTCATTCGTTCATTCATTCATTCGTGTTGCATATGGTTTTCGGGCAATGTCACTGAAAGCAAGTTCAATAAAAAACACTGGGCATTTTCCTCACGTTGCATGTCTTCTTTACCTTTCTTCTAATTTGTACTTCAAATGTCATTTTGCTGTTTTAAACTATTTCGGTATTTTTCTCTCTCGGTTTGGGAAAAGTAGAGAATTAGCATAATGATTTAAGTACATCAAACAAAATATTTTTATATATGTTCTTCAAATATTTCAACCTAGAATTTACAGAAGAATTATCTTAATTTTGTGTACAATTTCAGAGCAAAAGGAGTTAGAAGCAAACATTAAAAAGGCAGGAAAATCTAAGAGACTATTATGCTATTAATTTTCTCAATTAAATTTTGAATGGCTACATTTCATGGGGTTCTTGAAATTCCTATAGCATAAAAGTAACAGAGAAACAACATGCAGCATCTTCTGTTTATCCCTCCAGTCCCTCACTCCTTCTCCCTCCTGCGCCAGCCTGCCTGGGTCTAGCTGACTCACCTCCATGGGCTGCGCCCCCACCCTCCCTTGCTCTCTGGCTTCCCACTAGGTTAGGCCAATGGACACCCCACAGGAGGTCAGAGGGCAAGAAGGGATTGAAGGGTGTTTCCCGTGGCTCCTTCCTGTGAACCTGTGGAGTGAGGAGATCCAGTCACATCCTCCTACCAAGCTTTTGGTCCTGCCATGCTATCCAGACCACACAGTTCCAGAAATTGCTCCCTTGTTTCATTCTTTCAGGCCCATGGAGGTTAATGCCTCTTCTTCCTCAACTGTGGCTCCTCCATGAGAACCCCAAACTGAAAACAAGGTATCTGAGAATATATTGTATAACAAGCAAAATAACCTCTAGCAGGGACATCCCTGTGCAGGAATCTCAGAGAATCATCGTAAACATGAGGTTCCAGAGTACACTTTTTCTTATTTCTACTCATTTCCCTAAGCATTACTCACACTTTTCATAGTCTTCTACTAAGACTTTGCAAATTCCCCAAATCCAGTGTACTACTGGATTACCACTGGGACTGAAATGTACTCTAAATTGTATTTCAACGAAAACCCCATGAATGGAGACTGTCTAAAGTATAACTTGGGCTAACTGAAAGTTTAAACAGCTGTATTTCTTCATTTTAAAAGATGTCAAGTTAAAAGAACAGAATAATTATAAGGGAGAAATTCTATTTCCTCATAATTTGATATCATTATAAAATTATGTACAAGAGATTATATTTTGACTTCACGTTAATTTGAAATAAGCATTAATTATTTAGAAGCTTCACTAGAAAGATTATAAAATACGAATGTAAAACATTATATCATGCTGTACTAGCTTTGATAACTACAAGTCATCCATATCAGAATGTCCAGCACTTAATAAATACTTATTAAATGAATGAATTGCCTATAATTCAAAAGTATATGCTACAACTTAAATTAAGTGAATGTATTTACAAAAGAAAAAATCTTCAGAAAATTAAATTTCATCAGATAAGGAAAAATAAACAGGATTTTTAAAAATAGACCATCTTATACCTGCAAATTTTCAGAGTTATATATCTGGACTGAGAAGTGAAAAGAAATTGGACAGCTTAGTTGGGAAAGAGGTTGTTAGAGAGTCACCTCTTAGTTTTCGATGATAGTCATTCTGTTGGCTTATTAGAAATGGACTTGAAGCAATCCAGATACAAGAGGGTAGTACATTACTGACGTTTTAAGTGCTATCAAGAATTGACATTTCAAGCAAAGTTTTAGTTGGTAAGCAGAAGTGTTAGTAGTCTGGAAAGATGTTAGGCATTTGGCCAGTTTTATTGACTCTAATTTCACGGCTTTATTACATGGTCAGTATTTTTTTAGTTCCAAGAATTTCCCCTTGTGTACATATTTATAAGTCTCCCTGGATAATATGTTTTGTTCCCTAGCCTTCTATGGCAATAACCTAGGGGAGCTACCATTTGTAGGAGTAAGAAGGAGCCAGGGCTTAGGTCCAAATGGCTGGGTCTTCTCTGTCTTCTCTGCTTACTACTTGGTGACCTTAAACAGATGACTTCCTTTTGCATGCCTCAGTTTCCTCATCTGGAGGATGGGGATGATGATAACAACACCAATCTGAGAATTAGATGAGCTGAGACTTCACAAGCATTCAACAAATGTAGAGTATCTTTCCCAGAAGTGCTATTTCTGCTGGTCCATTTCTAAGCATGCCCAGTTTCTGTCTGACTATAACAGGACATGAAATGAAAACATTCCATGAATTCAACAGGCAAAAAATACAATATTTCTTGACCATTTCCTTAACATGAGCTAGTCTTGAAACAAGTCAAACTTTAGAAAAAAAAATCTCACGTGCTACCTTGACTCAGTTTCTCTGGAATGACTACAATTTGAGAGTGAGACGCTAGGAGCCATCAACTCAAATGATGTTTTCCTGTCCATTCCATAAACAATGATTTGGCTTTTCGTTGCACTCTTGCATACTTCTAGCACGGAGTTGTTTTATGGCAACATGCTGTGGTGCCCAAATCTTTATATGTGGCAGCCATGTCTTGTGTGCATGGCACCATCTCACTTCGATCCCCAGAACCTTTTGGAAGGCAAAGGTCGTCTGAGGAGAAGCTACTCAGGGAGCGCAGCAGCAGAACTCCCTCAAATCACAGCAAAGGGGAGACTTGCTTAGAGACGGCACCATCTGAGCAGTAAATTACCACACAGATGCCATGGTTATTATGTCATCTTACCATACCTTTTCCAGTTCTCAGCATTGTATTCTAAGTACCTAAATAAGAACCTCCATGAATTATCAGTATTATCTCTGTGTCACTCACATAGGGCCATAAAAGAAAGCAGATAAATGATAATAGACTTTAGACTTCTATTAAAGTTCTGTGACCTTTAAGTTACAGAAACTTGAGTTGTACATAAATTATCTGCAAGCCAAGCTGACATGGTGATTAAGCTGTAACAATGGCCAGTTTTAAGGGTAACCTCACAAGTGACTCAGTTGGCCAAGAATGATGATGGACAAACTGTGAATAATGACGCATATCCAGGACCACTTCTAAGCATATAGATCACAGGCAGCACAAAACACTCTGGCTGAGGATCCATCAGAGGCATCTTTGCTTGCAAATACTGTATTTTTCCACTAGCCAGCCCAGTAACTGAAAACCTAGAGGCTTTCCTAGGGTTGAAACATCTTTGAAATACTTTAAACAACAAACATTACCTGAGAGGGGTCTTCAATTAACTCAGTAGCATCCTTTGATATTAGAATTTATTGATTCATTCAGTAAACATTTATTAAGCTTGTACTGTGTACTTGGCAGTGAAAATAGAGATGAAGGCTACACTCACCTCTTTCAGTCAGCAGCCAGTCTAGCTGGAAACATGGAGGGGTTAAAAACATCAGTCTCGGGGAAGAAGTCTGTGGAGAAGAAATTCAAGTGTCCTGGGACCCAGAAGTGGAGTGCCTATACCTGTAAGGAGTTAAGGTATGGCTGATGGCATTTGAATTCTATCTTATAAGTAACATAATTCAGTGGGAAGATTTTAACTGGAAAATGATATCATCAGATTTGGATCTGAGAGCTAATACTGAGGTAGCAATATAAAGGAGTGAACGGGGACAGTGGGCTGGGGAAATGGAAATATGGAAATTAAGAAAGCTATTGCAATGCTCTAGGCAAGACATGATAAAGACATGAACTCGGCTGGTTTAGTAGGAATTTAAAGGAGGTCTTGGATTCAAGAGTTTATTTAGGAGTCAGGATCAGCAATAGTTCGGATTGGAAATTTGGGTATGAGAGGTTTCTGGCCAGGGTGACTGCATATCTCTGTTGGTGCTGTTCATAAAGAGAATATGACAATCAGGTTTGAGGGATGGGGAAAGTGATGAGTTTGCTGTGGAAAGCTGGGTGAGAGCTGCCAGTGGATATGAAAAAGAAAGTGGCCAGTAGGCACCAGGGCACAGATGCAGGGACTTAGCAGGAATGAGCTGGGCTGAGTGGCAGACTTGAGTGCTGTGTCACCAGCACAGAGAGGTGACTGGGGCTGGGAGTATGAAATCCATTTCTTTTAACTGTTACATTACCAAAATGTGATAAAATCTGGATAGCAAATAAACACACACTACAAATGCAATCACAACCAACCATATTTGTACACAAAAAGTGTCATATTATGAAAACATGAACACACTGTGTTTCAGTGTTAACTTATGGGAAATTATTATCTTCTATTTAAAACGTAATCACTTCCAAAGAAATAAAAATAAAGATTTGGGGAAAGAATATAAACATATTCTCCAGTGTTTAGCAAAGGTGTTTTCTCATGACTTTGTTAATGACAACTAGGGCTTTTGGAGTTTAATGGTATATTATGAAGCTCCATATTTTGCTCACTGCTAACCATTATAAGTGATTCTAACTTAATTACCTCTTTAAAAATTGCTATAGGTTCAGGTTCATTCACATCCTCAGCAGCTGAGAGGATCAGGACTTTATAGTAACAGCGACTTGTACTTCAAGGCTATGTGTGTGATTCCATGATTCATTGATAACGTGCCATTTTTCTTCCTGAAAAAAGTTTTGTCTCCTAGGGCTCCATTGGGATATGTTAAAAAGGGAGAAGTGCTACATTACACAGTATTGGAAATGCAGAAGTTACAGGGTTTGGCTTTTAGTTGTTTGAGTGTGTTTCTGTTTTTTCTTTTTTTTTTCTTTTCTTTTTCTTTTAGATGGAGTCCCACTCTGTCGCCCAGGCTGGAGTGCAGTGGTACAATCTCAGTTCATTGCAACCTCCGCCTCCTAGGTTCAAGCAATTCTCCTGCCTCAGCCTCCTGACTAGCTGGGACAACAGTTGTCTGCTGCCACACCTGGCTAATTTTCATATTTTTAATAGAGACAGGGTTTTACCATCTTGGCCAGGATGGTCTCAAACTCCTGACTTCAGGTTATCTACCCACCTCGGCCTCCCAAAGTACTGGGATTACAGGCACAAGCCACCACGCCTGTGTGTGTTTCTTGAGTATAACTCTGAAGCAAAATATACAACTGAGATGCCCTCAGAAGAGAATGTGCCGTTAATTGTAAAGCTCAGTCATCATAACTTAGTTGGCTATGTCAAGACCTTGATGAAATACAAAAGAAAAATGTAATTTTAAAGGCATAATCCAATCAGAAAATAAAGTTTATAAAAATATTTTTTGGGCCGGGCGCAGTGGTTCACGCCTGTAATTCCAACACTTTGGGAGGCCAAGGCGGGCAGATCACGAAGTCAGGAGATCGAGACCATCCTGGCTAACATGGTGAAACCCGTCTCTACCAA
>NW_016804414.1:694862-720165 GCF_001698545.2 Rhinopithecus bieti
AAAAAAAAAAAAAAAAATTTGGACTACGTTCTTTACTTCCATGATTTTATGAAGGCTCACCAAGTGAAAATTTGAGATGAATTATTTTCATTGGTAATATTACTGATAGAGATAGAAATGTGTTCTTTCTTGTTTTCACTGTGAAGACACAGAATTTCATACAATTCTGAGAACAACTGTATGAAAGTGCATTTTGGGATGCATCCTCAGTCTTTGGATTTAAATGGACCTCTGTTAGTTGCTGTTGCTAGTGTTTTCACCCTTGTGAGAATATCTTCATATATAAGAACCACACAGGCAAAGACAGTTGGAGGAGCTAAAATGAAATTATTCCAGTTGAAATATTATTGAGAAATAAAACATAGGATAATAGAAACATTAAAACAATGTCTAAAATGATTGTGTCCAAATCTGAAATTTACTCTCCCACATCCTTATTTATAAATTTGTGGCTAAAATTTTAAAACCCAGAAGTTAAAATTAGAGGCCATATAAATGAAGACTTGATCATTATATGTACATGTTTATTTTGTTCTACATTATAAATGTGCTGAGCAAAATAGTGTCAATAAACAATATGAAATCACACATATTTATTTATTCAACAGATATTTATTAAAGGCCTATTCCAGGCACTCTTCTGGATTCGATGTACAAGTCTCTGCCCTCTGCCAGCTTATGATCTGATGGATCAAGTAGATAATAAGCATGAAAACAACAAAATACTGTGTAATATCAGCTAGGGCTGTGAAGGGAACCAGAGCAGGATAAGGCGAGAGAGAGAGATGTAGGAAGGTGTCACCGTAGATCGAGTGTTCAGAGAAGGCTTCTTTCAGGAGGCAGCATTGAAGCCAACTGTGAATAAAATGAGGCAGCCATTCCCTGGAAGAATTTGGGAAGAGCATGACAGGGAGAGAAAATACCCACCACAAATACTAAGAAGGATTGAGCTTTGGTGTGAAGTCAGTGAAGAGGGTGATAGGAGATGAAATTGCAGAGGGGCAGAGGCCAGACCACAGCGGGTCTTGCTAGCCTGGAAGAGGAATTTACGTTTTATTGTCATTGTAAAGGAAGACTGCAGAGGTTTCTGAGCAGGGAGGACTCTATATGATTTATTTTCTAAAGGATCACACCAGCTGCTGTGAGATGCAGGCTTCGGAGCAGTGGCTCTCAGCTGGGGGTGATTCTGTCTCCCAGGAGACATTCAGTACTAAGACATATTAACTAGAAAAACTATTAAACTATTAAAAGAGAGGTTTTTTTTTTTTGTTTGTTTGTTTTTTTTTTAAGACTCTAAGGAATGCAGAAATAGCAACTGAAGGAAACAGGCCTAAGACAGAGTAAACCAGGAATGAATGAACAGCTTGGAAGAGGGCCCTCCGCAAGGCTGAATGTGACCTCATCAGAGAGGCAGTGGCTGCCAGGAGCACCTGCCACCCCTGGAGGGAGGAAACTTCTTCCTGCAGACATATGTTGCAGCTCCACAGTTAGTAAAGTGCTGGTGGCAGAGAAACTCAGTGAATGTGGCAGCCACACCATAGGAAAAAACCCTACTGGAATCAGGAAGAGAAGCGACTTCATTTTGCTTTGACAAAGTCTAACACTGTGCCAGCTGGAAAAAGAGAAATATTTATAGGATCTAACTACAATATTGCAATACAGGGCAAAGAAGGAGGGATTTGGTGTTGACAGATAACGAAATGACAACTTGTATCATGTACGCCTTTTCAGGTTCCATATGCACACTTCCTCAGGCATTTAAACTCCCACAAGACAAATACCTTTACCTTTTCACCTAACAAGATGCAGCTATCCTTCCTACAAGTGAAGACATTCTTACCCTTTCCCTCAAATGAGAAATACAGTCCGAATAGTCGCTGCAACTGTCACAGAACATATTAGTTACTTCTCAAATTTAGTCATCTTCCACTGAGAATCATGCTACCCAAAGACTAACTTAAAAAGTTAACATCCAATGAGGATGAATCTTTACTTCCTCCATGATAAGCCTCCATGTCGAGCCTCCTGTGTAATCAACCTGCAACTAGGTAGCTGGCTGTACCTCTAAAAGAATGATTCCATATTTGGGGCTAAAACATTTCTCTCTGCTGTTGGCTGTTTAGAGACTCAGCAGCAGCAGCAGCCAGGTCAGCCTTGATAGAGAGAAATTCATGTTGTTGAGCCCACGAATAGCCTCCATTCCTGTCACCATGGACATTTTGCTCTTGGGTTCATAAGTACTGCGTTGTTGGTGGAAGAGGCTGGCCAGCATCCACAGAAGTCACCATTTGTCCAGCTGATTACTGACAGCCTCCATTTCAGGGAATGCCCTTTGATGAGTATTCATATGAAACATTGTGGTACACAGTCTGCCTGATGATGCCTGGTTCCCGACATTCATGCCCTTGTGTAATTCCCTCCCCTAAGTGTGTGCTGAACCTAATGTCTTGCTTCCAGGAAATAAAATATAGCAAAAGTGATGCTGTGTCCCTTCAGAGATTAGTTTCTAAAAGACCATAATTTTTCTCTTACTGGCATTCTCTCTCTGGCTCTGTTTGCATACTTGCCCTGATAGAGAGGGAGGGCTATCTGCCAAGGAATCAAGGGTGACCTCTGGCTTACAGCGAGTGAGGAATTAAGGTCTTCAGATTCAGAAACGGAATCTTTGCCAGCAATCATGTGAGTGGGCCTGGAAGTGGCTCTTTTCCCTCAAGACTTCAGTTGAGATTGCAGACCTGGTTGATGTCTTAACTGCAACCTTATGAGACCATGAAGCAGAGGAGCCAGCTAAGCCATTACTGGATTGTTGTTTTAAGCTACTAAGTTTTTTGGGTGATAAATATACAGAATAGATAACAAATACAGACACAAATATCTTCAAAATCTATGATCTATGTAACTCTTTCCCAAACCTTATTGTCACCAGTCTTCCAATCCTGTCCTTTGCACATCCCTTACCATTTAGCCAATCCTTCAGCTTTTGCCCATGAATTGATATAGGGTAATATTTCTGGCCACATGCTGTCTGGACAAGGCAGACCTATCTTGTTTCAAATAACATGAGAGATGTCCAAGAAATCAAAGAATTAGGATTCAATTTTACTGTAATTTTTGAGGGCTTACTTTTTGAATGTGTTGTATGTTATAAGGTATAAACTCAGTCATTTCCTCTTTAACATGCTTACATATTCTAGGGTCAGAAATCTTATTCTTTGCCACTAGAAAGATGGTCATGATTTTTATAGTGTCAGCAAATAATCTGCTTTCTGGGATATATGATTAATGTCACCAAGGGTTGATCTCTAATAGGCTACTTCATCTATTCTCATACTTTTTGATGTTGTTTATAGGAAAAGATATTCAAAATCTTTATTGTCTCTTCCGGAATCTCTTCTAATCTCCAGAATTAAATTTCCAATTTTCTCTTGAAATTTTCACCAGGAACGTCTTCATCACAAATGTAACAAGTCTAAAATAATTCTTCATCTCTATCTTCTACATTCTACTCCTTTCATCTTCCAGCTTTTCTGGCCAAATTTTCATTTTCCTTTTTTTCCTATCATTGGTAAATGGTATCATCCTTCTAGTCTTGTAGATGAGAAACGTCAAAATTATTCTTTTCACAGACAACCATATGCTTTCATGTCTTCATCTTTTTGCACATATATTGTCTGAATAGAACTGTCCTTATCCTCATTTTCTATAACCTTCAGAAACTAGCTACAGTGCCACATCCTCAATGACATCTTCCCTGATTTCTCCCAATTGGCAAGAATGGTTCCTTTTAATGGACCTCCAGAAGACTTTGCCTGAATACTGCTTTGCCTTTATCACAGCAGTTTATCCTGGACGGCGTGTTTCTAAAGTGTGTTCTGAAGAAGGCTAGTCCCTTGGAAGCTTCCACATAGAGAAGTGTTCTTAGGACATGTTAAGTCTAAAGAATTTTGTCTACTGCTCTTTGTCTTGGAGTTTCCTGATTTACATGAGCATACTGAAGAGATTCTAAAAGGATCTGCAATACAGAAAGTTTTTATCTTCAACTTACTGTATTTAATCATTTTCACCTATTATCTACCATTATCTTTCAGAGCCCTTTTGCCATATACAGTATCTGCTTTCTTATTGTTGTATTTCTAGGTAGTCTATACATTATCTTATGCATTATACTCACTTGATGATTGTTGAATGGGATGCATCTCGCTCCACACTCTGAGCCAGATTTTGGTAAAGTTTTCTTGCAGGCAGTTCTGCTAGAACTTTAACCAGGCCATCAGGAACTAAAGGAAATGAATTATTACTACTACCAGAGGGGGCTGACTGAGAAATTAGAACTGCTTGAGGCAACTATTAGTGGAAGAAGTGAGGAAGATGAATACACGACACCACAGGAATTTAAATGGAACAATTATAAACTTTTGGAAGTCTTACCACTGGCTTGATGAAAGAAGACATAAAAATGATAAGAAACCCAATATTCAAATGAAATATTAGAGCATTAGTTCTAGTGAATAAAGTACTGATGAGTCAGCCCAGTCAGAGAAGCATCCAGCGTTTTCCAGGTGGTCTACTCATTTACCAACTTTGTGTGTATGTGTGTGTGTGTGTGTGTGTGACAGAGTTTTGCTTTTTCGCCCAGGCTGGAGTGCAGTGACACCATCTCGGCTCACTACAGGTTCCCCCTCCCGGGTTCAAACCATTCTCCTGCCTCAGCCTCCCAAGTAGCTGGGACTACAGGTGCCCGCCACCACACCCGGCTAATTTTGTGTGTGTGTGTGTGTGTGTGTGTATTTTTAGTAGAGACGGGGTTTCACCACGTTAGCCAGGATGGTCTTGATCTCCTGACCTCATGATCCGCCTGCCTCGGTCACCCAAAGTGCTGGGATTACAGACGTGAGCCACCGCGCCCGGCCACATTTACCAACTTTTAACAAGGCACAGTTTGCTGTGACATGGTTGACTGTTGCATAGTCCATGTACGTACTATATTTGAAGATTTTAAATCTATTGTCACATGACTCCGTGTGCTCCTGGTCTGCCTTCTAAGATGGTAAAGAGGAATCTGTTTTCTCCTAGGCTTTTATTAATAGAATCAGTGATCACTTTGCTGTGATCATTTTTCCCTTTAGCGTTGCCTTCAGAAGTACAATGTGCAGAAATTGGAAAGTGCTGTCATCTCTTTAGTGTCATCAAAAGCATTTCATTTTTAAACAGTAATAACCAAGTTGCTCTAAGTGCCTTTGTTCCCAAAAAAATGAACTCAGATAAATGTTGCAACTTATTTTGTTACGTGACATGCCTTCTGAAGAACATCTGTGTAAACAGAACCACATCATGCACACATTTCTGCCCTGCCACTTGGGACCGGCAGTACCTTTATTGTCCATTACTCAGTCTTAATGATACTCCTGGCACAGGGTTCCAATATGAAGATATATTTTTTGGTATTTTGACCAATTTATGTTCATCATCTTATCTTTCTAAGCTATAAAAACAAACTGATAACAGTGTGGCTTATTTAATCCTGTTTTAGCCTCCAACTTAAATTCTCTAAGTGAAAATGATTTATTAACATAAAAAAATAGCTGCTAACTATATGGGACCAATTCTTCAGAAATAACAAAAGCACAAAGTGATTCATAGAGGTTGGAAAAGGTCATTTCCTTACAATTGAGAAGTTCTTTCATTTTGAGGCTATTGGTCGGAGGTGCTACTAGGTTTAAACTTTGTAATGAACATAGGAGATCAGCAATCAATAGAATGATACATTTCTTGTTTTGGTTTTTTGTTGTTGTTGTTTTTAAGACAAAGTCTCCCTCTGTGGCCCAGGCTGAAGTGGTGCAGTGGCGCAATCTCAGCTCACTGCAGTGCTCCGCCTCCCCGGTTGAAGTGTTTCTCCAGCCTCAGCCTCCCAAGTAGCTGGAACCATAGGCGCCGGCCACCATGCTCGGCTAGTCTTTTGTATTTGTAATAGAGACAGGGTTTTGCCACGTTGCCCAGGCTGCTCTCGAACTTCTGAGCTCAGGAGAATGATACATTTCTTAAGGAAAATGCTTAACTTAAGATTGGCTGGCTGCTTATCAAAATTCCCTTTCCTTTGGCTCTTATGAAAGAAATGGATTAAACCCTAAGTACAATTGCAAAAATCACATAAATATCTTTTATATTTGAATCTGAATGTTGGCTTGACACTGAAATTGCATATAATAAATCAATTAGTGGGATTTAACTTTGACGATTCTTGATTGATGAATACATTTAAAACATTTTACTTGGAATTCATTCTGTGGCTTACAATTCCAGTATTGTAAAACCAGTGAAATCATGACAACATAAATGGTATGGACTATCTTCTAATACATCTAAATATAAGTTCACTATGCTTCATAGCAACTCATTAACTAAACACATTTACAGATTTCTGGGAAGGGCTTCCAATTTCTTTTCTTTTAATAGACTTTTATTTTTTAGACCATTTTAGGTTTACAGAAAACTGAGCACAAAATACAGAGAATTCCCATCTCGTCCCCGCAGTCAATTACCTTCACACACACAGTTTGTCCTACTGTTAGCATCTTGAATTAATGTCGTACATTTGTTACAACTGATGAACCAATATTGATACATTATTAATAACTAAAGCTCCTAGTTTATATGAGGGTTCAGTTTTTCATGTCATACAAGTGTACAGGTTTTGACAAATACATACAATCAAGTATCCAGTTACAGAACTATGCAGAATAGTTTGGCTGCCCTAAAAATCTCCTGCGCATTACTTATTCACCCCTCCTTGTTCCCCATCTCCTGCTCCCTCAAACCTTGGGAATCACTGATCTTCTTTACTTTGCCTTTCCAGAATGTCGTATCATTGGAACCATACAGGATGGAGCTTTTTCTGACTAACTTCCTTTACTAAGCAATATACACTTCGGTTTCCTCCATGTCTCTTCATGGTGTGATATCTTCTATCACTGAATAATATTCCATTGTATGAATATATCACAGTTTGTTTATCCAGACACCTATTGAAGGACATCTTGGTTGCTGCCACCTTTTGGCAATTCTGCATAAAGCTGCTATAAACATTCACATGCAGGTTTTTGTGTGAACATAACTTTTTAAGTGATTTGCCTAAATATCTAGGAGCACAATTGCTAGATGGTATTATAAGACTATATTTAGATTTGTAAGAAATGGCCACATTGTCTTCCACATTGGTTGTACTACATTGTATTCTCACTAGCAATGAATGAGAGTTCTTGTCCACCAACATTTGGTGTTGTCAGGGTCTTGTATTAGGTGTATGGCTGTATCTCATTATTACCTATCTTACAACTTTCTAAAGATATAGAGCTTTGACCGTTTTCCATAATCTTATTTGCCATCTGTGTATCTTCTTTGGTATTTCTTCCTCTGTATTTGATATTTCTTCTTCTGTATATCTACTGTGTCCATTAGAGCCGATTGAACGTATGTACTCCCATCCCAAATGTCTATGTGGAATCTCTAATCCCCAATGTGATGATTTGGAGGTGGGGACCTTTGGGAGGTAATCTGGTCATGAGGGTTAGGGATCAGTGCCATTATAAGAAGAGAATGAAATAGATCTCACCTCTTTCTCTCTCTGCTGTGTAAGAATAGCAAGAAACTGGACATCTGTAAACCAGGAATAGGGTCCACACTTAGAACCCAATCATGGGGGCACCCTGATCTCAGACTTTCAGCCTCCAAAACTGTGAGAAGCAACTTTCTGTTGTTTAGGCCACCCAAACCATAGTAGTTTTGAGACAGCCAGGTGGGAGGAGGTCCTCAGAAAACCTCCAACCAGCTTGTGCACTGGGGTGGAGCCTCAGGAGGTTCATGCACTTTGCAGGGGGGAGGAGCCTGTCTCCTCCTCTTCCTCTGTGGAACCTGGGATTTGAGCTGTGGTTAGGAAGCATTCTAACAGGGACTCTGGCCTTGGAGATGATCCCTGTTTCACAACCCCCACCTTTTTTTCCCTTTCCACCCAATAAAACCCTGTTTTACTCATACTTCAAACCATCTGCGAGCCTAAATTTTCGTGGCCCGTGGGACAGACAAGGATCCCATCTTTAGCTGAACTAAGGAAAAGTTCTGCAACCATTTGTTGTAGTAGCCTGAACTAAGTCAGAGCCCTTAGCATATTAATCGTAGTTAAATTCCAAGTCTGATCGTTCCAAAATCTCTGCCGTATCTGAGGCCAATCCTGATGTTTGCTTTGCCTCTTCAGACTATGTTTTGTCTTTTAGTGTCTACTGTAATTTTTTGTTAAAATCCAAACATGGTGTATTGTGTGAAAGGAACTTTCATTAATGAAGTTTTATGCTTATCCTGGCTGGGAGTTAGGCTCCATTTACTGCTTGTTGTAGCTATAGGTGTCAGAAGCTAAAATTTCTTCTATTGCCCTTGTTTTTGTCTCCTCTGTTGTTTTTGGGTTTCCCTAAACCCAAAATATAACTGCAATTCTTTCAGTTATATTTCCCTGCTATTATACAGAAGCAGCTCCACTGACATGGTAGTAAAATGTAGAGGGAGAAGAGGCATTCTATAGTCCTTTGATTAGACCTCTGTCTTTTAGTGAGCCTATGCATTGGGAGGGGTGACCCTAACAAATGCTTCTTAGCTTCCCCTCTAACCATCTTAGGTGAGTCAGGAAGGCTGGAGAGGCCTGGAGTTGGGTATTTCCCTCCCCTAGTGATAAAGGTTAGAAGAGGCTGAAATTGGGTATTTCCCCTTACTCCGCATGAGTTAGGCTGGTGAAGTAGCTTCCATTGAGGGCAAGCCTTTGCTAAGAAGAGCAGAAGCTCTGGATGTATTTTAAAATTGTAACCTTTCCCTTTTCCATGCAGGAAGCTGGAAGGAATTTTTATTTTAACTTCATAGTGAGAACCTGGTGGGACTCCTGGTGGTAAAAGTGATAAAAGTGTGGGGATCTCCTAAGGCTGTGCCTACAGAAGTTTTACTTTCTCAATCTAGTCCATGCTCATTCTTCAGCAATTGGTTTCAACCAGTTGCTGGCCTTAGTGGTGACTCCACCCTCTGTCAGCTGTGATCCTCTTTATCTACCTGTCTCTCTTTCTGTGGAGTTTTGGACTAGTGGCTTGCCCTCCATCCTCAGTTTTTGGGTGGATTTCAGAAGAGTTGATGATTTTCAGAGCCTGGCTTTGCCATTGCTATGAGGACATGAGTAATGACCTCCAAAGTCTTTACATGTCAAACTGAACTAGATGTCTCCTGCTTGTGTTTTTTCACTTTGCACATTTTATGAAACAGAACTTTAATACTTTGACCAAATGATGTTTCAGACTTTGAATTTAGTATTTTTCCTGAGTTTTCCTATTAGCATTATTACACAAACATCGTTTAATGTGATGACTTACATATGCATCCTAAAATCATAATCAGATGTCACACATACAGGAAAATGTCAAAATCCACAACTGGGTTTTTAGTCCTTTACTTCTGAGAATATGAAGGAGCATCAGGACAGAGACAGTCTTTGTCAAATTTTTCCCCAAAAAATGGCATGGCGGCTTTGATGGAAAGCGAAGACAGGCTTTTCAGTTCTGTGTATAACATCAACCCAATGATGTGCTATAGACAAGTGACTTACTTTTATTCTGTCTCAATTTCCTCATATAACAATAGTAGTAACAGCAAGAGCAAAGATGTAATGAATACTAATTATATCAAGGCAGTATTCTTAACACTTTACATATATTATCATTAAATCCTTAAAGTAATTTAAGAGATGGAAAACATAAGGCATAAAAAGTTTAAGTGATTTATGCAGGGTTGCACAGCTAGTAAGTGGTGCAGACATGCTCTAAAGCCCTCCTCGTTAAACATGAGAAAAAAACCCAAACACCGTGTGATGATGGAAGTGAAGAGTATCCTAGGCAGAAGAATAAGAACAATAAGCTTATTTCTACTCTCACGTCTTTGCCAAGATAGAAATAAGTTCCAAATGTTTGAAGGACACAAACGTCCAATTTGACTAGAGCAAAATAAATAAAGTAAAAAAAGTGGGAGAAGATGAGATCGCAGAGGGCTTGTGTCATAATAGCTAATGTTTATCAAGTTCTATTAAGTATTAGGTGCTGTTGTATTTTATGTTTGTTTTCTTTTAATTCTCAAACAACACTGAAAAGTAGTGTTAATAGTAATCATTACTGTTGTTATTAACACTACCGACAGGCAAAACACATGTGACATAATTTTTTTAAAAACTTCAAAATAACTTATGGATAAGAAAGAAATAACGAAAATGGCAATTTTTTAAAAGATCTGACTGCCACAGTGCACATAAGACTTTTAAGATACTGGTGAATTGGTGCTTTGAGGCAGATAGAAAATAAGTAAAAGTGACCATTGAAACAATCATTGTAAGAATTTGGAAAGGCAGCAAAGGAAAAGCCCAAGAAAGAAAGAAAAAATTATTTTAAAATTTTAATAAAATATAAAGAATAGGATCAACAAAACAAATAGCTCAATCTTGGAGAAATCTATTAAAATAGTCCTTTCAAACCTCTGGCAAAATATACCAAGAAAAAGTAAAGTACAAATAAGAATATTAAAATAAAAGTGGCCAAGAGTAGAGTCAAAATATTTTATAACAGCAAGCTATGGTATTTGCAAAATAAAAAATAAATAAAGGATTAAAAAGAAAAACTAAATAACATATCAAATAGATAAATCTGAATAAAAGCAAGGTGAAGAAGCATAGCTAGATGATGATAATATTTATGTAAATGTTTAAAATACTCAAAGGAATATTAAATATATTTTGGATTAAAAAATGTACTACAAGTATAGAAACACGGATGGAAAAGACACATAACCAACTTCAGAACTGTGGCTACAACTCCAGGTGGAGACCAGCATTTACACTGATTTCAAGGTATGGAGATTTTTGCAGCAAATATGTAATGCAGATCTGGACTCCAGATTCACTAGAAATAAAAGGCACAGGTATTCATTTTGGGGTAAGATTTCGTTTCCTTCAACTAAGCTAGGTATAATTTTCCTTTTCTGCCCTCTGAACTGCTAGGGGAGTTTTTCTGCACTGGGGTTGTACATATACAGGGGTCTCAGTTTCACCTTTTTGCCTCAAGTAGTTAAGTCCCATCTGCTGGCTTTCCATGTGTTATTTAAAAAATAGCTTTGTTGAGATATTGCAGTAAACATGCATTAAGTTTCCCCGTGTCCCTCTAGTCCTCTCCCCCTGTCTCTCCTTTTCCTACTCCCCTTCCCATCCCTTTTGCCAAGAAAAAAACTGATCTGATTTCTGTCACAATAGATCAGATTAGATTTTCTACTATTTTATATAAGTACGGTCTTAAGACTCTTTTTTTTTTTGGTCTGCCTTCTGTTGTTTTGCATAATTACTTTGAGATTCATCCATGTTTTAGTGTGTATCAATTCTTTATTCTTTTTTATTGTTCAGCAGTATTCCATCGCATGAATATACTGTAGTTTATCTATTAACCAGTTGATGAGCATCTGGGTTGTTTTCAGTTTTCGGCTATTAGATATAAATCTACTGTGAGCATTCATGTATAAGGCTTTGTATGAACATATATTTCCTTTTCTTTACAATAAATACTTAGGAATAGAATGACTGGATTACATGGTAGATGCATTTTTAATTTTTAAAGATACTATCCAACAGTCTTCCAAAGTGGTTGTGCTATTTCATACTCCTACAGTGTATGAGAGTTTCAGTTCCTCTGTATTCTTGACCGCACTTGGTATCATCAGTCTTTTTAATTTTAGCCATTCTAATAAGTGTTGTAGCAGTATCTCTTAGAAGTTTTAATTTGCATTTGCCCAATAATTTATAATGTCAGGCAGCTTTTCATGTGCTTATTTGCCATCAAGTTACCTTTTGTGATAAAATTTTGCCTGTTTTTAAAATTGTACTGTTTGTTTGCACATTGTTAAATTGAGAGAAATTTTAAAAATATTCTGCATAAAGATCTTTTATGAGATATTAACCTTACAAATGCATTCACTCAGTCTGCAGATTGTCTTTTTATTCTCTTTACACTGTCTTTTGAAGAGCAGAAGTATTTAATTTTTGAGTAAGTCCAATTTATCAATTCTTTGTTTTTTTTTTTGAGATGGAATTTTGCACCGTTGCCCAGGCTGGAGTGCAGTGGCGCAATCTCGGCTCACTGCAACCTCTGCCTCCTGGGTTCAAGCAATTCTCCTGCCTCAGCATCCCGAGTAGCTGGGACTACACGCACGTGCCACCACGCCCTGCTAATTTTTTGTATTTTTAGTAGAGACGGGGTTTCACCGTGTTAGCCAGGATGGTCTCGATCTCCTGACCTCGTGATTCGCCCACCTCAGCCTCCCAACGTGCTGGGATTACAGGTGTGAGTCACCGCGCCTGGCCTATCAATTCGTTCTTCAACATTATGCTTTTGATGTTGTATCTAAGAAACCTTAGCTTAACTCAAGCTCACAAAATTTTTGTCCTATGTTTTCTTCCAGAAGCTGTGTAATTTTAGATTTTACATTAGACATATTGTCCTTTGAGTTAATTTTTGTATGTAGTGCAGTACAGCTTAAAGCTCATTTTTTTTTCTTTTGTTTTGTTTTGTTTAGTGGATATCTGTCTGTTCCAGTACCATTTGTTGAAAACACTATTCTTTCTCCACTAAATTGTCTTTGAATGTGTTGAAAATCAGTTGTCCATGGATATGTGGGTCTTTTTCTGAAGTCTTCATTCTGTTTTATTAACTAAAATAGTCTATCTTTATACCAAAACCACACGGTCTTGATTACTATCGCTTTATAATAAATGTTGAAATCAGGTAATGCTAGTTTTCCAAATCTGTTTTTCTTTTTTGAAGCTGGACAGTTATTCTAGATCCTGTACATTTACATATGAGTCTTTTGTTGGTTTGTTTGAGACGGAGTCTCTCTCTATCGCCCAGGCTGGAGTGCAGTGGGTGATCTCGGCTCACTGCAACCTCCAACTCCCAGATTCAAGTGATTCTCCTGCCTCAACCTCCTGAGTAGCTGGGATTACAGGCACGTGCCACCATGCCAGGCTAATTTTTGTATTTTTGGTAGAGACGGGGTTTCACCATGTTGGTCAGGCTGGTCTGAAACTCCTGACCTCATGATCCGCCCACCTCGGCCTCCCAAAGAGTTGGGATTACAGGCGTGAGCCACCGTACCCGGCCACATATGAGTTTTAAAATCAGTTTATCGATTTATACTCCCTTCCCCACCCCCAGATAGACATGAGTGGGACATAAGATTTTGAGTGGGATTTCATTGATCTAAAGATCAACTTGAGGGTTAATTAACCTCTTAACAATATTGAGTCTTTTGACTCATAAACATGGCATGTCTTTCCATTTATTTAGGTCTTTTTAAAATTTCTTCAAGTAATGTGTTATAATTTTCAGTGTATTGGTCTTTTACATCTTTTGTAAGATTTATCCCTACATAGTCATATTGCTTGATAGTATTGTAAATGGTATTTTAAAAAATTTAAATTTAAAATATTTAAATTAATTTCTGACTATTAACCATGTTAGGATTGTAGAATGTAAACATTTTAATGGATTTATATCATCATCCTTGATAACCCCTTGTTTATTCAGGAAGTTTGTTTTTACAGATTCATAAAATTTCTTCTAGAAGTTTTTTTAATAGATCCAAAAATTTTTCTTATACACAATTATAAATTCCAGGTTCTAGATTATATTAGTTCTAGAGAATTTATGACTATAGATTCTAAAGTGTTTTCATAGTTTCATGAAAGTTTTTCATGACAATTACTGTCTCTTCGATAAACAGTTTTACTTATTTGTTCCCATTGGATGTTTTAAATTCTTTTCCTTTCTTTTTTTTTTTTTTTTTTTTTTTTGAGACGGAGTTCGCTCCTGTCGCCCAGGCTGGAGTGCAGTGGCCGGATCTCGCTCATAAAGCTCTGCCTCCCGGGTTTAGCATTCTCCTGCCTCAGCCTCCCGGTGTGGGAACTAAGGCGCTCCGCACCCTCGCCGGACTGTTTTTTGTATTTTTAGTAGAGCAGGGTTTCACGTGTTAAGCCAGGATGGTCTTGATCTCCTGACCTTGTGATCTGGCCCGTCTCGGCCTCCCAAGTGCTGGGATTACAGGGCTTGAGCACCGCGCCGGGCTCTCTCTTTTTTTTTTTTTTTGAAAATGGGTTTGCTGGGCTGCCGGCTGGGAGTGCAGTGGCCTCGATCTTGGCTCACTGCAAGCTCTTCCGCCTCTCAGGTTAGTGTCTTTCTCCTGCCTCAGCCTCCCAAGTGCTGGAGATAATGCTGCTACCACCATGTCGGCTAATTTTTGTGTATTTTTAGTAAAGATGGGGTTCACTGTTGTCAGCCAGGATGGTCTCGATTCCTGACCTTCATGATCTGCCACGTTCTGGCCTCCAAAGTGCGGTGATTACAGACAGGAGCCACTGCGGCCTGGCCTAACATTTCTTTTTCTTTCTGTATTGCACTGGTAGATCTCCTGCATAAGACTGGTTAGAAAGGCTGAAGAAAGGACATTCTTGTTGTTATTGTAAGGAAAAACATCCGTCTTTTTGTATGACAGTACTAATGATTTCGATGTTTGCTGTCCTTTGATTCTGCCTTGAGAAAGATTTTTTCTGGTAGGAAAAACGTTTTGAAAGTCAGAGCCTCCCAACCAGGAACAGTGATTCCACTTAGATATTCATTATCCTTGGTACTCAATATTCAAATTCACTTTCAATCTTTTCAAATAAGGGGTGGTTGGAGTTAAGTATTTTGTATTTGATAAAAATTTTGGTTCAGCACTAAATTGCTATGGAATTTCCTTTTTGGACATTAGTGTGGTAGGTTTCAGGGTTATAAGTAATTCTATATGTAATGTTTATTTACATTTTTTTCACTTTTTTTGTGGTTATTGTATTTATAAGTGGTGGGAGGATTCTCTCTCCATTTTAATTTCTTCTTTAGTCAGACTTTCTGACGGCAAGTATATTTATGGTTTTTTATAAAATATATATTTATTATACAATATAAGTATATATGTTTTATTTAAAGTTTTTGGGAAAATCCAGAAAAATGTCAGGAAATCAAAGTTACCGTAGTCCATATTTCAGAAATTTTTTAACTTTTGGTATATTTGTTTCCATAATGTAATATTCCAGTAATATGTATTATGAAACACACTATAGGCAGTTTTCATTGGTATTACTGTTGAAAATTAATATATAAACTTTGTTACTTCTGCTTCTGGTTATTAAATGAGGTAGGCTTATTCACCAAATCTCCTTTATGAATACCATAAAATTTGGAGAAGAAAAAAGCAACTTAAAAATCTGTTTGAAGGCTGGAGAGCAGAAAGCCGGATTTAGAAGCGATTGAAGTACAGAGGAGCAGAAGGCCTAACAGGGCCATGGTACTTTGGGTCCCAGCGGGAGGGACAGAGGAGTGGGCTGAGGGCTTTCCAGAATGAAATACACCGCACACACAGGCGCGACGCAACACCCAACACCCCTAAATCACTGATTTAAGAAACTCTATAAACCAAAACCTGGATAAATGGAGAAGAAATCACTCCTGCCCTAGTGGTAGTTCTGAAAGACAAATCAAGATATCTTTAATAAGTGATAGAAGCCTTACCCTTTCAAAGAGCTATAGTGACATTTAAAAACTTTTAAATAAAATAATGGAGAAAAATGATATGGAAATTTCAGTGTTGATAAACAACTGCCAAACTGAAATTTTATCCAGTGAAAATCTTTAAAAGTTGGGAATAAGTATTCCAAAACATACAATAGCGTAAAAGTTTATCAAAAAGATGCACTTAAAATTTAAAGTGATTCGTTTAGGGTGAAGAAGTGTACAGATGGAGATAGTATGCAGGAAGGAACAGGGAACACTGGAAGCCAAGTGTGGGTCATACAAAGGCATATTGCTTTGAGTAATATATGTTTTATGGGTTTTGAATGTGCAGATTTAGTGATATATGTTACAGTTGCACATAGGAAAGAGGGAGTAATGGGAGTTCGTGTTTAAAAAGTTTTTGCGGGCGGGCGCGGTGGCTCGGCCTGTAATCTGGACTTTGGAGAGGCCGCGGGGGCGATACCGAGTCAGGGGATCGAGCATCCTGGGCTACACGGTGAACCGTTTAAAAAAAAAAAAAAAAAAAAAAAATCACAAAAAAAAAACTTAGTCCGGGGAATCGTGCGGGCCATGTAGTTCCAGTACTCGGGGCCTGAGGGCAGGGAAATGGGTAAACCCGGGAGGCGTGAGCTTGCAGGAGCTGAATCTGGCCCTGATCAGCCAGGGGGAAGAGAGAGACTTTTCCTCAAAAAAAAAAAAAAAAAAAAAAAGTTTTTGCATTGTCTGGGAGGCTGTAAAAACAATAATTTAAAGTAGATATTAGTAAGTTAAGGATACATATAATCTCTAGTATATGTCCAAAAGAATCATTAAAGCTTGTAGAAATAATAAGTTAATGGAGTGGGAGAAAGTAAACAATAAAAAAATTAACTAATCCAAAATAATGTAAGAAAGGAAAACAGAATGGAAACGAGATAGGAAAAATAGAGGACAAAGCATATAGCAGGTGTATATCTTTGTCTTAATCTGTTCAAGCTGTTATAATGAAATACTATACACTGGGTGGCTTGTAAACAACAGAAATTTATTTCTCACAGTTCTGGAGGTTGGAAAGTCCAAGAACAAGGTTCTGGCAAATTTGAAGTCCAATGACCACCTTTTTTGCTGTAACTCATAAAGCAGTAAGGATGAGGAATTTCCTTGGAGCCTCTTTTATATGGGCACGAATCTCATTCATTAGGGCTCTGCCCTCATGACCTAATAATCACCTCCCAAGGGTCACCTCCTAATACCATCACATTGAAGATTAGGTTTCAATATGTGAATTTTGGGGAGACATGTATATTCAAACCATAACATTCCCCCTTTGGCTCCCCCCAAATTCATGTTCTTCTCATATCTGAAATACATTCATTCCATCCCAATAGTCCCCAAAATCTTAATTTGCTCCAGTATCAACTCAAAAGTTTAAAGTTCAAAGTCTCATTTAAAAATCAGATACGAGTGAGACTCACAGTACAATTCATTCTGAGGCAAACTGCTGTTCAGATGGGAACCTGTGAGATTGAACATGTTGTGTGCTTCCAAAATACAACAGTGGGACCAGGCATAAGACAGACATTCCCATTCCAAAGGGAGAAAGAGGAAAGAAGAAATTCATAGCAGGTGTTTCCCAAGTCCAAAATCGAACAGAGCAAACATTAAGTCTTTTTTTGGGGGATCGGGAGTGGGGACAGAGTTTTGCTCTTGTTGCCCAGGCTGGAGTACAATGGTGCAATCTCCGCTCACTGCAACCTCTGCCTCCCAGGTTCAAGTGATTCTCCTGCCTCAGTCTCCCCAGTAGCTGGGATCACAGGTGTGTGCCACCACACCCAGCTAATTTTTGTATTTTTTTCAGTAGAGACAGGGTTTGACCATGTTGGCCAGGCTGGTCTCCAACTCCTGACCTCAAGTGATCTACCCACCTCGGCCTCCCAAAATATTGGGATTGCAGGCGTGAGCCACCGTGCCAGCCAACATTAAATCTTAAGTCTTAAAAATAATCTTCTTTGGTTCCATGTCCCATTTCCAGACATACTGAATGGTGAACCTGTCTCCACAGCTTTGGGCAGCCCTGCTCCCAGGGCAGCTTGGTGCCTGGCTTGAATCCTGGCTCCCTGGGACTAGAATCACACACTAGCTGCTCTACTGCTCTGGGTCAAGGGAGCAGATCTGCCCCAGCTCTGCTGGGCATTGGGCTTCACAGGGACTCTCTGTGGTGCTCCACACCCTTGGAGGCTTTTGCACTCTGTGCCTTTATGAGGGCACTAATTCCATTAATGAGGGCCCTGTTCTTAGTACCTAGTCACCTCCCAAAAGCCCATACCCAAATACTATCAATTGAGGATTAGCTTTCAATATGTAATTTTGGGGAGACAAAACATTCAGACCATAACAACCCTAGTACTATCTTTAACTACATTTAATATGCTATGAACTCAATACTTCAATTCAAAGACATTGTCAGACTGGATTAAAACAAATGTTCTAATGCTCACATGGGATCCACATTACATACAAAGACACAGAAAGGTTTAAAGTAAAAAAATTTTTTTAAAAAAGCTATTCCATGATAATATTAATGAAAAAACAGTTAATGTAGCTGTAATGAACTCAAACAAAAGTGGACACATATAGCAAGAAGTAGGAACCTAGTTAAAGATGTTAAAATGATACAAGGTAATATATACCTATAATATTATAATTATATGTGATATATTCTGTATTATAATGTTAAATGTATAATCATTTGATAAAATAAAATAACATGATGATAAAATCATTATAATCAGACTATCAAGATGAAAGGGTAAATTCCACAGGAAAATATAGTGATCTTAAACTCATGTACCCTTAATAAAACAGCATCAAATTATGTAGTGAAAACTGGCCAGTCATGGTGGCTTGTGCCTGTAATCCCAGCACTTTGGGAGGCCAAGGCGGGTGGATCACTTGAGGTCAGAAGTTCAAGACCAGTCTGGCCAACATGGTGAAACCCCATCTCTACAAAAAATACATTAAAAAAAAAAAAGTAAAAGAAAATTAGCTGAGCGTGCTGGTGTGCCCCTGTAGTCCCAGCTACTTGGGAGGCTGACACAGGAGAATCACTTGAACCCAGGAGGTGCAGGCTCCCACCACCACACTTCAGCCTGGGCGACAGAGTGAGTGAGACTCTATCTCAAAAAAAAAAAAAAAAAAAATTATGTAGTACAACTTTACAGCATACAATGAAAGCATAAGTAGAGAAATTCACACTCATTAATTGAAATTTCCCCCATCCCTTCAGTAACTAATGAGACAGTTAGATAAAAATATTAACAGAAGCCAGGCACGTGGCTCACACATGTAATCCCAGCACTTTGGGAGGCTGAGGCTGGTGGTTCCCTTGAGCTCAGGAACTCGAGACCCGCCTGGGCAACATGGTGAGACCCCATCTCTACGAAAAATACAAAAAATTAGTCTAGTGTGGTGGTGTGCACCTGTAGTCCCAGCTACTAGGGGGGCTGAGAGGGGATGATTACTTGTGCCCAGGAGGTTGAGGCTGCAGTGAGCTGCAATTGTGCCACTGTACTCCAGCCTGAGTGACAAAGCAAGACCCAGTCTCAAAAAAAAAAAATCTATAGACAAATTTGAACAACATAGTAAGTTTGACTAGTTGACAAATTTAGAGTTTTGCACCCAACAAATGCAGAACAATTTTTCAAGTACACATGAAATAATTAGAAAACAACTATACACTGGGGAGTATGTTTCAAAAAATATCTATGAATTGAAGTAATACTGAGTATGTTCTCAGTTTACAGTGTAATTAAACAGGAAATCAACAACAAAAAGGGTGGAAAATCTCCAAATGGTTGAAGATGATCAACTATATACATACATGTGTATATACACACAAACATGCACACACGTATATATACACGTGTATAAACTATATACATACATGTGTATATACACACAAACATATATACACATGTGTATATGTGTATACAAACATGCACACATGTGTATACACATGTGTATAAACTATATACACACGTGTGTATATATACACACAAACATATATACACGTGTATATATATGTATACACACGTGTGTATATATGTGTGTGTATATAGTTGATCATCTTCAACCGTTTGGAGATTTTCTATTATATATATTTTTTCTTTAACTTTATCTGGCGTTTTATCATATAGTGTTTCTTATGGACATAGCTTAAGAATCGTCTGCTTTTTTTTCACAGAAAGCATGAAACTGCAGGGGAGCTGATTTGTATAGATCCTGGTAAAAAGATAATTGAGTAGGTAAATTCCAGGAGCTTTTGTACAGTGGATCCCCCTGTCATTGGCTTTGGAGTGCCCTAGTTTCAGTTACTCGTGGTCTACTGTGGTCTAAAAATATTAAACTGAAAATTCCAGAAATAAACAGTTCCTAAGTTTTCAATTGTGTGGGGTTCTGATTGGCGTGATGAGATTCAGCCATCTTACTCCTTCCCACAGAGGGTGAGTCCTCCCTTTGCCCAGCGTTTCCCTGCTGTCTACACTATCCACCTGTTAGTCACTTCACATTCTGGGTTATTAGATGACTGTGGCAATGACCAGTGCGGTATGTTCAAGTCGTCCTGATTTTACTGATTTTTTGCCCTTATTTCTCTCTGGCTCCAAAGTGCAAGAGAAGTGATGCTGGCAATTTAGATATGCCAAAGAGAAGCTGCAAATGCCTCCTTCAAATTAAAAGGTAAAACTTCTGGACTTAATAAGAAAAGAAAAAAAAATCATATGCAGAGGTTGCCAAGATCTACTAAAAACAAATCTTCTATCCATGAAAATGTGAAGAAGAAAAAAGAAATGCATGATAGTTTTGCTGTTGCGTCGTTTTTGGATGGAAGAACAGAAACATGTTCCCACTGATGGCAATGGGTACTATCCATGGTTTCAGGCATCCACTGGGGCTCTTGGAACCTATCCCCCACAGGTATGAGAGGGTTACTGTATTTCTGGCCCTACAGTCTTCTACTGGCGACTTTAGGTTTCTCGGGATCTTAGGCCCCTTTCTCTAAGATGCATCCTAGAGGACCAGAATTGCACTTTATTTGGGCTTTGCCTGCTTTTGTGGAAGGGAAGTTTACTAGAGGATATAATCTCGTGTTTTAATTTGCTGTCTCTCCTAAAGGGAATGTGGAGGAAAAAAAAAAAAAGCAGAAATTGGAAATAACCAATATTTAGTTAATTTCATTAGATTCTCAGGGGAACTGGTGAGGAACCTAAGATGGTTTCTGCTTCCTAAAGGAAGAATCCAAGGTCCAGGGAAACAGCAACAGAGGAGTTCAAGACTGCCCCTGCTAGTCCTTCCTTGGCTACTCTCCGGTGTGATGGCAGGATAGCTTTCATTTGCAGGAGAATCGGGCATATGTGTGGATAAGTAGAGAATGTGTTGAAAAACTTGCAACATTTTATGAAATATGCATTGTCATGATTCTTTAAAAGGCTTTGCGGAAGCCGTTTGTCTTTACTGATCAAGTCTTCACTTACACAAAAGTAGAAGTAGAAGTAGTTTTAGAAAACATACTAACAATCTTCTATCCCCTTGAAGACCAGAGTAGCAGAAAACAGGTGATTTGCATTATAAAATTGCACTCACAGATTTCACATTACATTAGCCCATTTGTGTTACGGTGTTTAAAAAATGCAACAGAAGCCCCCTGCATTGTTCTCCTTTAAAAATAGATCACTTACACCCTAACTTTGTTTTCTTAAATTCGATTCTTAACAGGAGAGCTTTCTATTATTTCAGATGGAGTGAGGTTGCACTACTAGGATGGAAGAAAGGAATCCCTTAATTTTGGGGGAATTTCTGTTCTCTGTTAGTTCCAAGACCATTTTACTGGGGGTGGGGGTTGGGCTCGGCGGTCGGGGCAGTGGAATGCAGTCGCGGCTGCGCCATCCCTGCACTTCCAGGCGCGCGGGAGGGACCCGCGGGGACGCGAGCTGTGGACTCTGGCGAAGGCGGGGAGGCAGACATCCGGAGGCGGACAACTAGCCAGCAGGCGTCTCAGCCTCCCAGCAGCCAGTGGGCTCCTCTCCTGACAGCTCCAGGAAACGCTGGAGCTGGCCCTTCCCGGCCAGCCAGGTAAGGTAAAGACTGCTGTTGAGCTTGCTGTTACTGAGGGCGCACAGACTCTAGGGAGACCGAAGCTTGCCACTGCGGGATTCGGTGGGGTGACCTGGGTCTACTGAAGTTTCCTAAAAGAGAGGAGAAGGGTTTGTATTTTTCCTACAAAGGGGAGGATTCTTCTCTCTCTAGCATTTCGTTTAATGTATTCAACTGGTAGAAGTGAGATTTTAACAGGTAGCAGAAGCGCTCACGTGGAAGAGGTTTAGGGCGCGGCGGCGCCCCCCTCCACACACACACACACCTCAGGACCGCGCCTTTTTCTAAAGTTACACGTCGACGAACTAACCTATGCTTTAAACTCCTCTTTCCAGTCCCGTGAGTCCGCAGCGACTGTGGGCCGTGGGGTGGCTGGGAACGGCACCCTCCTCCAGAAAAACTAGAGAACGGCTTGGAGAGCTGAAGCGAGCGTCCGCGAGCAGGTCCGTGCAGACCCGGGCTTCGGGACCGCTGAGCTCCGTGGGGCGGCCGTGGGGGACGCCGGGTCGCCGGCTCCTGTGCCCTCGTTGAGATGGACAACGCCTCGTTCTCGGAGCCCTGGCCCGCCAACGCATCGTGCCTGGGCCGGGCGCTGAGCTGCTACAACGCGTCGACTCTGGCGCCGCTGCCGGCACCGCTGGCGGTGGCTGTGCCGGTTGTCTACGCGGTGATCTGCGCCGTGGGTCTGGCTGGCAACTCCGCCGTGCTGTACGTGTTGCTGCGGGCGCCCCGCATGAAGACCGTCACCAACCTGTTCATCCTCAACCTGGCCATAGCCGACGAGCTCTTCACGCTGGTGCTGCCCATCAACATCGCCGACTTCCTGCTGCGGCAGTGGCCCTTCGGGGAGCTCATGTGCAAACTCATCGTGGCTATCGACCAGTACAACACCTTCTCCAGCCTCTACTTCCTCACCGTCATGAGCGCCGACCGCTACCTGGTGGTGTTGGCCACTGCCGAGTCTCGCCGGGTGGCCGGCCGCACCTACAGCGCCGCTCGCGCGGTGAGCCTGGCCGTGTGGGGGCTCGTCACACTCGTCGTGCTGCCCTTCGCAGTCTTCGCCCGGCTCGACGACGAACAGGGCAGGCGCCAGTGCGTGCTGGTCTTCCCGCAGCCCGAGGCCTTCTGGTGGCGCGCGAGCCGCCTCTACACGCTAGTGCTGGGCTTCGCCATTCCGGTGTCCACCATCTGTGTCCTCTATACCACGCTGCTGTGCCGGCTGCATGCCATGCGGCTGGACAGCCACGCCAAGGCCCTGCAGCGCGCCAAGAAGCGGGTGACGTTCCTGGTGGTGGCGATCCTGGCCGTGTGCCTCCTCTGCTGGACGCCCTACCACCTGAGCACCGTGGTGGCGCTCACCACCGACCTCCCGCAGACGCCGCTCGTCATCGCTATCTCCTACTTCATCACCAGCCTGAGCTACGCCAACAGCTGCCTCAACCCCTTCCTCTACGCCTTCCTGGACGACAACTTCCGCAGGAACCTCCGCCAGCTGATAACTTGCCGCGCGGCCGCCTGACTCCCCCATCGTCCGGCTACGCAAATGCCCCGCCACCCCTGGCCCGCGCAGGAGGAGCCGCAGCCAGAGTGCGGGACCCGACAGGCCTCCTAGGCCTCCCGGGGAAACTGACTCGCGCCCCATCCCCTACCTAGCAGATCGGAAGCGCCGCGGCAGCGCCCGCAGGTTGACCTTGCCCTCCAGGTGATGCGCGTCCACGCCGGGTGAGGAGCACTGCGGCTAAGATCGCCACGCCGAGCGCTACCTCACGCCGAGGTAGAGGTAGAGGAGGGCAGAGGAGGAGGCGGGTATTGCTGGGAACCACCCATTCCCTGCCCTGCTCCCTGCTCCCTGCTCCCCCACCCCGAGCCCTGGTCGTCTGGAACCTGGCTGGAGTAGGAGCTCTCTGCGCCTTCGAAGGGAGGCCCGAGGACGCTGCGGGCGCCCCTAGGCGTCGGCTCCGCGGGGCCCCTGCTGTAGCTGGCGCACAGCTCGGGCGGGTCACCTTGTCCTCCGCGCGCTCTGGGAAGAGGGTTGGGCGCGAGCGTTTGGCGCCCACCCTGTGAGACGCACTTGGACTGGCGCCGCGCGCGGGGACCGCTGCCGAGGCCGCCAGCGTCTCTTCAACTCGGGAAAACACACCAACTCGGTGTGCCCCATCGGGGTGTGAGTACACCCCTGTGTAGGTGTGGTGTGCGCGCGTTTGCGGAGGCATGAGATGCCGGGAAGGAGGGTGGCGCTTGGCTGTGACTGCCTAGAATGTGAAACGAATAGTGATCCTTCTTCCTGTGTGCCCCAACTCCTTCTTTTCTTTGCCTTTTCTCTTTCCTATCCGTAATCTCCCCTGAAAATATCTCAGACTCCCTGAGCAAGGAACCCGGAGTAGCCCGGGCGCGCGGTTCCGGCGCCCCCTGGAGGAGCCAGCGGCCGGGCGCTTAGCTTCCGAGAACCGCGGGGCTTTGTGGTGGAGCGCTCGGGCTGAGCGCGCTTCACAGCGCTGGGGCGCACTGGTCATCGCTGCTTCTAGAGGACGCCAAGCCCCACGCCCCATTCCCCCAATTGGCATCGTCTCTTGTCTGACTTAGACCAGTTTGTTGTAACTGTTCATGTGTGTACTGTTTTTCAGGACTGAAAACTTTATAAATAATGTACATGTCTTAATCTCACGAGTTGCCATGAGGATCAAATAAGATAAAAAGAAATGCTATCTATTCTCTTGTGTTCCCTTTCTCTGTGCTTCCTGGGCCCCGCCTTAGGGGCAGCAGGAAGCAGAGATGACCGATGGCTTCAGGTTTTTTCAGCTGGACTTTTCACAGGGAGCTGTGGATTACCTGGGCTTTATTCCTTAGTTGTAGACAGCATCCGGCAGGTAGTCCCGGTAAACCGGGTAAATACTGGTTCTGGAGTCACCAGGGATACTGGCCAGCATCCTACCTGTGTTTTTATCTCTGCATATGGAAGACAAAGTGGATTGAGAGAGAAGACTGGCACTGGGTTTGCCCAATCCTCTGCAGTTTAGCCTTAGATATGAGGACCGAACCCTAACCAAACTTTGGTCGTTGATTATGGTGTTTTAAAAGGTATTAATCTTTGGGATGAAGTCCAAACAGGATGAAAATTTCTACAAATGTTTGTTTCCTATGTCATATGTGAGACAAAATGTGAGCGTTGCAGCAGATTTTGTTTGCTTAGTTTGGCATCTTCAATCAATTTCTCAATTATTTAGGTTGAAAATAGCTTTTAATAAATATTTGGAAGAGAAAAAACGCCCCTTGGAATGGGGGGAAGCAAACACCCTCTCTGATTTTGGTGAATGAGAATTGCTTTCTTAGCTCTCAGAGTTTTAGGAACATTGAAATAATTCATAGCCATCAGTTTAGAAAATATACATTAAAAAACCTTCTGTCTTGGGTGGCAAATAATAGTAAATTGTTTAAAAGAAAGTTTTCATCTGCAATGAGTTTCAAATGGTGGACCTCAGGCCTCTCTCTCCTGGCTGGCTTCAGAGGCTTCT
>NW_016804414.1:722912-726073 GCF_001698545.2 Rhinopithecus bieti
TCTTCAATCAATTTCTCAATTATTTAGGTTGAAAATAGCTTTTAATAAATATTTGGAAGAGAAAAAACGCCCCCTTGGAATGGGGGGAAGCAAACACCCTCTCTGATTTTGGTGAATGAGAATTGCTTTCTTAGCTCTCAGAGTTTTTAGGAACATTGAAATAATTCATAGCCATCAGTTTAGAAAATATACATTAAAAAACCTTCTGTCTTGGGTGGCAAATAATAGTAAATTGTTTAAAAGAAAGTTTTCATCTGCAATGAGTTTCAAATGGTGGACCTCAGGCCTCTCTCTCCTGGCTGGCTTCAGAGGCTTCTTGGAATTCATTTTAGTATCTTTTGAATTTCTAGGAATCATTCTATTGATTTTCCTTAAAACTCTCTAAATTATCTCATGAATCCTCCGTAACTTTTCAAAATTAAAGTTTTAAACTTAGAGTAACTTCTAGATTTACCTAAGTTGATGGACAAAGAGTAAGGTGAACATTTGGCTACAAACCCAGCTGGGGTGATTGTCTGGATTCAATTCTCATCAGTCTTAATAAGCTCAGTAACTGGACTCAGATGGGGGACAGCTGAGTGATCTATCTGTCCACTGTTTCATCCCTACAGTAGATTGACCTCGAGCCTTCTTGGAATCTATGGAGATGACTGCTGGAAAAATACAGGGGCTGACATTGCTATTCATCCCCAGCAAGGCGTGGATTGGCTTCTGAGTATGCCTGTGGGATTAATTAGGACTCGGTAGTTCAGTTCCTCCTGGGCTTTCTAATCACTGGATAAATTGTTGTATCATTATTTCTAGGTCGTTGCCCTTCATATGAGCATGTAGACTGTACATCTCAGTCTTCCTTTTTATGCCTTGGGTAATCAGTTGAATAAATACACACATAAGCCAGACAAAAGTAGAATTTATTCACATCATTGTATTGCAAAGGTTTTAACACTGTGTTGAATTATTGCAGTTTCTGTGTAAACTCTATGGTTTGGTTTTACCACTTTGAATAGTTAAAAATGTCTATTTGCTTTTACGTAATTTAGTACAGTTACGTAATGTATATGCTTATGTTTTCTCTTGATAAATGCAGAAACTCTATAGTCCATTGTAGAGGAGCTCAGTTTAAAATAAAAGCTGAAACATTCTGTGTAATAAGTGAACATTCTATTTTCTGAGAACATGTTATTCACAATTCAGTCACCTTAGCATTTGTGCAGTATTATTATTTAAAAATACTGCCTTCATTGGAAAAGTGATCTAATGAATACTCAATGAATAAATAGAATTATTTGACAGAACAAAATTAAGAATGAACACGCCCACCCCACCTTTTAATTTGGTTGATTGTGAAAATGATGCAAAGCTGCTGATAAACGCAGAGATTCCAGAACTTAAGCTGGGCAGAGAAAGGATGCCAAGCTTTTACCATACCATCAAAAGCCTCATTTCTTAAATATTTGAGCAGCTATGTGGAGGGGGAGAAGGGAAGATAAATTGCTTGAATTATTAGCATACACATCGCTATCAGCAATATGCATAGACATAGCACAAATATGCAAGGTGGAGGATCTCACCTGAAACCCACAAACTTATTATAAACCCTTCTTTCCTCAGCAACATGCTGGGAAAACAACAGCAAGACAATAAAACAATAACCCACCTTGGATATTAATAATGTATGCTTATGCACATTAAGAAAGAGATCAGAGAATTCTGCCCATAACGGTCTTTTATTAGCACAGCTTTGGGTCTGGCTCTTCGGCCTCCGTTTTACATACAAAGAAAGTGAGATAGGAGGAAGTAGATCAATTTAGCCACGCCCATAGAGATCAATGAAGACCAATCAGAGTCATCCAGTTCCCATTCTATTCTAGGAATTGGGTCATCTTTTTTCAGCAGAGATGGAATTCGTTGCAATGTGTAATTTGGAAATATTAGACTAGAAAACGATATCTTTTAAATATTTAGTAGATTAAGCAAGGTGTATCTACCATTAGCTCATATGAGATAAAGGGAGGGTAAGATTTAATATTATAAAACTCCAGTCTTAATTCAGAGACTTACAAAGTGTATGGGGTTGTTGAAAGTTATATGAGAACAAAAATTCTTAACAAAGCTGTCACACAAAGGCACCATGTGCCTAGCAGCCCCCATGCTTTATGTACGTGGAACTGTGCTCCAGAGGGACTGTTCGTATAGGAGCCAATGCTAATGATGGCTCTATCTCTATAGAATGGAGCTTTGCAGTGGATGATGCTGTCCTTGAATTTAGGGCAAGGGAAATTTATTTGTTTGTACCATATCTCATAAGGTTACACTGGTGACATCACATTAAATAAAAATAAAAGATGGAAAAAGGGAAGGAAATTTAAAATGATATTGTTCAGAAACTATCAGAATGCATGAACTGCATGCTTCCCAAAGTCCAGAAGATTTCTCTTGTGCCTGGGAGGCAATAGTGCACACAGACCTGATGCCCTGTTGAGCCAAGACCCAGGGAGCGGCTCAGCATTTTCCTGTAAAATCTGGATCTTCTCACAAAGATTGTTCGACCCCATCTGAGCTAACCCAAGGACCACAGTCACAACTGCAATAACCAGGCCACCGTTCACCACGGAAAGAGTGGGTGTGTGCGTAGTCAACAATGTGGAAGAAATTGCGAGTGTTCTCAAAGGCAAGGGGCAAATCATTTGTGAATGCTAAATAGTAACAACAAAACGGATATCTTAAATGATTCATCCATTTGGCAAAGCAGCTTCTTCCTTTAGGCAGTGATGAATGGTCTGTAGAGGAGGAAAAATCAGCCCTATTCAGTCACCGTGGTATGAATGCAGCAATCAAACCTGAAAAGATGTAAATATTTACACCTGCAAAAGTACCAAGTGAATTATCCACATTCTCCTACATAATACTGTTTTGATTCCTTTAACTCCTCTCTTCCAATAAAAATACCACTCCTCATTGCTACATTTCTATTTATTCTCTTTACAGAGGAATTTCAGGGGTCTTAGTTAAAAGGGAGTTACATAATTCCTTAAAAAAAACTGCATCTTGGATTTATCATGACAATTTATTATTATGGTTAAAGATTATACTAAACCTTTAAACGCATTTATTTAAAATGAAAATGTATTTTATTTTATTTATTTATTTATTTATTTATT
>NW_016804414.1:726342-755316 GCF_001698545.2 Rhinopithecus bieti
CTTATACTTCCAGTTGAAAGGAAGAATGCATCTATATAACTTTTCTGTTGAATCTTTCAAATGATAATGAAAACAATAATCCACATAATGTTTTGAACTTTCATTTAATAATGTTGAGCTCAATTTATGTTTAAATGTTATGTTTGAAATTGTTGTATTTATTTAAACAATGAGATCTCACTATGTTGCCCAGGCTGGAGATGAACTCTTAGGCTGAAGGGATCCTCCCGTCTCAGCCTTCTAAGTAATTAAGACTACTGGTAAGTGCCACCTCACGTAGCTTGAGATAGTTTAATTTTTATCAAAGTAATACATTAATTTTATTTTTTTTATTTTTTATTTTTTATTTTTTATTTTTTTTTTGAGATGGAGTCTCGCTCTGTCGCCCAGGCTGGAGTGCAGTGGCCAGATCTCAGCTCACTGCAAGCTCCGCCTCCCGGGTTCCCGCCATTCTCCTGCCCCGGCCTCCCGAGTAGCTGGGACTACAGGCGCCGCCACCTCGCCCGGCTAGTTTTTTGTATTTTTTTAGTAGAGACGGGGTTTCACCGTGTTAGCCAGGATGGTCTCGATCTCCTGACCTCGTGATCCGCCCGTCTCGGCCTCCCAAAGTGCTGGGATTACAGGCTTGACCGCGCCCGGCCCATTAATTTTAAATTACATTTAAAAACATCCAAATGTTAAACATTTCAATAGCTTTAGGAGTACACATGGTTTTTGGTTACATGGATGAATTGTATAGTGGTGAAGTCTGAGATTTTAGTGCACCTATCACACGAGTAGTGTACATCGTACCCATTTTTCCACTCTGTATGCCTTTCGTACCCATAGCTTAGCTCCCACATACAGGTGAGTACATACTGTATTTGGTTTTTCATTCCTAGTTACTTCACTTACAATAATGTCCTCCAGCTCCATCCAAGTTGCTGCAGAAGACATTATTTCATTCTTTTTAGGGGTCGAGTAGTATTCCATGGTGTATATATTCCACATTTTCTTTATCCACTCATCTGTTGGTGACCACTTAAGTTGGTTCCATATCTTTGCCATTGTGAATTGTGCTGTCATAAACCTACAAGAGCAGGTGTCTTTTTGATATAATGGTTTCTTTTCCTTTGGGTAGATCTCCAGCAGTGGGATTGCTGGATTGAAAGGTAGATTTACTTTGAGTTCTTTGAGAAAACTCCATACTGTTTCCCACAGAGGTTGTACTGATTCACATTCCCACCAACAGTGTGTAAGCATTCACTTCTCACCACATCCATGCCAACATCTATTGTTTTATGACTTTTTAATAATGGCCATTCTGGCTGGGGTAAGGTGGTATCTCATATGGTTTTATTTGCATTTCCTTGATGACTACACTGATGTTGATGTTGAGCATTTTTTCATGTTTGTTGGCCATTTTTTTTTCTTTTTTTTCTTGAGACAGTCTCGCTGTACTGCTCAGGCTGGAGTGCAGTGGCACGATCTCAACTCACTGCAACCTCCACCTCCTGGGTTCAAGCGATTCTCTTGTCTCAGCCTCTTAAGTAGCGGGGATTACAGGTGCCTGCTGTAATGCCCAGCTAATTTTTGTATTTTCGGTAGAGCCAGGTTTCACAATATTGGCCAGGCTGGTCTCGAACTCCTTACTGCAAGTGATCCCCCTGCCTTCGCCTCCAAACTGCTGGGATTTCAGGCATGAGCCACCCCTCCTGGACTTTGTTGTCCATTTCTACATCTTCTTTTGAGAAATGCCTATTCATGTTATTTGCCCATTTTTAACGGGATTATTTGTATTTTTCTTGCTGATTTTAAACTTCTACAAAACTTTTGATTGTCGCAGAATTATTATTATAAGCATCAAGTTTCCACCCAGTCCCAACTGGCCATAGACCCTCCCAGCCACATGAACTATTGATTCTGGGATTTACCTCCTTGTTACTGACTTATAGATTTATACCTCAATGTTTTACTTGCTTAATTTTGGACATTAAGGTAGTGAAGATTTTGGGGGCAGGGTTGTTGGCACTTTTGAAAGCCAGTTGTGTTCAGGGGATCCCTCCACTTACTCTGTTTTCAGACTTTTACTTTGTCTCCCTAGTTTTTGTTCCTGTACTTGGTTCCCATCTTTTTGCAGCACTTGGTTCCCTGCAACGCATCTCTGGAACCAATTTCTCCAGACTGTGAAACTCCAGTCTCCAGCAGAGATGGGGAGTAGGTGTCCCCTGGCTGCAGCCGCCAGGCTGGGGAGCCTAACCATTCTTCACACAGCTTTCCTTCAGCCTCCCTATTTGTGGCCCTGTAGCTCACTCCCAACTTCCACGGGCATGGTGGTCTCTCTGAGTGGCTTTAGAAGCAAATCAGATTGGATAAAAGCGACACTGCTGTAAACATTTCTGCATTCTGTTGCTTACTAGCGCTCCTTCTGCTGACCAACCTCTTGAAATCCATTGATATTTCTCACCCTTGTCATTGCTTATCTAGCTCTTTGTCCATTTAAGAAATTTCTTTCCTGTTCTTATAGTAGGGCTTCCATAGAATATAACAGTAAATAAATACTGTGTAAATGCCATCATCTTAAACTGAAGTGTGTGTGTGTGTGTGTGTGTGTAACAGGTTCGATGACATTTTAGAGAACTTTCTTCCTGGCTTAGAAGAACTTGGTAAGAAATGAGTTACTTGGAAGCAGCTTAGTCTACAAATGTCAAGAAATGTCTTGGAATGAAATGATAAATTCAAGCAATCTAAAATATTAGGTTTCCCTGACAACCAGCATTCTGCTATTTGGAGATACCCACATGTATCTGTCAAGAAAGCATAGCCCACTCACCACAGAATCTCTGTGTAGTTCAGCATCACCCTCAGGCCAGGCCCAGCACACACAGCAGCAGTCATCATCCACATAGGCCAGGCTGCCTTTGAGGCCCGTTAATTAGATCAGCTTCTCTAGGTGGCATCAGGGCATCAGTCTTTCCAAAGCTCCCAGTCCGGACCCGAGAATGAGACGTGGAACAAAGCCACTCAGACGACATGCAGCTCTGAGAACATGAGAATCAATGCTTGCCACTGCATGCCTCTGAGTTATGTGGCACTATTGTGGTAAAAGCTGAGACACTGATGTAAGTTTATTTTCTCACCCATCAGTAATTATCAGTGATTCTGGGCTTGCTTTTAATTGCTGTCTTTCAGAAGCTTGCACGTTTTTCGAATCTAAAATATCAAAATATTGATTGCTTAGGCTTTCCAGGGCACATGCTTCTCTTGATTATAGTGCTTTATTTTTTAAAAAATCGTACAAGAATTATTTCTTTGGCCTGTGGTGTGTATAAAAACTCTGTTTTTTCCTTGCCATTAATATATTGAAATATAAAAAACCGCCCAAAATAAACATTTTCTCTATGAGTAATAGTTTGTGCCCAGTGAGTAAAAAAGAAAACTAGTTAAATTAATTATATTTGTTATTCTCAGTAGGGGGAGCAAAACTGACAAAATAAATCTGCAAGAGTTACTGTATTTTCTCTCTATTTAAGGTGTTGGTAAAAGTGGACTTGCTGCCACCTTAAGGATGACTGGTGCAGAAAATCGAGCTTTGCAGTTGCAGCCATGCTAGTTTTTATAGTAATAATGATAATAATCTGGAATTTTTCCTCATTTGCTGGGTTGTTATCATAACATTCTACAGAAAGCGAAAATGTAGTAATAGTCTTTGCCATTTCTCTACTGCAGTTTGTTCCTTTACTATTGTTATTTTATTTTATCTTATTTTATTTTTTTGGAGATGGAGTCTTGCTCTGTCGCCCAGGCTGGAGTGCAGTGGTGTGATCTCAGCTCACGGCAACTTCTGCCTCCCGGGTTCAAGGGATTCTCCTACCTCAGTCTCCTGAGTAGCTGGGGTTACAGATGTGCTCCACCACACCTGATTAATTTTGGTATTTTTAGTAGAGATGGGGTTTTGCCATGTTGTCCAGGCTGGTCTCAAACTCCTGACATCAAGTGATCCGCCCGCTTTGGCCTCCCAAAATGCTGGGATTACAGGCATGAGCCACTGCCCCCAGACTACTATTGCTATTTTAGACATTTTTTCTTATTACTATAATGGGATCTTCATACATGTGTTTTAGCTTGTTTTAAAAATCATTTCCTTAGGGTATGCCTAGATGTGGAATTATTCCTTCATTTTGTCACAGTGAAGCCTCTGTGAGCTTCCCCTCCACCCTTTTGTCATATGAAAGAGATGTCTCTCCAACCAAACATCAACTGCATCCGGTGGCTCTTGATTCCTTTTCTTCTCACCTTCTCAAGGGCTTCTTTTGGCTCCCTCTTCTCTTCTAAATTATACACATCCACATACTGCATATTTATTAGGATTTGTAGGGGATCAAAATATACCACTCCAAAATATGCTACTTTTATTATTTTATTAGTTTTTATTTATTTATTTTTTTGAGATGGAGTCTCGCTTTGTCACCCAGGCTGGAGTGCTGTGGTGTGGCCTCAGGTCACTGCAACCTCTGCCTCCCCAGTTCAAGCGATTCTCCTGTCTCAGCCTCCAGGTAGCTGGGATTACAGGCAGGCGCCACCATGACCAGCTGTATTTTTGGTAGAGACGGGATTTCACCATATCGGCCAAGCTGATCTCAAACTCCCGACCTTAAGTAATCTGCTGCCTCAGCTTCCCAAAGTGCTGGGATTACAGGTGTGAGCCTCTGCGCCTGGCCTCAAAATATGCTACTTTGGCATGAGGATTATTTTGAGCTGAAGATAATTGAGAAACATTGGATACCAATTCAAAAATGCTGTCTGGCTGGGGGCGGTGGCTCACGCCTGTAATTCCAGCACTTTGGGAGGCTGAGGTTGGCGGATCACCTGAGGTCAGGAGTTTGAGACCAGCCTGGCCAACGTGGTGAAACCCTGTCTCTACTAAAAATACCAAAACTAGCTGGGTGTGGTGGCAGGCGCCTGTAATCCCAGCTACTCGGGAGGCTGAGGCAGGAGAATCGCTTGAACCCAGGAGGTGGAGGTTGCAGTGTGTCAAGATTGTGCCATTGCACTCTATCTAGTCTGGGGGACAAGAGTGAGACTTCATCTCAAACAAAACAAAACAAACAAACAAAAAAGAACTCTCTGCCTCTCCTCCCATTTGCTTAAAAACAGGCTGTCTCTTAATCACCAAAGACAACACTAGACTTGTAGCCCAGAAATGGCACCAGGAGGAATCTGCACAGCAAACCTTGCTTAAACAACTCATTTCTTCCATTAGTTTCCCTCTTACATGTACTTTCCCACAGTTTGCTGCCCCTAAAAACCTAAACCCATTTTTAAAATCTTGTCACTTCTCTGTAAGTTTATTGTTCTTTGTTGAGATGGTATGTAAGCCTAAGTTCTAATCACCCTTCAGTTACTCATCACTGAGTTTCTCCACATGTATGCATGCTGCACATGTTAATAAACTCTGTTTTTCTCTTGTTCATCTGTTTTCTGTTGGTTTAATTTCCAGGGCCACATTCAGATAACCTAGGAGGGTAAAAGAAAAGTGCCCCATCCCTAAACATTCAAACATTCTAATGTTTTCAACTTCAATGGTTAATTAAAAATAACTTCTTAGGGCCAGGTGCGGTGGCTCATGCCTGTAATCCCAGCACTTTGGGAGGCCGAGGGGGGTGGATCATGAGGTCAGGAGATCGAGACCATCCTGGCTAACCCAGTGAAACCCCGTCTCTACTAAAAATACAAAAAATTAGCCGGGCGTGGTGGTGGGCACCTGTAGTCCCAGGTACTCGGGAGGCTGAGGTGGGAGAATGGCGTGAACCTGGGAGGCGGAGCTTGCATGAGCAGAGATCGCACCACTGCACTCCAGCCTGGGCGACAGTGTGAGACTCCGTCTCCAAAAACAACTCCTTAAACTCTTCTCTGCAGATGAATGCCAGCTAATAAATGTAGAAACAAATGAAAGATTTTGAAAAATCACCATTTTGCAGTTAGAATATCAACCACATTGTAATAATTGATTTAAGCAAGGTTTATCAAAGGATACAAAACTATTGGGTGGAATGTTTACTGGGAGCAAGGATATCTGCATGGTGCCAAGATAGCACCCCAAGGATCACTTGCTAATTGCAAGGGTAAAAGATAGACCTTTATAAAATAGAAATCTGGTTGGATTACCAAATAATCCAATGTAATGTGACTAATGACAAGACAACCTGGGATTATGTGCTGTATGGTACCATGCACTATAACATATATGACATGTTCTTGCTCAAGATGCTTAACTGTAACCTAATCAATTATTTGACTAATTTCTGGAGAAAATAGAAAATCTGGGGATATAAGAATAAGAAAAAAAAATGAGGAAACAAATAAACACAAATCTAGAATGTGAGCAGTTTCATAAGACAACTGTCTTGCCGAACTCTCCAAAAAGTCCGTGTAACACACATACACCCAAAAGAGATGGAGGAAATGTTAAAATAGACTAAAGGAAAATAATAACCAAATGCAATGCATGCACCTTGACTGCATCCTGATTTGAAATGCCCGCTCTAAAAGAGCTTTCAGAGACAACTGGGGAAATCTGAATGTGGATTAGATATTAGGAATTATTAAGTTTCTTTTGGTAAATTTTTTACTTATAGAAAAGATATTTTGGTTATATAGAAGAATTTATTAGGATATGAAGGTGTAAACGCGAGGGGTGAACTGTTACGATATTTGTAATTTACTTTTAGATTATTTGGCAAAATATGTGTGTATCTTTAGAAAGCATGTACATCAAAAAAGTCACAATTAAAGGGAATACAGGTGTTCTTCGCACTTTTCTTTCAACTTTTCTCCATGTTAGAACACTTTCTTACCCCCACTGTTGTGTCCTAGTGGGAGTCCTGCCATCTCTTGCCTGCACAACTGAAACAGCCTTGTGAACTGATATGCTTCCCTCCAACCCATTCTCCTTGTAGTGGCAAGGGTTATCTTATTAAAGAATAAATTGTTTCACTCACTCTCTTGCAAATGTCTCTTAAGTAGATTTTCACTACAGTTTGAATAGAATCCAAATGTCTTACCATGTTTACCATGCTCTTTAGGGAACTGCCTGGCTCCACCCTGCTTTGCTCCCCAAACTCTTCACGTGGCTACTTCCCCTGGGCTCACCACGCCTTAGGAGTCATGGCCGCCCAGACCCGGGCTTCTGCACCATAGTGTCTCCGCACCTGCTCTGTGCTTGACCAGCCATGCCGCCCCAGTTCTCACAGGGCCAACTCCTTATCCTTGAGGTCACTTACCTACCCAGAAGGAAGACTTCAGCTTACTACTCAATGCTCTTCTCCATTTTTGACTCCTAGTTTCTGCTAGAATTTCTAGGTATTTTATTTCTTTGCTTGCTTGACTTTGTCATTCCCACTGCATGTGAGCCCCCTGATGACAGGCCTGGTGCTTCCTGGGATGTCACTGAGCCTTTGACACCCAAAGCAGAATCTGACGTAGTGAGTACCCAGTGAATGGTTTTGAATGCAAGGATAGGTAAATGAATATCTTTAATCCTAGGCATTTATGTTTTAGGCAGCTTCGCTGATCATTTAGAGTTTTGGTAAATTTTCTTTGAAATTTTAAGCCCTGGAAACGACTTTGGAGAACAGACAAGTCAATTTTCCAGAGAAGCCACCAGAGGGAGCACTGAGACCATTTTTGCAAGAAAAAATAATCCCCAGTATTATTAATTATTCAAGTCAGTTGGATCTTTTATATAACTTCACCAGGTTTTACTCAGAAATGGCAATTTTTCTCATGACTATGTAATCACATCTTGTATATTAAAATAAAAATTACAAATTAAAGTTAAACCCACAAAATTTGAAATATTGATAGTTATAGATTCACTCTTAAACCAGAATTAAGAATTAATAAACCACAATTAAGGTAATTTCGACCAGAAACAATTTCAATAATTGTATTAGTCTTCTGTATTGTTAAGATTTTGATGATATGTTTGCACACAATTGTTAGGAAATTTAAATTTAAATTCTATGCTTATGTATACATGATGAAGATATCAGGATTTTAATTTCACGATAGGTTTATTTGTATGTTATTTTTATATTATCCCAAACATTTGAATTTCTCCAAATACAATCAATTTAAGCATAACATACTTTTTCTTTTCTTTTCTTTTTTTGAGACAGTCTCACCCTGTCGCCCAGGCTGGAGTGCAGTGGAACATCTCAGCTCACTGCCACCTCCGCCTCCCAGGTTCAAGCGATTCTCCCGCCTCAGTCTTCCAAGTAGCTGGGATTACAGGCACCTGCCACCATGCCCGGCTAATTTTTTGTATTTTTAGTAGAGACGGGGTTTCACCATATTGGCCAGGCTGGTCTCAGACTCCCAACCTCAGGTGATCCACCCGACTCGGCCTCCCAAAATGCTGGGATTACGGGCGTAATTTGAGATATGACAAATTTTACGTTTGTTGACATTAGTGCAACCATGATGATGTAACTGTTTTTAGTTTAATTCTTACAGAGGAAACTCTTTGGGAAAAAATAACAATAACAACCCTATAAGGTTTGTTATATTAATAACTCTTTTGTCCTGAAAAGTGCAACATGTTTCTTGTGTATTCTTTGTATGTGTGTGATACAGCAAAACAAATGTCTATTAATGCATTAAACAAGATCTAGTGGTGGGTCCAATCATTTACTACAGTTTTGAGGTAGTAATAATAATAAACCTTGCTTTGGGAATTCTGCAATGCCTGTACTGAGTTACAAACATTCCTGTCATCATTCTTGGTGACAAAGTCTTAGGTACTCTTAATTCTACTGTAGTTTGTTGCCATGTTCATAATAGAAATGCAAAATTTTAGTTATAGATTAGAGAACCTTTTTTTTTTTCTTCAATCCAAGTTCACAGATTGCTGAATTCTTTCTTTTCTCTTCTTTATGTCTCTTTTTACTAACTCTTAGGTTCAGGGTACATGTGCAAATTTGTTATATAGGTAAATTGTATGTCACAGGAGGTTGTTTTACAGATTATTTCATTCCCCAGGTATTAAGCATAGTTCTTGAAAGGTAGTTTTTCAGTCCTTACCCTCCTCCCTCCATCCACCTTCATGTAGGTCCCGGGGTCTGTTGTTCTTGTGTGTTCGTAGCCACTGCTCTTTTGGCTCAGTTTAGCTCACAGTGCTGACAGTGCTTCTATTTGGGAAGAGTATCTGTGGGCACCTTAGATTTGATGCCAATTTTAAATCTTCTATTCAAATATGTAAGCTAGTAACCAAACTAAAGTCTAGCATTGACTTACTGATAGCAAAGGAAAATTTCCCTTTCAAAGAAAACGAGTTTGGAACGCCCCCATAAGCCAAGCTGAGAATCAAGAGACTCTTGTCAAAGAATATTGTAAGTAAATGCACAGTAATAAGAAATCTGAGCTTTGGATTTTCCTAAAATATTTCTGATGGGAGAGGAAATTCTTGGCAAGATGGATGTGAGAAGTTTTCCAGGACTCAAACATTTTCACATTTATCACGCAGAAAATGACTTTGATTGTCTGTATATGTTGACATTATCCACTCTATTAATCAGAACATTCTGGCAGGCCAGAAAATGGGTCTCTTAGGGAATGTGACATAAAACAAAAGCAGATTTAGTTAGCATTAATAACAATAATTCTTTGTAAACTATATATATATATATATATATGTATACCATGTATATTTAGTAATCTGCTGTCACTTTTTCCTGTACTGTGACTTAGTCATAGCTTTGGCATTTGTCATAATAACAGCCAAATATTTGGTCCAAAGTTACAAATGAAAATGTGCACAAATCTTTTTAAATAGAAGCAAATATGCCAGAACTGATTTGTATTACAAGTAGTTGAAAAAAATGGAGATTTTTGACTATACATATTCAACAGTTTATACTATATTTTTTGAAAAATTTAAGACTTTGACTAGACATGTTTATCTTTACCTGCTTATATCTGTGTATCTATCCATCCATAGACAGTAGTTTATACTCTAGTATTTTTTTTAATTAGACTTTGGCTAAAACAGCATATGCCTAATACCTAAAGAATTCTATAATAATATGTTTTCTATGATTCTGAAGATACTTCAGATTTTCTAATGTCTCCAGTGTTAGAATTTTGCATATCTACCATTCCTTTTTTTAGTTACACTAGCCTGCAAGTTAATAAAATATAGTTGCTAAAATATCTGATAAACAAGTTTTAAATACACGTCAATGTAAAAAGTCATGCTCTAAATACTAAAAGACTGTACTTTTCCCTGCTTACTTTTGTTATTGTTTCCAAAAGGCGAAAAGGACATTGTTTTTGTAATGGTTTAGTACAGCATATGAACATTTCTGTCCAAAAGAAATTTATTTTAAAGGCATGAAACCAGGCCACAGCCACCCTTGATGACACAAAGTTCTGAGAGGCAAATCATGAGCATCAATTTCAGATCATTTCTCCGAGCAGGAGGGCATTTCAGCTAAGAAAGAACAGCAGAAAAATCATGTACACTCAGCATGCTGATTTACCCAGGACAGAATAGGTCTTGTCTAGAAAGGAGCTAGATTAGAAGTCCAATTTTTTGTTTGACATAAAGGAGAATTAACAAATAGTGCTCACAAAGAAAATGACTGAAAATGCTTGTACTGAACCACGTTGAAGTATCTAAAGAAGTATGATATACAGTCACCCAGGTTCATAGTATTACACATCTAGATATATCCACCATGAAAATGTTTGGCGATGTACGGGCAAAATGTTCAAATGGCCTTTTTTTTAAAGCTTCTATGTGGATTTTTTTTTTTTTTCTGAAATACGGGTGGTCCCAATTAGTTTTATTGAAATAAATCTTTAAAGAAAAGATAAAGCATTTAAAAGACAAGTCAAAATGCATCAAGAACCATATATCCAACACAAACTTTATCCTCAAATGAGTTATGTTTGCCTCGCACTAATAACTTTTATTTCACTCAAATTAGGGCGATAATCTTCCATACATAAGTATCTTCCCTGCCCAATTCAAAGAAAATAATCCAAAACAATCAGTAAAGAAAAATATAAGAATTAACAGACCCTTTAAATTTGTTTTAAATATTTTGAATATTTAAAAAGTGTTTAAAGTTTGCAGTTCCTAGTAGGAAAACATTATCTGAATGAATACCCTAATGGCAAACCACTGTAAAATGCTTCAGCTGAATTTGGGGGAGAGGGGTAGGGATTATCTTCAAAGCACCCCAACTCTCTTGATGAGAAGGTGAGAGGTACACTGGTTTGTATTATTGCGACATCCATAAGGTGATCTAGGTTGCTTTTCCTTCAGCAAGTGTTTTATTTATCAGAAGGGCATTACTTGACCCAAATTTGTCTGACAATTTACTGATGAGAGTCATAACCTTTGGGTTGCTCTGGTATTTTGATATATTTGCTGGGTTCTGAGCCATATCCTGGAAGGCCACCATAACTTCCGGATCCTGCATGGCTGCAGGAACCTCTGGATCACTAAGAATTTCATTGAGTCCAGGCATTCCGGCCATTCCAGGCATGGCCCCTCCAATTCCAGGCATTCTTCCGGGAAAATTACCAGGCATTCCCTCAGGAAAGTCACCTGGAAAAGAGCCATACTGAGCTCCTGACTGTCGTCTGGCTTCTTCCTCCCTCTGGGCTCTCTCATGCTCTTCTCGAACCTTTTTAACTCGTTCTGTTCTTTCTTTGATCTCTCGCTCTTCACGTTTTCGCTCACACTTTCTCCGATGTTCTGCAATTTTCTGTGCCCTAGGTTGAACTTCTTTCAGCATTGCACTAGCATCTTCAGCATAATCCAATTTACAGGCAAGGGCAAGATCATGGGCTGCTTCTTCCCAGTGGCCTAGAAGTCTGTGTACTTTCCCTCGCCACTTGTAAGGCTGAGCTGAATCAGGATTTATCTCAATGGCTCTGTCACAGTCTCAGATAGCAGCATTTAGCTTCTGTAATTTGACGAAGACACTGGCCCTCTTGGCATACAAAATGGCCAAGCGAGGATTCAGCTTGATGGCATCTGTGAATAAGTCAATGGCTTTCTGGAGTTCACCATCATTTAGGGCTTCAATAGCAGCCACTTTTTAATCATTTGCCTGATCCATCATCTCCTGCGTTATTTCTGCATTTTCATCTCCCATTTCTTGAGGAGAATTAGGGTCTGGTTCAATCACACCTTCTTTATCAATTTCTAGATCACTTTCTTCACTTGATGGTTCGTCTGCCTTTAAGTCTTCCTCCACCTTCTTACTATCAGGTTTTTCTTCCTTGGTATTTTCTTCTGATTTAACTTTCTGAGTAGCAGGTGGTACTTTACTCCCCATGCTCTCCACCCACTCTCTCAGGAAGCGCATTTCCTCGGTGTGCAGAATGCTCGGATCTTGCTTACACAATTTCACAAAGGCCCGAAGCTCGTTCACTTTGCGGGGGTCCATGGTAAGGAGGTGGTGGGCGAAGCTGGGGGACTACAGCCCTGTTTCAGGCCCAGGCGGTGGCTCCGCATGAGCGCGCAGAAGTATTTGGATATTTTAATACTGGAAGAGGGCTCTAAGAAATGAAAATAGCTGAATATCTGCATCCCTTAATTAACCTATTATTCATTCATTCATTCATTCACTCAACAAACACATGTTTGAGGTCTTACTATGTGCTACATCTGAACTGTGTATTGAAGGCACAACAGTGAGCAAGGCATGCAGTCTCTGACCTCATGAGCCATAGACAGAGTTCATATTCATTAACTGAACATTTCCTCTATGTCTCTGTGCTGTGCTGACCACTGGTACTGCAGAAATATAGGAAAAGGTTCCTACTTTCAGAGAGCTCATGGTCTAATGGCGGAGATGAACACATTCACTACAGGTGAGGCGTCTTGGCATGAAATACACATGAGGTGTTATGGGAATGCAGTAAGAAATAGATTTATGATAGTGTTTCTTCTCTAATAGCTGCTAAAGATGGTTTACTCAGTCATAAAGAAGTCACCTTGTAGTCCTAAGCTGGGTGTTTTTTTATTGATCTATTAGTTTACAGACCATATTGGCCATTTCATTTATCTTGAAAATGAGAGTTTATCACTGAGATCCCGTGGGGCTTTATATTAATTGAGTATTTAAAGAAAATTTTAAAATAAGAAACCAAATAGAGAAGTAAATGATTAGGTGTCATGTTGTGGCTTTTGACTTATAAACCTGAATTCGAGGTAAAAAAGCCAGGTTTCCTACTCTGCAGCCCATCAATTCCCGGTAGATGGCTCCAGGTGGCTGGAGTCAGGGCTTCCATGAAGTGCTAAGACCTTAAAGCTGTGGCCTTCGCTCTCTGTCCCCTTTCCTCTCCTTTGTAGCAGTCTTTGTCTATTCAAGGGCAAAAATGTGAATCATTTGAGGTGTAAACTGCACAAATGTAGAGCAATTTTAGAAATCCAGTATAATTTAACAGATACAGGGCTTTCTGTTGTCTGAGTTTCCAGAAGTCTGCCTTCCTCTTTAGTTTTGCTGAAATGTTGTCTCAGGTTGCCTGAGTCTTAAGAAAACGGATCCTGATCCCTCCGTTTCATGTGAAAGGGGCAAACCCCTGTTCAGGCCTCACTTCCTGCCAAGCAATCTTTTGACATCACAGGTCACCACCTGGCTGCCTCTGACTTATTTTCTCTGTCTCTGGCACTGCTCCTCTCTCTTATCTCATTCTTCTCATTTATTGTACATACTTCTTCATGCTACATTCAGATCATCATAGATAAGCATTTTCAAAACCCTGTTACTATCTCAGGTACCCATAAAATGATTCTTGTTTAAAGACTGAAAGGGGCTCTGTGATCACACACAACTGAATGCAGACAGAACCAGTCACTATATTTGCCAATTTCATTAAGTGGGGGGAAAATAAAAAAACATAGGCTTGGCAATTGGGGAGCTTCATTTAGACAAGTCAATTGAATGCTCTACTTCCTAACTGGGTGCTTTGATCTTGGATAAACGCATACATTAGAAATTAATTATCCTAAAATGTTAAGTTTGCTTTTAAGAAATATTTTATGAAATGTTTCTGGTTATTTATGGGATATAATCTAAAGGCTTTATCTTGTCATTCAAAGTTCATCAAAGTTGAGCCCCAGTTAAATTTTTAATTTTTTTTTATTGAAGTGAAACTCACATAAACACTTTTAAATGAACAATTTAGTGATATTTAGTACATTCACAAAGTTTGGCCACCACCACTTCTATCTAGTTTCAAACATTCTTATTACCCGTAAATAAACCCTGTACCCATAGGCAGTCACTCCCCGTTCCCCTTTCCCCCAGCCGCTGGCAACCACCAATCTGCTTTCTGTCTGTAAAGATTTGCCTGTTCAGAATATTTCATATAAATAGATTCACACAACATGTGACCTGCTGTGGCTAATTGCTTTGACTTAGCATAATGTTTTCGAGGTTCATTCATAGTGTGGTGTGAGAGGAAAACCTTTTTCCTTACCAATTTAGGTTCAGTGGCTGGGGTATGCTAATTTAGCTGACAATGGACAGATTAACAGGAGAAAAGATAAAGTTTATTCATATGTAGAACACAAAAGAAGTGGCTCCTGAACTGCTAAAGATAGAGGTTTATATGGCAGCTTTCATAGGGGAAGAGGAGAGGAAAGAAGGGGCTTCTATGGGCAGATCCAATGGTTTCCTTATGAAAGACAAATGAATTTTTAGGGGAACAAATAGAAGATAAGAAAATTTGTGATGATTTTGTTTATGTAGGTACAAGTGGTCTTCATCTTTTCTGGGCTGTAAAACTCCCTGGAGAGGGATTTTGTGGCAGCCTCACTCCTAGAAGTTTCTGCTTCTAGTAGGGTAAGGCAAGCTCCAAAAAGCTTCTTTCCACATCTGTTGAACCTCAAATACCTTCAGTTTAAAACAATCTTCATACCAACTCTGGGGGCCGAGTGTGTCCCCACAGTGGCATGTATAGCACTTTGCTGCTTTCTACAGTTGAAAAACATTACATTCACCTATTCATGGTTGATGGACATTTATTTTCTACATTTGGCTATTACAAATAATGCTACTATGAACATTCATGTACAAGTTTCTGTGTAGGCTTTTCTCATTTCTCTTGAGTGGAAGTGATTAGGTCATAGAGTAACTCAATTTTTAACCTTTTGAAGAACTGCCAGACTATCTTCCAAAAGGGCCACACCATTTTACATTCACATCCTAACCAGACTTGTTATTATCTTTTTTTTTTTTATAATTATAGTCCTTCTAGTGGGTATCAAGTGTTATCACACTGTGGTTTTGATTTGCATTTCCTTAGTGACTAATAGTGTTGAGCATCCTTCCATGTGCTTTTTGGCCGTTTGTATATCTTTTCTGGAGAAATGTCTGTTCAAGTTCTTTATCCATTTTTTAATTGGCTTGTCTTTTTAAAATTGTTTTTAGAGTTTTAAAAAAATGTATTCTGGTTTCTAGACCCTTATTAAACATGATCTGCAAGTACTTTTTCTCATTCTGTAGGTTGTCTTTTCACTTTCTTGACAATGTCTTTTAACACACCAAAATTTTTAAGTTTGATAAAGTCCAGTCTGTTTTTTCTTTTGTTGCTCATGCTTTTGTGCTAATTTTAAATTTTAAATTCAAAGACAAGATGAAGAGCTAGAAAAGCATCTTTTGGCTCAGTGTTATTTGAATGCCTTCAAAAAACTTATAGGGAAGTAGAATGATGAGTTCTGCTTCGCTTTACTGTCTCTTCACTATATTTACTAGTTTGAAGAATAAATAAGAGGATTTTTTTTTTTCTGAAAGGACAAAACTTTCTGAGAACTCACCCCTTATTGGAAACACCATTTTATTTCAAGAAGCAAATATCTATCCTAAGGAATAAAGTACAGATTGCTCTGTTTACCATCAAAGGACTGTTTTCTGGAATTCTGCATATTACATATTTTCTTAGAAAATACTATGAATGTTTTCCCATACCAAATAACAAAATCCTAATTCTAACATACATATAAAAAAGGTCTTGTGGAGAATATTAGTATTTATTGGCCAAGTGTCAATATTAGCCAGGTGTGAAGTATGCAGGAGCTCTTTGATATGAATTACACCTTTACTTCTCTGTAGTAGTTAATTTTATGTCAGTTTGACTGGGTTAAGGCACACCCAGATAGCTGGTAAAGCATTCTTGCTGGGTGTGTCTGTGAGGGTGTTTCTGGAAGAGACTGGCATTTGACTGGGTGGGCTGCGGAAAGAGGACCTGCCATCACCAGTGTGGGATGGGCACCATCCAATCTGTTGAGGACCCAAGTAGATCAGAAAAGTCTCTTTTTCAGAGCCGAGTCATCCCTATCTTCTTCTGCACTTGTACATCGGAGCTCCAGGTTCTTGGGCCTTTGGACTCTGGGAATTAACACTGTTGGCCTTTTGTGTTCTCAGGCCTTCAGACTTAAACTGTGAGTCACACTCTCAGCTGCTTTGGTGCTCAGGCCTTCAGACTCAGACTGAATGACACCCCTGGCTCTCCTGGGCCTCTAGCTTGCAGAGGGCAAATCATGGGACTTCTCAGCTTCCATAATTGCATGAGCCAATTCCCATCATAAATCCCCTCTTCTATGTCTATGTGTGTCCTACTGATTTTGTTTCTCTGGAGAACCCTGACTAATACATTCTCTAACACTTCAGAAATAGACTGTATTATCTATATTATTATGACACTCTAGGGCTAAGGGAAATATTATAAAATTGGCCTTAAGTCATTCAATTTGTACTTCATAAATGTAACACGAGCTAGACAATTTCAGTTTATAGCCTGATGACAACAGATGCAACATTCCAAAGTGATACCACTTTTTTGAAAGTGAATGATCCTATCTTTCCCCTGCCTATAACCTTTCAGTAGATTCCCATCATTTTTAGACTGAAGTATAAGGCTTACAAGGCCTTTCCAATTCTTTGCCTTCCTCCCCACCTCATTTTTTTCAGCCCTCCCTCTTCTTTCCCTTTCCCACCTGATGGCTTTATCTGGCATCCCTAACATTTAGCCTGTTGCTCCTACAGCCAATAGCCGAAAGGCTTCATGATGTGTTCTTTACCAAATGTATTATCTACAGTAAGGAGAAATCTAGAGAGCAGGATTTTGGTTAGAATTATATAAAACCCTCAGATATCCCATCTAGAGTTGACTTTTTGAGATGTGTGGGATGTGTCATTCCTCCAGCCTACATATTGATGTCAGCAAATTGAGAAATGATCCCCCAGCCCCCATGATCCTGGCGACCTCATGTGTCCCCTGATTGCCAGCTGCCATAGGCAGGAGTAAAGGGTCAGAGAGCTGTGTGATCTTGGCAGCTCCTTTCTCCTGCCACCCTTCTTCCTAATACCCATGATGTCAGCACTTCAATCTGCCTAGGAGAACATCAGACATTGTAGTACAAGACCCCTTGTTTGTGTTTCTGTCAGTTGTCCAAAGAATCCCCAGACTCCTAGATCACCACTGAAGACTTGAACTCTTGGCCATATAGTCTGATGATGCCAGTGGCCATGATGTCTGTTACTTGAGTTTTGCTCTGGCCGTGGTTCTTCTAGTTTTATGCACCTTGGCTTCAAAGTTCTTCTGAAGCTAACCTCACAGTCAGATACCTGGATAAGTGATCAACAGCAGTGTTACCTGAAGTCTTTACGTATTTTATCTGCACTATCATCTTTTTCCATAAGTGTGGGATGAGGCCTGACTACTAATTCAATCTCACTAGCACCATCCATTTCTGAATCAATGGCAAATGTTGCATTGTCAAGATCAAGCTCAAGCCCAGAATCAGCAGATGTTTTAGTCCATTTGTGACTATGGCCTGTTTCCTTATTTTTCTGTGTGGATGCATCACTACAGTGCAAACCATCAGCATTCTCTTCTGCTCTGCTACCATTTTCAGTCTGTTGTTTCTTGCCTCACTGTAATCTGCTCCTGACTGGTACCTTCAGTCCTTCTTCAGAGTTGAGACTGAGTGCTCACTGATTACTGTGCTTGTGGATGCTGGCTAATACTCTCTCTCCAAGAACTTCATACTCATCACGACTTGGGTAAATTTTACTGATGAGTGCATCAAACATTTTAGACTAAAGTATAAGGCTTACGAGGCCTTCCCAATTATTTGCCTACCACCCCACCTCATTTTTGATAACCCTAGCTCTTTTTCTCTTTCTCACCCTATTGCATTTTCTGGCATCCTTAACATTGAGCCCATTGCTACCACCACCAAGAGCTGAAAGATCCCCTTAGTGATCTTTTGGAAACTAGATTTTTTTTTTTGACAGGTGGGGTGTCTTTTGCTGTCATTTCTAAGGACTGTGATGATGCAGTCTGCACAAAAATGATGTAAACACTCCTTTGTGGTCATGGTGTCTTTCAACACGTCTAAACAAATTAGGCCCATTATTTCATCGTGTGGACTTTGAGGTGAAGCCACAATTTCTAAGCCATCTGTTACTGCCTCTTCAGGTGTTTGTTGTAATTCATATAAACTGAACTCCCATGTTTTGGCTAATGGTTGAGATCCATTTGTTTGCACAGCCTGAGACATTGCAGCTCCTGCCCCCAGCCCAATTTTCTTTTTGACCTAGACTGGCAGGACTATTCAAATATTTTCCCCTTAATTTATGATTTTCTTTTGGAAGGGATTCCATTTTCAGTACTTTTTCTTTTCTCTTAAAAATATGTCTAAGTTTGGCGAGGCACAATGGCTCATGCCTGTAATCCTAGTACTTTGGGAGGCCGAGACAGCCAGATCAGTTGAGGTTAAGATTTCGAGACTAGCCTGAACAACATGGTGAAATCCTGTATTTATTGAAAATACAAAAATTAGCCTGGCCTGGTGACACACACCTATAAACCCAGCTACTTGGGAGGTTGAGGCATGAGAATCTCTTGACCCTGAGAGGTGGAGGTTACAGTGAGTTGAGATCATACCACTGCACTCCAGTCTGGGCAACAGAGTGAGACTCCATTTCAGAAAAACTAAATAAATTAATTTAAATATATATATATATACACACACATACACACACACATATATATATATATATTCTTTTCCACAAAGTTTGGTTCCATTTAAAGTACACTTCTGGCCCAGAAATTTTTCATAGTTCTGTATCCTTATGTAAAGATTCAGTTGGTCATTGTTTCCCCTTTCCCCCTCAAAAGGTCTTTAGACCTACAGAATATTACATAATATGTATTCTGACTTTTTTTCCCTAGAGTCTTCTATATTTTCTTTTCTATATAAAGTGCAGTATCTTCATGAAGACTAAGGGTCAAATTTACTATGCTTAAAGACAATTCTCATAGGATTATTCCTTCCATGGTATTTTCTTCCATAATTTTCTTATTTTAGAAACAAGTGTTTATTGAGTTAGTGTCCATTGTAATGCCATGTTGTTACTTTTTTCCATTCTTTTCCCTTGTAATTTTGGAATTTCTGGTCCTGGAAAGAGAATCAAACAAAATCTTAATGTTAATCTATGAGAAATTTGTTCATTGACAGATTTTGCTGAAGAAAGAAAAATTAAATTGGTTGTGAAATGTAGTCGTCAAGTATATTTGAGAGTGCTTTTGGCCAGGCATGGTGGCTCAAGCCTGTAATCCCAGCACTTTGGAAGGCCAAGGTGGGCAGATCATCTGAGGTCAGGAGTTCGAGACCAGCCTGGCCAACACGGTGAAACCCCGTCTCTACTAAAATACAAAAAATTAGCTGGGTGTGGTGGCGCATGCCCATAATCCCAGCTACTTGGGAGGCTGAGGCAGGATAACCTCTTGAACCTGGGAGGTGGAGGTTACAGTGAGCCAAGATCACACCACAGCACTCCAGCCTGGGTAACAGAGTGAGACTCCATCTCAAAAAAAAAAAAAAAAAAAAAAGAGTGCTTTTTTTTGGTGTTCACTATCACTTCAGGTCCTTTATTATATATGTTTGATTTTTGATTTTTTTCCTATTAAAATACCGGATATATGGAGACATTTGACACATTAGCCTTGATGAAAAGTATAAGATATGTTTAAAGCGGCCAGGCGTAGTGGCTCATGCTTATAATCCCAGCACTTTGGGAGGCCGAGGTGGGCGGATCACAAACCCAGGAGATCTAGACCATCCTGACTAACACAGTGAAACCCTGTCTCTACAAAATTACAAAAAATTAGCCAGGCGTGGTGGCAGGGCGCCTGTGGTCCCAGCTACTTGGGAGGCTGAGGCAGGAGAATGGCATGAACCTGGGAGGTAGAGCTTGCAGTGAGCCAAGATCGCACCACTGCACTCCAGCTTGGGTGACAGAGCAAGACACCATCTCAAAAACAAAAAAAAGAAAAAAAGAAAAAAAAAGATATATTTAAAGCTTCCCTACTTTTTTTTTTTTTAATTGGTAGCCACATAAGTTTCAAGAATAATATGGCAGCCAGGTGCAGTAGCTCAGGCCTGTAATCCCAGCACTTTGGGAGGCAGAGGCTGGAGGATCACCTGAGCTCAGGAGTTTGAGACCAACGTGGCCAGTGTGGTGAAATCCCATCTCTACTAAAAATAAAAAAACCCACAAAACCCAGGTGTGGTGGCAGGTGCCTGTAGTCCCAGCTACTTGGGACCTGGCTGAGGCAGAAGAATCGGTTGAACCCAGGAGGCGGAGGTTGCAGTGAGCAGGGATGGTGCCACTGCACTCCAGCCTGGCCTCAGAGGGGACTCCATCTCAAAAAATAAATAAATAAAATAAAGAATAATTACATAGAATGAACAACAGAAAAGAAAATCCAGTTTGCTTCCATTAGAAAAGTGTGTTTAGCATTTTGAGTTGCCACATCAGCTTATAAATTTGGTGTGCTCTGCTAATTACACGTTGTGGAAGCAGATGAATGAAGCTTGAGCCCTGCTTTGATATGTAGTGAAAGATTATTCTGTAGAAGAATGTCAGCTAGTAGGGTAAAGTCATTCTACTCTTAATTTGTATACTGAGGGACAACGTTGGGTGTTTGGGAGCCAGAAGGCTTTATGCTGACAGGTTAGAAATAAGATTGACTTGTGTGTTATTTTTCATCTCTCTCCTGACTCTAGGTATGTTTCCAAGTTTATATTATTGCACTATTTACAAACATATATTTTCATTGAAAAATTAATCCCAAAGGATTTTTGATAGATAGACCTCCAGTACCATGACAACTGAAGTCTGTCTAGTTATTGTACATATTTATCAGTCAGTTTCAACAGATTGGGGCTAGCTTGGTGTTCTAAATGTATTTAAAATCTGTTTCTACAGGGTTTGTTTTTTTTATCTGTGCTATGAAATTTGAAAACCACTAAAAATGAAGGGAACTTTTTTTTTTTGAGACAAAGTCTCATTCTGTTGCCCAGGCTGGAGTGTAGTGGTGCAATCTTGGCTCAATGCAACCTCTGCCTCTTGGGTTCAAGTGATTCTTGTGCCTCACTCTGCTGAATAGCTAGGATTACAGGCATGTGCCACCATGCCCAGCTAATTTTGTATAAAATCAAGGGAAATATTCAATTCCTTTTCTGATGTAATGTAAGTTGTATAGATTACTAATGCATGTCCCCGGTTTTGTGATAAAACTTCTTAGGTTTTATTGATAACATTTTAGATTCATGGTTGTGTTAAACAAGTTAAATAATTAGATTCCCATTGTGAATATTAATTGAAATTTTGTCTTTAGGCAGAGAGTTATTTATGAATACAAGCTTTGTGCCTAGAGAATGTATGTGTTTTTATCTGTTAGTATGGGAGGATATAAACCACATCATTAGTGAAAAAAAAAAAAAGAGTTGGACTCTTTTCCCTCTCTCTTATCCTTCCTGACCTCCTGAAAATCCTCTCTTGCAGCCTCTGGAGCTCATGGTACATCACCAGTAAATTCCTTAGGGACCTCCTCTGACCCTCTTCTTTCTTGCTGTGACCAAAATCATGATCTTATCTGAGTATACTGCCTCCCTTGTAGCTCTATCAATTGGCATCTATTTACATTTCATTAAGCTCTGTAACACTAGGCCTGGGGGTAGAGTACCTGCTCACCTTGCTCACTGCCACATCCATACTAGTGTCCCGTCCTCCTTCTGAAAAAGCCCAAGCTTTGCAGCCTATGCCATTAGTCTATATTACTCACTAGCCCTCCTTAGCACAGACATCTCCAGGCCCTGTCCTGCTCTCCACGTTAATGGAAGATGTTAGCACCTGCCCTGCTGCTCTGTCCAACACTCCTGTTATAATTCTAGATCTTTCAGTATCCACACAGATAATCCTTCCAATATTTGGCTTCCTTTTTCCTTGTCTGCCTCTTCTCCATTGACCTTGTGCCAAGACCAGCTCAGTCATGGAGACCCTAACTCAGCCGCGCTAGAGAAATTAAAGACACACACACAGAAATATAGAGTGTGCAGTGGGAAATCAGGGGTCTCGCATCCTTCAGAGCTGAGATCCTCCAACAGGGATTTACCCACATATTTACTGACAGCAAGCCAGTCATAAGATTTACTACAAGTATTCCTTATGGGAAATAAAGGGATGGGCTGAAATAAAGGGATGGGCTCTAGCTAGTTATCTGCAGCAGGAACATGTCCTTAAGGTACAGATCACTCATGCTATTGTTTGTGGTTTAAGAACGCCTTAAGCGGTTTTCCACCCTGGGTGAGCCACGTGTTCCTTGCCCTCATTCCAATAAAGTGAAAACCTTCCAGTGTGGGCATGAAGGCCATCACGAGCATGTCACAGTGCTGTAGAGATTTTGTTTATGGCCAGTTTTGGGGCCAGATTATGGGCAGATTTTGGGGCCTGTTCCCAACGTGTCCCCCTTCTTTGTTTTGCAAAGCAATAAAAGCAAAGGCAGCTTTGTCATGATGAGATACTTCTCACAGGAGTCAGGATCCACATCTGCAGTGGCAATGGTGATCACTGCTGTCATAGCTACCATTAAATTACTTACTATGACTGGTTGTCTTGCTTTCCTCAGGTCCCAGGTTTTCTTCTACCATCTGTGACAGCTTCTTGATCTGTCCCCAGGTGGATGGCTGTGTTCGATGGGTGTTGCTTGTGACAGTTGGGGTCCTCCTCAGAGTCAGTCTCAACATGGCTGCAACTGGGGGGTCCTCAGGATCTTCCTGGAATCTCTTCTTCAGCATCTGTTTCATGGTAAGGTTTCAGGTGTCTTGATGGTATCCAAATTGGCTGTTGATTTTGGCCTGGAGAAACACAAGCATAACCTCTATCCCAAGTTATTATTTTACCTATTTCCCAACTTTTTGTTATCAGATCTCTCCACCAAATCAGTTGTTCTGCTTCTGTCTTTGCAGCTGGTTTCTGTAGATGCTGTTCAGCTGCTGATAGCATCTGGCCTTTGAGCAGGCTCAAAAAATTTAAAGTTAATAATGCTAGATTCAGTTGCATATGTGGTATTCCATAGTCCCTGTTTTCCCCCCTCTGCTTTTGCAACTGCTGTTTCAGGGAGAGATTCATTCTTTCCACTATGACTTGTCCTTGAGGATTATATGGGATACCAGTAATGTGTTTAATATTCCATATAAAGAAAAATGTAGCAGAGCATGGCCAGTATGCCCTGGGGTGTTATCTGTTTTAATAGAAGCTGGAACGCCCATCACCACAAAACACTGTAAAAAGTGACATTTAACATAGGCAGAAGACTCTCCTGATTGGCATGTAGCCCAGACAAAGTGAGAAAAGGTGTCCACACATACATGTACATAAGCTAGTCTCCCAAACAAGGAAACATGTGTGACATCCATTTGCCAAAGAAATTTAGGTTCCAGTCCTTGAGGATTAACTCCTCCTGTAAAAGATGAGGAATGTACCATTTGGCAAGCTGGGCATCGCTGGATAATAGCTTTAGCTTCTTTCCAGGTAATGCTGTATCTGCATTTGAGACCAGAGGCATTAACATGAGTTAAATTGTGAAAGTGTCTAGCATTAGATATTGCGTTAGCAACTAGGTGATCAGCCATTTGATTCCCTTCAGTCAAAGGTCCTGGAAGAGGTGTATGAGCCCTAATGTGAGTGACATAAAAAGGGTGCATTCTACCCCAATTGCTGTTTGCAATTTGGTAAATAAAGTCATCATCTGTATGAAATCCTAACTGAGCATTTTCAATTAACTCTGTGGAATGAACCACATATGGAGAATCAGAGATCACACTAATAGGCATATAAAAGCAGTCAATACCTCAATTACAGCTACAAGCTCCACTTTTTGAGCTGAAGTATAGGGTGTCTGGAAAACTTTCCTTTTTGATCCAGAAAAAGAAGCTTTACCATTACTAGACCCATCTGTAAAAACATTTTCAGCACCTTCAATTGATTTAAATTTAATTATTCTAGGGAGGATTCAGTTAGTTAATTTCAAAAATGGAAACAGTTTCATTTTGGGAAAATGATTATTGAGAATTGTTCAGTAACCAAGTCCTCTAAAGCCTCCAGTTTCTCTTTACTCAGTGGCCATTGTTCTATCCAAATTGGCTTATCTGTTAACTATTTTAGAGGTATAGGTTCTGGAATTTTAACAATGTCCGCCATCAAAAATGATGTCCCAAACCTTGGTGGGAACTTTGTCTTTCCGCTTGAAGCAGTTCCTTCAAACCTTGCAAATTTTTTCCTAGTCCCATACCAGGAACATACCCCATTTCATGCATCACATGTGGACTTTGAGGGTTGTATAATTGTTCAGCAATTGGAACTTGTGCTCCTGATCATTGTAATAAATCTCTTCCCCATAAGTTTATAGGTACAGAAGTTATAATTGGTTGAATAGTCCCAAGTTGTCCATCAGGCCCTTCACAATGCAAAATATAACTACTTTGATATACTTCAGGGACTTTACCAGCTCCAACTATGTTAAATTGAGTGGGATGAATTGGCCACACGGATGGCCAGGGCTGTAGAGAAATGATTGAAATGTCCGCTACAGTATCTACCAAACCTTTAAATTTCTTTCCCTGAATAGTTATTTCTCAGGTTGGATGTTTATCAGTAATTTGATTTACCCAATAAGCTGCTTTGCCTCATTTATTTGTGCTTCCAAATCCTCCTGTTCATTTAATTTCACTTTTCCCCATTTCCACATACAGCACAATTAGGAGTGTGCTATATGCTCTCCTGGCTCTGCTTTCCAGGGAACAGAAGTAGATATAACAATTTGAATTTCCCCATTGTAACCTGAATCAGTGACTCCTGTTTGTACTTACATTTAAATTAGACCTTCATAGAAGTAATCCTATCGTCCCCACTGGTAAGGGTCCACAGACCCCTGTTGGGAATTTTTGCGGGGGTTCCCCGGGCAGAAGGCTCACAGCTTTTGTGCAGCATAAACACCCCTCATGGCATTTCCCAAATTTAAAAGGAAAAGGCTCAAATGTAGCTGCAATATTTCCCTGTTAATCGGGTGGGTGTATTCTAACATGGAACTGCCAAGCCTATAAATCACCCTCTCTTCTAACTTGCTGGATTCCTGCCTGAATAGAACTGAGAATGGTCACTCGAGGCACTGCTCGAACAGTCACTGGGGCAACTACTTTTCACCCGGGGTCCTCCAGAAAAGAAAGATCTGGAGGGTCAGGACACTCTTTTGCTTCAAAATAAGGAGGGGTGCAGAAAGGTAGGGATGAACCTCTTCCTCCTTTGCCGTGTTAGCTTTAGCTGGCAGATAAACCTGCTCTATTACTTCTTCTGTTACTTTGTTATACTCTCCTTCCTCCTCATCATTAGTGTGAAAAGTTTCCAAGGTGGAAGGAACCAGAGCCCACACTTGTCCCATTGTTATCCTGAAGCTTCCAAGCTTCCCTTCTTACTCACCATGGGGATTGCTTTAAGAATACTGGGGTGTCCTCCAGTTTAGTTTCATGTTTTCGAACCATTGCTCTGGCGACCCTTTGACCTGGGTTTGGGCTGCCACATATGGACGCCACTTGCCTAGACCAGCTCGGTCATGGAGACCTTAACCCAGCGGCACTAGATGAATTAAAGATACGCACACAGAAATATAGAGTGTGGTGTGGGAAATCAGGGGTCTCACAGCCTTCAGAGCTGAGAGCTCCAAACAGGGATTTACCCACATATTTATTGACAGCAAGCCAGTCATAAGAAATAAAGGAATGGGCTCTGGCTAGTTATCTGCTGTAGGAACATGTCCTTAAGGCACAGATCGCTCATGCTATTGTTTGTGGTTTAAGAACACCTTAAGCGGTTTTCCGCTCTGGGTGAGCCAGATGTTCCTTGCTGTCATTCCAATAAACCAAAAACCTTCCAGTGTGGGCATGAAGGCCATCACAAGCATATTACAGTGCTGCAGAGATTTTGTTTATGGCCAGTTTTGGGGCCAGATTATGGCCAGATTTTGGGGCCTCTTCCCAACAACCTTGTCCCTCACATAATCTCTGCTGCTTATAACTCTAGTTATATTCTACATCCATCTCTAGAAATATCTTGTTTCCTCTCCATAATGTCAATTTTAAGAAGGCCACTCTTTGACCAATGCTTTCTACCCATCTAAATCAACTTCCCTCATGTCTGAGTTCCCAACATTTCTTTGACCTCGCTGGGGTTTATGTTCCTTTCAATTTCCTATAATCCTTCATGTTCTCACTTTCAGTGTCACCCCATTTAGATGTCGTGTTGCATGATGGTAATTACTCCTTTGCCTGTACTCTCAACTACATTGCCTTATTTTCTCCTCTGCAGACAATTGACTGAGATTGGAGAAAAATGCTGACTGACTTTATTTTAAGTTGACAATCACTAATCCCAAGTAAACTTTCAGTGCTGCCTGGCAATCCCACTCTCTTTTCCAGTACTCATCACTTTCCCACTCTCATAGATGATTACTTTCCCTTCCCTGCTCTCCTAAAACCACCACCATCTCCATCATTATTGTTCTCAGCTGGTGACCTTGGTCTCTAATCCACTGAGAAAACTGAATCAACCATTGAGCCTCTACCAGCTGGATGGTACTCTAACACTTGGCTGCTACCAGGATGAGTGTGGGTCAACTGTTTGCTTTCCCAGCTGATGCCAACCCCTTCACTTGTCTACCAGACCCTATCCCCAGTCATAAACTCAATGATGCTGCTTCTGTTTTCTGATTCTTTCTCCTGCTTCAACATATTTTCCCCACTATATCAGATTATTCACACTGGCATACAGAAATGTTAGATGTCTTTCAAAATTTATTAAAAACTTCCCTTGATGCCATTTTTCCCTTACCATTAAGTGTGAAGTCAGGTGTAGATACTCTTTACTGAGTTGAGGAAGCTCCCTCTGTTCCTAGTTTCCTAAGGGTTTTTACTATGAATGGCTGTGGGATTTTGCCAAATGCCTTTTCTGCATCAATAGATATGATCAATTGATATGACCTTCTCTTTTTTCAATCTTCCACATCTTGGCAAATGGCAGCTTAATCTCTCCAGCCACTCAAGTCAAAAATCCTTAGTGTCACAGTTGACTTTGGCTTTTCTCCTATGTTCTATGTCCAGTTTGTTGGCAAAGCCTATCATCTCCAACTTCAAAATATATCCAAGGCTTGTCATGTCTCAGCCACTCCACTGCTACCATCCCAGTCAAAACCACCACCACCTCTTGTGTAATGGTATCTCTGCCCTATTTCTTTCTTCCATCTGAATTTCACACTGTCAACTTTTCAATCTGGAAAATTAAGTATGGAACTCTCAGTAAACACTCTTGTTCTATTTTCTCTATTTACATAGCATAAATAAATGTTAGGACTTGGGGCATTTGAAATTTTCATGTGCTTAAAATTTTAAATTTCATAATTTTCTACTTTAATGGCTTCCTAAAGTAATCTGATTCTCATGGCATACGTTCTTAAAGTTCACTTTAAATTGGAACAACCTTTCAATTGCTCAAATTAATACTTTTAGTTCAATGACATTGCCTTCAGAGACAAAGTAAATTTAAAGCAATTTAAGTGAAAGCAACAGAGGTTGAGTGAGGTTTTTGATAAATTCATTCACAATTTGTGACAGTGTATGATTGGTCTCATGAATTCTGTTCATTCAAGTTTTGGGAAAAGGGTAATGAAAATGCCCTGCAAGGTCAGCCAATCCATTCTCCCTATCAGGGCAAAATATTTTTCTTCCAAATGAGCCCATCAAGCCTCTGCCATGCTGAGGCTTCCATCCTGGATCTCAGCATGGCAGGGATCATTCAGGCCATGGGAGCTGTCAGACCTTTTGATCTAAAGGCAGTTTAAAAAAAACCCACAGCAGCCCCACTCAACAAAGGCCATTTGTCTGCTTGACATCAAAATAGTCTAAGTTACAAGGATTGCAGTTTATCATCTTCATGGAGGGACTTTTTTCCCCTAGTTTGTCATTCCTCCCATCCAGCCATCTTACTAATATGTCCATGGTTTATCTGAACATTGTCTATTTTTTATTTCTTTATGCTTAACTTTTCTAATGTTTGAGTGCTTCCTTTCACTCATGCTGCCTCAAGAAGGAAGCCTGACTTCCCCTTTTGTGAGGCTATTAAAGCTAAGTGAAAGGCACTTGACGTCATCCTGCTTTCACTGCTGCAATGATAGCTTTTTGTTGGGAAGTAATTTTAAATTATGTAAAGTCTATCATAAAAAAACACCAATTTATGCAACATGGAAAATTAAGAAACATTCATATTTTGTAATAGTTCTTAACTTTTAAAGAAAAAAATGAAAATTCACCATAAACTCAAAATTGTCTTTGTAACTCCCAAAGCCCTGTCCCTCCCTCCTCTCTGGATCATTTATGTAAGTTTAACATGAATCCTTCTAAGTCATCTTTTTGTTCTAACTATTTGTCTTTCTATCTATTAGCAGTAGATATGCTGAAGTGTCTATAATTTTGCTGATCTTTTTGTTTGTCCCTGTGCCTATAGCCTATACTGTGTTTTATTACTTGGTTTCCTTCCTTTCCTTTCCTTTCCTTTCCTTCCTTCCTTCCTT
>NW_016804414.1:755901-763401 GCF_001698545.2 Rhinopithecus bieti
AGACAGGGTTTCACCATATTGCCCAGGCTGATCTCGAACTCCTGGGCTCAAGTGATCCACCTGCCTTGGCCTCTCAAAGTGTTAGGATTACAGGCGTGAGCCACCACCCCTTGCAAGTTTCCTACTTTTTTTTTTAAGTGTTCTTGATGTCAAGCCGGATCTTTTTTTGTTTGCTTGTTTTCTTTCCAATAACTTAACTATTCTTAGAACTTTATTTTTTATTTTTATTTTTATTTTTTATTTTTTATTTTTTTTGAGACGGAGTCTCGCTCTGTCACCCAGGCTGGAGTGCAGTGACGCAATCTCGGCTCACTGCAAGCTCTGCCTCTCAGGTTCATGCCATTCTCCTGCCTCAGCCTCCCGAGTAGCTGGGACTACAGGCACCCACCACCATGCCTGGCTAATTTTTTGTGTTTTTGGTAGAGACAGGGTTTCATCGTGTTAGCCAGGATGGTCTTGATCTCCTGACCTCATGATCCGCCCGCCTTGGCCTCCCAAATTGCTGGGATTATAGGCGTGAGCCACTGTGCCCAGCCAGGACTTTATTTTTTAAATAAAATTTTAGAATCTGTCAAGTTCTGCAGGATTTTGATGGAAACTCACTGAATAAATAGTTTAAACTGCCTTCCTAGTCAACAGTATAATGTATCTCATGACCTGCTCAGATCTTTTTGTCCTTCATAATGATTAACATCTTCATTTCATTCATAAAGTTTTATTTGTTTGCCTTTAAAAAAGGATTTATGCCCTTTTATAGCAAGTCCCATGTATAGTATTGTTTCTGTAGGGGAAATTCACCTCAAGTTCCACCTAGGTAAAAAGCAACTTTGGGAATATGTTCTGCATGGAAGCTGGAAATGCTTCACTAGTGATGGTCTACCCATGGTGGGCTCTGTTTTGTAAAGGTCATTTTCAGCTCATCCTGCTTTAGACATTTTTTGTGTTGGTATGTCTCTATATTATATAGATAGCTATTTGCCTGTGTGGTTATTAGGAGAAGATGAAAGTTTAATTTGCTGGAAATCTCTCCTTTCTTCACTTCCTCCTTTCATCATCCCTCCTTTCCCCCTTTTCACCTTCCTCTTCCAGCCGTTCATCTCCGCTGTGAGGCAGGCGGTGGAGCGGAGCCTCACCCCATCGTGTCTGACTGCTCAGAGCCCTCCGTGTTGTTAGGAGCCCAGGAGAGTCCCTCCTGAAGCACATGGGCTTTCAGAATGAGTTCTCTCTGCTAACGAGGCTTATTCTTTCATCATCAAAATGTCCCTTAAATTATCCCAAGGCCAAAGGCCTTAAATATAAAGCTGGCTGGTGCAACTTTATTGTAACACGTAGTTTGAATTTAAGCACCTGGATTTGAAATGTTGGAAAACATTTCAAAGTGTGATTGGGTTTTAGTTGTGTATTCATAAACAGTTGGTGAGGTGTTTATGTGTAGGCAGTTCAACCCTAACTCCGAAGAGGGTCAAGTGCTTGGCCTCAGAGATGGAGAGGGCTCAGTGGCCGCACCTAAGGTAGAGGAGTGCAGCAGGCTCCTTCTGTCGCAGTTGGTTCCTGGAGTGCCCTTCCTCTGGACCAGTGATGGAGGCTGGGCTTCTTTGGAGATCCATAGTCTTTCAGGACCTCCACTTCCTTTCCCTGCCACCTGTTTCCATGTATCTGGAATGGGGAAATGGTAAGGAATGTTTTACTGTAACCCTCTAGGAATAGGACAAGAGATTTATTATTATTATTATTATTATTATTATTATTAATATTATTTTGAGACAGAGTTTTGCTCTTGTTGCCCAGGCTGGAGTGCAATGGCGCGATCTCGGCTCACCACAACCTCCGCCTCCCAAGTTCAAGCGATTCTGCTGCCTCAGCCTCCCAAGTAGCTGGGATTACAGGCATGCACCACCATGCCTGGCTAATTTTGTATTTTTATTAGAGACGGGGTCCATGTTGGTCAGGCTGGTCTCGAGCTCCCGACCTCAGGTGATCCGTCCGCCTCGGCCTCCCAAAGTGCTGGGGTTATAGGCATGAGCCACTGCACCTGGCCAATAGGTGGTATTAAGCTTATTGACATTTAATCATGATTCATGAATTTGTCAAAGGCTCACTCATTCAGAGCAAAAATAGCTTGTGCATAGTTTCACCTCTGGACCTAGAAAGCTAGCCCTTTATCAGGTGAGCAGTTTCACATACACTTGGCTGACAGCACTGGTTATACATTTGAATCTTCTACTTTGTAAGTAATTAGTCTCCTATGGCTTTTTATGAATAAATTAAGCGAAAGGTCACCTTGAAAGAAAAATATCTCATAGTCTGCCAAAACTTGGAATTGGTTGGCACAGAAGTGCATGATTAAAACATCAAAGTGTAGGTAAGTTATGGTTTTAGCTTTTTTTCTTGTATAGACACAAGGCTATTATTGTTCATAATGAACATGTAAGACCTCAGCTTTTGGAAGTGTGGAAAATTAGGTCAACATTTTTTCTTTAATATACATCTGGCTAATTATGTTGAGTTCAGCCTTCCAGAATAAGGATAAAAATATTTCTAAAGAAAGAAATGTAAGAAGCAGCCAGAGCGAGTAAGAAAGGCCCAGGGGAGTGCCATAGTGGAGTCCTTCCTCTCATGCAGGCACTGGGCCAGGCGCTGCCCTTTGTTATCTCAGGGAGAAAGGAGAGCAGGGACTGAAAAGTGTTGGGAAGGAAGTGGCCCTCTCTCAGTTGCAACCTGTTCTTTCCACTGATAATCTTGCATTACCCTATAACCTACCATCTTCACAGGGCAACAGCAAGGCAGACTGGAGGAGGGTATACGTTATCTTTATTTATTTATTTATTTATTTTGAGACAGGGTCTTACTCTGTTACCCAGGCTGGAGTGCAATGGTGCAATCTCTGATCACTGCAACCTCTGCCTCCCGGATTCAAGTGATTCACCTGCCTCAGCCTTCCAAGTAGCTGGGATTACAGGCACCAACCACCACACCTGGCTAATTTTGTATTTTTAGTAAAGATGGAGGTTCACCATGTTGGCCAGGCTGGTCTTGAACTCCTGACCTGAAGCGATCCACCCGCCTCAGCCTCCCAAAGTGCTGGGGTTACAGACGTGAGCCACCGTGCCTGTCCTGTCCTCATTTTAAATAAAAGGGAAAAAGCATAGACCATGTGCTAAGAGGAGAATTCCAGAGCAATTATGGGCCTTAAACCTGATTTCCCTGGTTTGCCCAGGCTTTTCATGCTTGCAGTGAGAAAACATGTGAATCTGCTTTTCCTATTATAAAATATTGTTCACGTTAATTAAAAAACTGCTTACTGAGTACACTTTAGGTGCAATGTGGGGTGGCAGGTGAGAGAGAGGATTAAGAGAAGATCTCTGTGCTCAGGACATAGACATCTGCTGGGGGATAAACACAATGACCCACCCTACCAAGAAGAAGATGAGACGTGCCCAAAAAGGGACAAGTGCTAATTCTCAGGAAGGACTTACAGAAAGCTTTCAGGAACGGTCCTGGTGGGTGGGAGATGAGGAACAGTGACGTCAGACAAAAGGACTAAAGAAATAAAAGGAGGCACAGAAGTTCAAGACTTCGCCAGGGAGTTGTGACAGACAGGTCTAGCTGGCTGGCCATCTGGGAATGTAGGTTGAAATAGGCTGGACAGGCATCTGCATCTGGACTTTAGCAGGTTTTGAATGCCAAGAAGAGCAGAAGTGAGAATTTCAGTAAAGACTTTCAAATAGGGGAGTGGCATAACTACATTTTGTGATTAAGGAAGTAATTCTGGAGTCAGTGTAAAGGATGGACTGGAGAAGAGAGAGACTGGAAGCAGAGGACCTGTCAGGAGGCCATTGTTGTCAATAGTCTCGGTGAGAAGCTCTGTGGAAACAAAGTAGATATGAACAGGGAAGCAAGCATGATCTTTGGAAAAGTATGTCAAGGCTGGTAGAAAGAGCTTTGGGCATGGCCATTGGACACCTAGATTCTGCCACTTCCCAGCCATGAGATTAGGGCATGTCTCTTAAGTTGCTGAAAACAGTTTCTTCATCAGTAAAATGGAAGTGATATCCACCTTATGACAGAAGTTTTGGGAGAGTGCTTTGTACATTCTAAACTGCAATAGCCATTGTGATATTCTTAAGTTTTGGAATTTTGAGACCATCTTATTGAACTATCTAACAGATACTTATCGAGTGCCTTTTGTAGGCTGGGCATTGTTTTAGCTTTTGGGGATCCAGCAGTGAATAAAACAAGTAAAATGGCCTACCCTCATGGAACTTCTACATCATGGGGGGACAGAAGAGAAACAAAAGGTATAAAATTATATTATAGAGTGTTGAGAGTAATGAGTGGTTAGGAGAAAAAAATAAAGATAAAAATGGGGATACAAAATGATGAGAAAGCATGATGAAATTTCAGATAAGGTGTCCTGGGCAGGTCTTTACTGTGACAGACTGGAAGGAAGTGAAGAAGGCAGAGTGCAGATGTCTGGGAAAGAGGCTTCAAGAAAGAGGAAACGAGGTGCAAGGTCCTGAGGCAAGAGTGTGCTTGGGGTATTGAGGAATAATAAGAAGACGTGCTTGGCTGGAACAGAGAGCTGAGAAGGCAGATCATGTAGAGCTTGTGGGATAGAGTGAGAACTTTGGCTTTCACCTCTGCTGAAAGAAGGAACTTCTGGAGGATTTTGAGCACAAGGACGATAAGGTCTGAGGTAGGTTTTAACTAGGTACCTCTGACAGTAAGTTGAGAAGAGATGCAAGAGGTAAACATAAAAAAAGAGAGACCAGTTTGGAAGCTTTAAAAATGATCCAGGACACAGGTTATGATGTTTAAACCAGGGTGGTGGCATGGGGGTAGGGTGTGAGAAGTGTCCAAATCCCTGGTATGTATTGAAGGTGAGCTCACAGCATTTGCTGATAGACTCCAGATAAAGCGTAAGAGAAAGAAAAGCCAAGAATAACTACAAGATTAATTGTTCAAGGAAAAGTGCAGAGGGACTTGGGTTGGGTGGGAATCTTAGCAGCTCCACATTGAATTTATTCTAACTGAAATCCTGAGTGGACATATGTGGCAGGCAGTTGACCATGAGTCTGGAGTTGGGGGAAAGCTCTTGAATGGTGAGGTAGAATTGAGGGTCATTAGCACAGAGCTGCTAAAAGGGGAAGTGGATTTAGCCAAAACAGTTTATTGACTAAGAATATAAAAGTGGTTTTTCAACTCACCAAGATTATGAATATATAGGCAATGGCCAAACCATATGTAAAAATGAAAACAACCCAATTGTCCCATAGATTGTTTTATTTTTACAAACATAGAAATTGACCATTTTGATCCTAAAGCTTGAAACTTAAATTTGTTTTATCAGAGTTCCTTCCTTAAGAAATGACCTCCCAGACCTCTCAAAAAGTATCAAAGAACAGAAACTCACCAGATCATCACATCCAGACAATGAGATGCCAGGCCCCTCATTTATTGTGATTGCTTCTTTACTCCTACCTAGTTCCTGTTTTCTTATACATCGTTACATTTCTTCCCTGCTATATAAACTCCTAATTTTAGTCAGTCAGGGTGATGGATTTGATATTGATCTCCCATCTCTTGGCTGCAGCACCCGATTAAACCTTCTTCCTTGGCAATACTCATTGTCTCAGTGATTGGCTTTCTTCGTGGTGAGCAGTAGGATCTCGACTAAGCCTCTGGTGTTTCAGCAACAAAAATAGAAGTCTGGCCTATAATCTGCAGCAATCAGCCCAGGAAGCCAGCCTGCTATTATGTCAGACTTATAGTAAGTCAGGTGACTGTTTCTGGTTAACAATCCAGGATGCCAAACAATAGCCTCTATAGCCATCAGTCCCAAATGGCCAGAACTTGATGAATAACTGAAGTTTTCCCAATCATTGTCTCTACCTCCAACTTACGATCACCCAGAAAAAGCCAAATATTCTCCCCTAACCAATCACATAGGATGCCCCTTCTAGTCAGCTGCCTCCAGCTTTCTCAGGCGAATACCTCCACTCAGGGCACACCTGAAGCTTTCCTTTTCTCCACTCTACAGTGTCTCCACCTTTCTGCCTAACTTTGAGTCTCTGCTAAATGCAAGTGATACAAGTGGCTGACTTCCTTGCTACAGCAAACTCAGAGTAAATAGCCTTTGCTTTTCTCATTTGGGTGGTCTGTATTTATTTCCACATCTCCTATAGTATCTCTACATCATAGAGGAATGACCATTCTGGTAAAGAGATTATACAGAATAAACATAGATCTATTTGGGACTACTTGGTGTATTAAATTCCCTCCAAAAAGAACACCCTAATATCTTTAGAAATCCCTTCCCCTTCCTTTTATGGCTTCCTATATATTTCCCTAAACTGTCATAGTTCAAAATGTTTAAACTTATTGTGTGCACCAAAGAACAAGTATAATGCTAAACTGGGTCTTTTCTACTACGAAACAGCTGAATACAAGCAATTAATCATGTGGTTAAGGAGTTGCCTTAATTTGGGTTATTTGTACAGAAATAACTAGAACAGTATGGTCTATTTACTTTATGCTAATAAAGAGTTAAATTTGGCTTGGTCTAAATAATTTGTTAAAAATAGTTTCATCATGACAAAGGATGTGTTTTTTTTTTTGAAACAGATAATTAGAGCAGCATATCTGTTATGAAAAGCTTCTAAATATTACAGTAAAAAATTATGACTAGAATAGTTACATGAGTCATATATTAAACATTTTTTTCTCCAAATAGTTATCCAAATTATTGAACTTTCTTTCATTGTCATTACGTTTCCACCCCAGATTTTAAGATTCTAAAGAAGCTGAGATTTTTTTGCCACTGAAAAGGATCATGCTTTGAAATCAGAGTGGAACCAAAAAAACCTCCTATTTGGTTTGAGAAGATTTTGTTAGAGGCTTTGTTTCACTAAGGGCAAATAAATCCAGTGAGATCATGTACATAAAATAATTTTACAAGCTAAATGCTAATAACAGTTTATTTCACTGGATCTACAAGTCAGTCCTGTGAGCTATAGAAGACAGATACTATCATCTCTGCCTCAAGAGGGAGGGGATTGGGGGTGAGAGAAGTTACAAGTTACAAGATTAGCCCAAAGAGAATTTGCCTCTAGTGGATCAAAGAGTCTAACTCAAATCTCCTGAAACCAAGTAACGAATATATTTTTTTTTGTCCCACTCTGATTTCAAACCATGATCCTTTTCAATGGCAATAAAATCTCAGCTTCTTTTTAATCTTAAAATATGATATGGAGGCCGGGCGCGGTGGCTCACTTCTCTAATCCCAGCACTTTGGGAGGCCGAGGCAGGCAGATCACCTGAGGTTGCAAGTTCGAGACCAGCCTGACCAACATGGAGAAACCCCGTCTCTACTAAAAATACAAAAATTAGCCGGGTGTGGTGGCGCATGCCTGTAATCCCAGCCACTCGAGAGGCTGAGGCAAGAGAATCACTTGAACCCGGGAGTTGGAGGTTGCGGTGAGCAGAGATCATGCCATTGCA
>NW_016804414.1:771130-799858 GCF_001698545.2 Rhinopithecus bieti
AGAAAACCAAACACCGCATGTTCTCACTCATAGGTGGGAACTGAACAATGAGATCACTTGGACTCGGGAAGGGGAACATCACACACTGGGGCCTATAATGGGGAGTGGGGAGGGGGGAGGGATTGCATTGGGAGTTATACCTGATGTAAATGACGAGTTGATGGGTGCTGACGAGTTGATGGGTGCAGCACACCAACATGGCACAAGTATACATATGTAACAAACCTGCACGTTATGCACATGTACCCTAGAACTTAAAGTATAAAAAAAAAAAAAAAAAGATCACTGCCAGTTCCTATTCATATGCTGTACCTCAAGGAACCCTAGACATATTTTAAACATGTGTTGTCCTCATGGGGCATAAGAGATGGAAGCCTTTGCTGTCCTTGGCAGGAGCATCACATCTTCCTTTGTTTGGTTGCTGGTTGGGAGCAGGTGAATGCCAGCCTGTAGAGATTTCCCCTTGTGCTGAGAAACCTACAGAGCATGTACTGAGTCACACTAATGAGATCTGAAAACACCCAATGCACGAGGACAGGAACAAAAGACTATTAAGAGCTACATACATGATAATATCCAAAAACAAAATTTGAGAAGTGAAACCACTGCATTTATGAAGGGCTAAGTGTACCTGTGCATTGTCTCTAGAGGCTCCCAACTCGTACTAGTACTCCACTCCGATATTTACGGGGGGATAGAACATGCCCTCTGGGAGAAAACAGCCCGTCTCCTCTGTCAAAGGCGTGCACTTAATGGGAGACCTTTCAGTGTTCTTTTATGTATAAAAACAATTGAGATTCACCAAAGCAAAGAATGTTCTCTCACTAATTAGGGCTTCCGTTGCCAACATTTCTACAAAGCTGGAGATCGTGTTTTCCCCCTAATTAGTGGCCTTCAGATGTGTTTGCGGTTGAAGCCTCTAGAATTGTCAGAGGATCTGGCTGCTCCGTTGCTTTGTGTCTCTCTGGAGGCACGCCATGAGTCAAGGGTGCCCTGGCGTCTTTTTTCTCAGAGCTGTGTGGCTTCCATCATGGACACAAAGTAAGGCAAAAAAATTCTTCAGCATCTTGCAGAATCTACAAATGACAGCTTCTAACTGATCCTGTTTATCATCCCCCAAATGCGTTAGCAACACTGCTAGTTAACTATCTATATAAAATTATCTAAAGACATAAATACATCTCATGTGTACACTGATGCAGCTGTTTTATTTTATGAATACTTAACTCCTGACCTGGGGAACATGTTAATGCATGATCTAGAATGCAATATAATCTTTAAGCTAGCTTTTGAAATCTTAGCTTTCATTATGCATAATCACATACATCTTTTTAACACAGATTTTGGCCTAAAATTGTGCTGCTAAATATATTTTTCTGCAGATAGACCCTACTGCATAATTACTCCATTGTTCTTATAAATGACAGATTTACTTCAAAAGGCAATAAATAAAATGTTAAAATCATAATGAGTCTTGTTTTGAAGTGGTATCAGTCTTTTTAAAATTAAAAGTAACTTCTAGAAGTTATCTTATTATCCCTTGTTTAAAAATTACTTGGGAGGCTATTAGACTGTAGCTGTTCTAACGCCTAGTTTGTTTGTACACAAATTGAATATTCATTATGAATGGTCATATTCGAGGTAAGTCAGAATACATCAACTAGCCTCAAACTAGGGGCTTTCCACTGGAGTGATCCAAATATATCTACTGTTTCACTCTAACTAATCAAAATACTCTTTTTCGCTTCTGAGTTCACCTCATAGAAGCCGATCTTCCCCCACCCCACCTCCTTACTGTAGCCCTAAGATACTTATGGTCTACCAGTGCCTGATTTATGAATCACTGTTTGCTCAAATAAACTCTTTAATATATTAATATGCCTCAGTTTATCCTTTAACACTCTCATGAAAATGCACAAATATAATGCCCTCATTAAAAAGTGGAATACGACAGTATTTTATGGTATCAGTGAAACAAAAACAGTATCATTTGTTTTTCAATTTCTGTACCTGACGTGCTGGAGAAGTTGGTTGTGAGTTATTTTGAATTGCTGATGTGAAATGTACTATACAAAATGGTGTCACTCTGGTTCAGAGATCTAAAGTGGAGTTGGGAAGCCATTCTAAGAACTGCCTGCACATTCTGCAAACTTGCAACAAACAAACATAAAAAAGCAGAAATTTGCCTTGTACCCTTGAATTGGGCCAAACTGCAACGATACAACACTGTAGAAAACTGCTGGATTTTTCCAGCACTGCAACCTCTGAACAACCACCAATGAATTATGGACTTGTGTACTGGCCAACCACTGCCATCAATGATAATTCTTTGAAAACAACTTGTATAATCATACTTAGCTTCATTTTCATTTCTCTTAAAAATCCCTACTCTCCTCCATCTCTTTGGAATACAATTTGGCATCTAGCTGAATCTGTGTCTCCTGAATTGCAATAAATTCTTGTCTTACTGCATTGCAGCTTGGTTTTTTGCCTCTTCTTAGTTGACAGTGGAATTATGATTGCTCCAATAGTTCAACCAAAATAGGCATTACTAAAAATATTGAGTAAGGTTTGTGAATTAGTTTTTTTTATATGAATAATTACTTATTTTTGGGTTTTATAATTATTTGAATATTTTTCATCTTTGATTTTTGCAGGCACAGACCACATCAGGCAATTTTAAATCATGTCAGAGCTTCTGTAGGTCTTTATCTAGTACTTAGAGATCACAAATCAGAAGAGGGTGAGGGACTGACTATACAAATGGAAAATGGTCAGACTATATATAAACATAAAACTTTGACCTGCAACCTGCAACTACTTCCCCAGAATATCAACTCCTGATCTACAATAAACAACCCTGTTACAGGTCATGAAGAGGACTCAAATATACCACCCCAAAATATGTCACTTTTGCACAAGAGCTCTTTACCTTTTCCCATTTGCCTAAAATTAGAGCATAAATTTCCTTTTGTGATGATATCTCCCTTTCCATCAAAAAGAGAACAACTCTTCATTGCCAGGAAGGACTCATCACTAGAGATGGCATGACTTTTAGTCTGCATAAACAGAACTTACTCAAATAACACTCATATTCCATGAGATTTTACCACATATTTACCATCTCACAATTTACTATCCCAAAAGCCCAAACCTCTTTTTCTCTGTCTAGTCACATCTCCTTAATTTATCACTCTTTGTTAAAATGGTACATAATTCCTAGGTCTAACCGCCTCTAGGTTTTCACTTTTTTTCTGTGCACCTCCATATGCCTTTGAAATAAACCTTTTCTCCTGTTAATCCGTCTCTTATCAATTTATTTCACAGGACTCAGACACTGAACTGAAGAATGAATGTAGAGGAAGGGACTTTGTCCTCTCCTATAGTCTGGTTTGTTGTAACCCAGACTGCTATCTTTAGTGACAAGCCAGAAAACGAAACAATGACTTCTGCAACAATTGGCCTAAAATGATCAGGACTTTTTTTCTCTGCTTCCAACTTAGGGCCTTGGAAAAGTGAAATATGCATCTTTAACCAATCACATAGAATGTCCTCTTGAGTTAGCTTCTTCCAGTTTCCCCAGGCCAGCAGCCTCCACTCTGGGCACACCTGAAGCCTTCCCCTTTTCCACTATGAAACTTTACTACTTGTTTGTCTGCTTTTGAGTTTCTGGGAAAACACAAGTTATGGTGGCTAACTCCCTTGCTATATAGCAAGCTCAGAATAAATAACCTTTGCTTTTCTCATTTGGTAGGTCTTCCTTTATTTACACAAGAGTTTTGAAGGCATCACAATTGCTGGCTAATTTAATTTTAAAATGTAGCCTCTCAGTCTTTCAGAAAGGAAAAAAAAGTGTTATTTTGTTGTAAGTTCATTCACCTACAGATGAGAAGCTAATTGGACACTTTAATAGGACAACTGACTGAATTCAGCCTGATAAAAAGTGTGACTAGCATGGAATATTTAATATTTAATTTAAAAAATCCTTTGCGTATGGAGTATTATCTTTATTTAGCTGAATTACTCAGTAGTGTGAGCCACTGCGCCCGGCCAGCAGTTTTTTAAACTATATAATACATCAGCTGTAGTCACTGTGCTGTACAACACATTGTCAGAACTTACTCATCCTAACTGAAATTTTGGAACATTTGATTTTTTAGTTAGCCCCATGTGTTGAAATAAAGCATCTCATCACTAAATTAGTCAATGTTAGAATAGGTCTGGAATATTATTGTCTTTGCTGAGAGATGCTTAACGGACCGAGAGGGTGATGCAGGTTGGTTAACAGATTATGCAAACATTGGTCTCTGGGATTCTACAGAGTCCTGGTGAGCTGCGAGCTTGGACGAATAAACAATTTTCATGAAATGGGAAGTGCTCCTTTTTCTCAAGAGAAAATGATGAAGCCTTATCCACAAAAACCAACATGGTCATCATTCACAGGGAGGATGTTGAACTCTGGGTCAAATTTTCTTAGCCATTCATTCATTCACCTATTTCATAGGCATCTGTGAAGTATTTAATGCATACCAGGCACTATGAGAATTTCTGTGAGTCTATAGAAAAATGAGTTACACTTTAGTAAAGAAAACATGCATGTAGACTACTATATATATAACAGTGGTGTAGAGTGCTGAATAATATGGAGATAGTTGTGAGTCTAGCCCTGCTGCCATCTAGGCCAATACAGCACTGAACCATTAGTGGCCAGAAGACCCTGTGGATGTCAGCTTTTACCTACCTTCTGCTCTCCCTGATCTAAATGCATTAGGGTTCCTCAGACCAGAACTACACAGAGTGAGTTAGCAGAGAGTTTGCTACACTCTTTTCAATTATTCATGTAGTTTAGATGCCACAGAGTTTCTTTTGCTATAACAGCCATCTAAATGGCCCTGCTTCTATAACCTTCATCTCATTGTCATAATTGTTTATTTTCAAACATAAATTTGTTCAACAAGTATCTATCAAGGTACTTCCTTTTTGAGGAGCTGAAGAGCTGAAAAGAGTGGAAACCTTGCTCTCAGTTGGAATGAAAGAAGGAAAGTATCCAGTCCTTCTGTATTTTCAAAACAGCTATTTTAAAAAATAGTATAATTTTGAAGATGCAATAATAATAATAATAAATATTAGCCCCTCAATATTTTGAAAATACTGAAAAAGTGGCTTTCTTAAGTCAGTCAACAAAGCATGCAGCCCAGACTCCAAGCCAGACCCCTGGATTCCTGTTCCAGTTCTCCCACCATAAGAAAATACTGGCCTCGTGGAGGTTGTATTAAGGGAGTCATAATTAATCGTGTATCAGGATTCTGATTTGCAATGGAATTACCAAGTTAGCCATGATCATTTCGTTTTTAATGTTCATGATTATTTGTTTGTAGTGCTCCTCTATTTTTGCTCTTGTAGCTATTGGATCTTTATTTAGCTGAATTACTCAGTAGCCTTTGTTTTCTTAATTGCTCTTCAGTAGCTTGTGATTTTGTACCTTTCTGAACAATTTAGGTTACATTTTATTAAGCTTGACAGAGGTCCAGTTCTATACTATCTCATGGGGGCAGACACCTGCACCTGGTTAAAGGATTTGCTTTGTCAGGATGTGTAAAATCGTGGGCAAATCAGAGGATTTCATAATTTAACAAACTGGAGAAGTGAGCCAATAATATCTCCATCTCTGTCATCTAGCTAGCTAACTAGCTCTAACTACCTACCATCTATCTATCTCAGTGATTCTCAACCAGTGACTTTTATCCCTAGCTCCACAAGGGACAATTTGGCACTGTCTGAAAACATTTTTGTTGTCACAACTGGGACACTGGCACCATGTGGATGGGAGTCAGGGATGCCGCTAAGCATCCGATAATGCACAGAACACCTCCCCATCATAGAGGACTGTCTGGCCCAAAGTTTCAACAACACCAAGACTGAGAAATGTCTCTCTGTATCTATCTAATTTTGTCTATCTTTCTATCTATCTATCTATCTATCTATCTATCTATCTATCTATCTATCTGTCTGTCTGTCTGTCTGTCTGTCTGTCTGTCTATCTATCTATCTTCTATCTATCTTTTCTCTCTCTTTATTTTTCTATCTTAATAAAAAATGTGTTACATTCTATTAAATGGAGTATAGTAAAGCAATGCACAGTAAGTAAACTAGATAAGTGGAAAATGTATTATTTTGTTAGGAAACATCAATTAAAGTCTCATTTTGGATTTGGAAAGTTAACTGAGGCTTGACTAACCTGTTTTAAGAACCTAGCTCATTACATGAAGCTGCAAAGACAGGGCCAGGAAACATTTTTCAATTTTTCTTAGAACATTTCTACTCAGTGTCAGTTAAGAATGTACGCTGATAAGAAGTGGATCTGGGCCAGCTGTGGTGGCTCACGCCTGTAATCCCAGCACTTTAGGAGGCCAAGGCTAGTGGATCACAAGGTCAAGAGTTCAAGACCAGCCTGGACAATATGGTGAAACTCCATCTCTACTAAAAATAGAAAAATTAGCCAGGCATGGTGGCGGGCACCTATAGTCCCAGCTACTTAGGAGGCTGAGGCAGGAGAATTGCTTGAACCCGGGAGGCAGAGGTTGCAGTGAGCCAAGATTGTGCCACTGCACTCCAGCAGCTTGGGTGACAGAGCAAGACTCCATCTTAAAAGACAAAACAACAAAAATGTGGCCATTTCTAATAGCTAAACATGAATTCGTTTACATTTATCTTTATAAATGGATAAATTATAAATTTCTCCCCAAAATTATCTTCTAACTTGATTTGCTTCCTTTTCCATTGTTACATCATTTTTTGGTTGGTAAAAACCAACGATCTCAAATAAATAAAATAAACAGAAAGACAGAATTCTGTCATCAAAAGTTTTAATATGAAATCTAAGGTAAATATTATAAATAGAGAAAGACCATTAGAACTGCACCATCATCTTTGTTGCCGTCAAGACCCAGTATCCAACATTAAAATTAGTGAGAAAAATTTTGTAAAGTAAAGGGATATTTGAATAGTCTCAGATAATATCTCCCCAAATATTTCTTAATCGCAAGGGATCAGATAGTGCTTGGGTTCATTTTCTCTTGCCACATAACAAATGACCATGCACTTTGTAGCTTGGCATCACATCTGTGGGCCAGGAGTCCAGGAAGGGTGTTCTGCTCAAAGTTTTATGGGTTGAAATCAAGAGGACCACAAGTTGTGTTCTCATTTGCGGGCCAGGGTTCCCTTCCAAGCTTCAGGTTGCTGGCAGAACCAGTTCTGGTGCTGCAGAATGGAGGACCCGTGTGTTTGCAGGCTGCCACCCAGCGCCTTCTCAGCTCCTGGTCACTGTTCCCCATTCCCAACCACGGGACTTCCTCTGCAGCATGCAGTTGCTCCTTCAGGCCAGCAGGAGAATCTCCCCCACTTCCATTTCCCCCATCCATTTTGAGGCATTTCATTAGTTCAGGCCCACCCAGGAGAATCTCTCTTTGATTAACCCAGAATCAACTGATCAGGGACTCTAATTAAACATGTAAAATCCCTTTGGCAGTATAACGTAACACAATCAGAGGAACTCTCTGTTTCATTTTTTGCAGATTTTATGTTAAGTCTAAAATTATTCTAGAATAAAATGTTTTTTAAAAATCAGCGATTTTCTATGGCAGTTGGTTAAGTTGAGACATCATGATTTGGAGGTAAACATTCCCCCTATGGTGGTATAAGTGCCTACCGGAGAGTGAAATTTATCACTTGTTCTTTTAGGAAATGACAGGAACCTTAGGTGAAGTCAGGTTTAGAAAGGACCTGGACACAAACATTAGGAGTGAGCAAGCAATCCATACCTAAGATGGAGGGAAGGAGATCACCAGACATTAAGCATCTAGAATAGACCAAGTATTTCTATGCCAGGTCCTTCTATGCCCATTAGCCTAGGGGGCAACCATGATACGTATTTTACTGATTAGAAAATGACTGAGGCTCAGAATTATTAAGGACATACAGGAGTAAACTCCAAAGTTGAACAGAGGTAATTTTAGCAAACCTCAAGGCTCAGGTTCTTTTCTTATATGTTATGTTGCATCACCAACATCTCAACAGATGGATAAAAGTAAAATAATTTTGGAAAATATACAGACAAAACAATAAGCAGAGTGTCCTGCTTATTCCAGTGCAGAATTGAGCTGCAGCTGGTGTTCCACAAGGAAAGGAGGTGGTCTGAGGGCATAGTAAACTCAAGCACTATTCAGGAAACCATCATTTTGAAGAAAATAAACCAGTGGATAGGGCAGGACAAAGACAATGCCACACCCCTGTTCAATTCTGAACTTGGGCAAGATGGCTGGTGCTGGAAGACCAGGATCCAGTGCTGGGAAGACACCTTGGGGGAGCAAGACAGGTTTGCCAGAATTCCTGCCCAAGGAAGGACCAGGCAGGGGCAGCTGAACAGATATGGCATCCGGGAAACAGTTCAGGGAAACTCAGGTAGCAGCTCATCTCTGGAATGAGGTAGCGTTGGGGATGGGCAGCAAATGGGGAGCAGGGATGATTCATGATGTCTTGAAGGCACAGAGGCTGTTAGCTGTGGTCAGCAGCAAAGACCAATGGGGCTGTGTTAGTGAGAGGACAGTGTGTAAGGCTTCCTGCTTCTGTTAGGGTTTGAATAGAACTGAGCTTATGGTAACAAATATTCGCAAAACAAACGCTGGTAAACAGAGAAAACAGGCTGAGGAAAGGTGCTGCAATGTTCACTAAAAAAGAGTCATGCCAAACTGATTTCTTCTACTGGTTTGACATGTGTACTGAATTTGAGACATTGATTGACAGAGTGTATCTAGTGTCAGCAAGGCCTTTGACTAGGTCCCCCTTGATATTCTTACGTATAATTCATTCATTTTGATATTTGCAGAAGGCTATGGAGGAATGTTAGTACAATTTCTTGAATGAACTAAATATTATCAATCAATTGGTTGTGATCAATGTCCAGCAATGTGTCAAAAGCCTGCATTCTTACTTCTGTCCTAGCTAATCTTCTCCCCAATGACACAATCCAGAGAGAGACCATTTCTAGGGTGGCATACCTTCACAAAGAGCCAGGATGCAATTCAGCTCTCAACAGGGGACTGTGATTAGCTGTTTGCCCAGGAGGAGGCAAGACAAAATGAGACCTGGGGACGCGTTACCCGGGAAGGCACAGTCAGAAAAGAACAGATTGCTGCTCACTCTTCTCCCTGGCAGTGGGACTCCTGTGTGGATTTTTAATCAGGTCTATTTTTCTTACCCTTACTTCAGAAACCTTTTTTAAGAAGCTTATTGCATTTATAAAAATTTCAGTAATATTCTTTCTTAAGATGCTGAGACAATTTATTTATAAACTGTGCTTTTTGACCACAGAATATTGACATCATGCAAATATTAGCAACAAATGTTGTTTCATGTAGAGATCAGATTTTTTTTTCTTTTGCTATTATTGGTTTCTCATTATAATGCAAAATAAATAAATAAATAAATAAAGCAAGGCGTATTTTAGCTGTTTCACCCCTTTTTCTATCTTCAACATCTTTAATTAGGAGGTGGGTGTAATCTACCTTAATGAACTACCAGGATCAGGACTTTAACACTTTATTTAACCAATAGCCAATTTTCTTATCTTGACTTTTTTCCACTTTCAATCTTTTTTCTTTTTTTTTTTTTTTTTTTAATTTTTTTTAAAGGGATGGGGATCTCACTCCGTCACCCAGGCTAGAGCACAGTGGAACAATCATAGCTCACTGCAGCTTTCAACTCCTGGACTCAAGTGATCCTCCTGCCTCAGCCTCCTGAGTAGCTGGGACTATAGGCATGTGCAACCATATCCAGCCAATTTTTAAAATATTTTTAGAGATGAGGGTCTCATTATGTTTCCCAGGCTCATCTCAAACTTCTGGGCTTAAGAAATCCTCCCATCCTGGCCTCCCAAAAGGCTGGGATTACAGGTGTGAGCCACCACACCCAGCCTATACACTTTTTTAAACAACAGTTTTATTGAGGTACAATTTACATACCATGCAGTTTGCCTGTTTAAAACGTAAAATTCATTCTTCCTATCCATGAGCATGGAATGTTTTTACATTTGTTCGTGTCCTCTCTTATTTCCTTGAGCAGTGGTTTGTAGTTCTCCTTGAAGAGGTCCTTCACATCCCTTGTAAGTTGTATTCCTAGGTATTTTATTCTCTTTGTAGCAATTGTGAATGGGAGTTCACTCATGATTTGGCTCTCTGCTTGTCTATTGTTGGTGCACATGAGTGCTTGTGATTTTTGCACATTGATTTTGTATCCTGAGACTTTGCTGAAGTTACTTATCAGCTTATGGAGTTTTTGGGCTGAGACGATAGGGTTTTCTAAATATACACTCATGTCATCTGCAAACAAACAATTTGACTTCCTCTCTTCCTATTTGAGTAACCTTTATTTCTTTCTCTTACCTGATTGCCTTGGCCAGAACTTGATGCATGTGGGGCTTAAAACCTTCATGATGGGTTGATAGGTGCAGCAAATCACCATGGCACATGTATACCTATGTAACAAACCTGCACGTTCAATCCCAGAACTTAAAGTAAAAAAAAAAGTTATAAGAAAAAAAGTACAATTCATACTTCTTAGCACATGTATAGAATTGTGCATCCAGCATCACAAGCTATTTAGAACATTTTTATCATCCCCCAAAGAAGCCCTGTGCCCTATAGCCACCTCCTTTTCCCCGGCCCCTCTATCTCCAGCAGTCCTAGGTGACAACTAATCTACTTTCTGCCTCAATAGATGTGCATATTCTGGGCATTTCATATACATAGAATCATTTGGTCTTTTATGATTGAATTTTTTTTTCACTTAGTGCAGTGTTTGAAAGATTTGTCCATGGCTCAGCATGTATTCATATTTCATTCCTTTTTGTTGACAAATAATAGTTTATTACATAGATGTATCAGATTTTGTTTACCCTTACATCCATGCATGGACATGTGGGTAGTTTCCACTTTTTGGCTATATTGCATAATGCTGCTTACATAACACTTATGTGCAAGATTTTGTGTGCACATATGTTTTCAATTCCTTTGGGTGTGTACCTAAGCATTGACATGCCAGGCCATATGGTAATTCTATGTTTAGCTTTTCAAGGAACTGCCAGGCTGTTTTCTTAAGTGGCTGCACCATTTTACATTCCAACCAGCAGTGTACAAGGGCTCCAGTTTCTCCACATTCTCGCCAGCATTTGCTACTGTCTTTTTTATTGTAGTCATCTTTGTGGGTGTGAAGTGATTTCTCACTGTGGATTTTGTTTGCATTTTACTAATGACTAATGATCTTGAGCATCTTTTCATGCACTTAATGGACATTTATGTATCTTATTTGGAGAAATGTCTATTCAGATCCTTTGCTCATTTAAAAAAATTGGGTTATTTTTCTCTTTTTTATTGGATTGTAGAAGTTTTAAAAAAATATATTCTAGATACAAGGCCACTATCAGAAACACAATTTATAAACATTTCTTCTGATTGTATAGATTGTCTCTTAATCTTTGACGGGTTTACTTGTAGGAACAAAGTTTTAAATTTTGATAGTTTTCAATTTATCTTTTCTTTTATTGCTTGTGTTTTTGGTGTCATATCCAAAAAAATCATTGCCTAAGTTCAAGGTCACTGGCATTTAAGCCTATGTTTTTTTCCTGATACTTTCACAGTTTTAGCTCTTACATTTATTTAGCTTTTTGATCCCTTTCAAGTTAATTTTTGGTGTGACATAAGGGTGTTTTCATTCTTTTGCATGTGGATAGTCGATTATCCTAGAATCTTTGTTGAAAAGGCCATTTTTTTTCTCCCATTGAATTGTCTTGGCATCTTTGTTGAAAATCGATTAAGTGTAAATGTGGTACTTATTACGGGGTTTTCAATTTTATTCCATTGGTCTGTGTGTCTAATTTTATGCCAGCCCCACATCCTCTTAATTGCTGTAGCTTTTTAGTAAGTTTTGAAATTGGGAAGTGTGAGTCATGCAACTTTGGTATTCATTTTCAGCATTATTTTGACTATTTGAGGTTCCTAGAATTTCCATATGAATTTATGACCAGTTTGTCCATTTCTGCAATTAAGAAGTTGGATTGAAATTGCATTGAATATACAGGTTAATTTGCCATCTTAACATCATGTGGCCTCTCAATCCATGAACTTCTTTCCATTTATTTAGATTCACTTTAGCTCTGCTTTTCTTTCTTTTTCTTTCTCCCTTCCTTCCTTCCTTCCTTCCTTCCTTCCTTCCTTCCTTCCTTCCTTCCTTCCTTCCTTCCTTCCTTCCTTCTTTCTTTTCTTTTCTTTTCCCTTCCTTTCCTTTCCTTTCCTTTCCTTTCCTTTCCTTTCCTTTCCTTTCCTTTCCTTTTCTTTTCTTTTCTTTTCTTTTCTTTTTTTTGTCTCCTAGGCTAGAGTTCAGTGGTGCGATCTTGGCTCACTGCAACCTCCACCTCCTGGGTTCAAGCGATACTCTTGCCTCAGCCTCCTGAGTAGCTGGGATTACAGGTGCCTGTCTCCGCACCCAGCTAATTTTTGTATTTTTAGTAGAGATGGGGTTCTATCATGTTGACCAGGCTGGTCTTGAATTCCTGATCTCAAGTGATCCTCTGGCCTTGGTCTTCCAAAGTACTGGGATTACATGCATGAGACCCTGCACCTGGCCTAGTTTAATTTATTTCATTGATGTTTTCCAGTTTTCAGAGAATATGTTTTGTACTTTTTTGGAAAATTTATTCTTACCTATTTTATCCTTGGTGCTACTTTAAATAGTTTCTTAGTTTTGTATTTGGTTTGTTCTTTGATATTGTACAGAGATACAATTCATTTTTGTATATTGGCTGCGTAACCTGAAGCCCTGTTGAACTTGTTTATTCTAACAGCTTTTTTAGATATATTGGAATTTTCCACATACAAGATTATGCCATTTGCATATAGAGATAGTTTTACTCCTTCCTTTCTAATCTGGATGCCTTTTATTTCTTTTCTTGCTCAATTGCCCTGACTGAGGCCTCCAGTAAATGTTGTAGTAGCTAGAGCGAACATCTCTGTCTTATTTCTGGTATTAAAAGGAGAGAATATAGTGTTTCATCATTAAGTATGATGTCAGCTGTTTCTCACAGATGCCCTTTATCAGGTTGAGGGAATTTCCTTCTATTACTAATTTGTTAAGCATAGCATTAAAATCTTAACGAGAAATGAACAACAAATCAATGTGTTTGTTTAAACTTTACTCCCTATAATGTATATTAGTGGCTAAAGAATGATCCCAAACCTTTACATTTACGCTGCAAAAGATAACCTCTCAACAAAATTCCTCAAGGCTATTAGAGAAAGACTAAGTCTAGAGAATCCAAGAAAAAGGGTGAAGAATTGCAAAGTCTGTGTAAGGAGACAGCATGAGGTAGAAGAGGCTAAAGACTGCTAGGTCTAGGATAGGAGGAGGAGGGGGAACCGGAACCGAACTGGAGGGTATCGAATGCTGGGAGGGTATGGTGACGAGGCCAAACCCTGGTTCCTGATACATGTAGAGGGAGGGTGAATTCATGCTCCACTTAGGGAAGCAGGCTGTCATCGTCTCCGACAAAACACTCATGTAATGGTGGTTTCTCTTAATGAGTAATTCTGAGTGAAGGGATAAGCTTTGCAGGATATACTGGGTAAACTTTCACTGTGCAGGAGTGGTTTAACTTGTTTTTAAATTTTTTATCCTGACTTTTTTTCTTTCTTTTTTGTGTTTTGTTTTTAAATTTTAATTGACAAATAATTAAACATATTCATAGGGGACATAGTGATGTTCTGATACATACGTACAGTGATTAGATCATGGTAATGAGCACTTCCATCGTCCCAAACATTTATCATTTCTTTGTGTTGAGAATATTCAATGTCTTACTTCTAGCTATTGGAAACGATATAATACTGTTAACTTTAATCATCCTGCAGTCCTATAGAACACCAAAACTGATTCCTTCTATTCAGCTGTGTTTTTGTATTCTTTCACCAATTTTTCCCTGTTCTCCCTTCCTTCTACCCTTCCTAGCCTCTCGTATCTTCTGTTCTGCTTTTTACTTCTATGAGATCAACTTTTCTTAGCTTCCACATGTAAGTGAGAACACGCAGTGTTTAACTTTCTGTTGCTGACTTGTTTAACTTAATGTAATGGCCTCCAGTTCCATCCATGTTGCCATGAGTAACACGATTCATCCTTTTTTATGGCTATATAGTATTCCATTGTGTGTATATATACACATTTTTAAAATCTATTCATCTGTTATTGGACACCTAGCTTGATTCCATATCTTGGCTATTGTGAATAGTGCTGCAATAAACATGGGAGACAGATGTCTCTTTGATATACTGATTTCTCTTCCTTTGCATAAAGCTTTTAAAAGTTTGCTGATAAGTAAAAATTTGTTTTGGCAATTCACAATAGCAAAGACTTGGAATCAACCCAAATCCAAATGTCCATCTGTGACGACAGACAGGGATCTAAAGGAGAGAAATGTGAGCACAATAATACAGGCCATGGAGCATACTATTGCAGCCCATACCACCAAAGGGATGAGTTTGCGTTCCCTTCTGTACGGACCTGGATGCAGCCTGGAAACCATCATTCTCAGGCACAAACTATCAACACAGAAGAGAAACACCAAACACCGCATGTTCTCTCGATCTAGGTGGGAAGCTGAACCAATGAGATCACTTGGACTCGGGAGGGGATCACAACCCAACAACCACCGCCCGGGGGGGGGGCTTCTGGGGAGGGGGACGAGGGGGGAGGAGGTGAGGGATTGCATTGGGGAGTTATACATGATATAGAAATGCATGAATGGTCAGAATCGGTGCTGGAAACGAGGAGTCTCTGATGGGCTGCAGCACACACCCAACATGGCATAAGTATACATATGTTCAGACCGAACAACCCTGGGCCAACCGTTTAATCACATGTACCGCCTAAGAACATCTTAAAGTAATAATAAAAAAAAAAAATAAAAAAAAAAAAAAAAAAAAAAAATTCTGCAGTAAATTTCTTTCTTCTGTATCAGTTGCTTTGAAAGTTGAGCAACTGGCCAGGCGTGGTAGCTCACGCCTGTAATCCCAGCACTTTAGGAGGCCAAGGAGAGTGGATCACTTGAGGTCAGGAGTTCGAGACCAGCCTGGCCAACAAGGTGGAAACCCTGTTGCTACCAAAAATATAAAATTAGCCGGACGTGGTGGCAGGCACCTGTAATCCCAGCTACTCAGGAGGCTGAGGCAGGAGAGTCACTTGAACCTGGGAGGAGGAGGTTGCAGTGAGCAGAGATCGTGCCATTGCACTCCAGCCTGGGCAACATAGCGAGACTCCATTTCAAAAAAAAAAAAAGTTGAGCAACTAGGAACAGAAGTGAATGAGCAAGATAAATCACTGGATTAGCCGAATCCATCACTGCTCCAGCTAGTTTAAAACAACAAAAATAAACCTTTGGCCAGGGTCTGACATGGCCAGGGTGAGCAAGGAGAGGGCATCAAATCTGAGTGAGGAATAAGAAACCGTTTAAGAGAAAGCTCAGCATCGGTGCTTACAAAAATTAATGAAGCTATAAGCTACCAGATGTGAGATGAGGATGAAGCAGGTCCACATAGTCTTTAGGACTAAATGTGGGGTGACAGAGCTTCCCAGTCAGCCTCATCCTTTCCCTCGGGGTACACCCTTGTAGGTGTTGCAGGCACAGCCACTGAGCACCCAGTGGCTGGAACCGAGAAGTTGTGATCCCTCAGTGTGTCCTGTGTCTTTACAGCAGTCTAGGAGGCCCTGTAATGGGGAGCAGGAAACTTGGGTCTTTCTGGGTAAAAACTCAGGGTAGAAAACAAAGAGTAATGTCTGGCAGACAAAATCTCAACAGCTAGAAACCTCTTTCCTAATAAGGAGGATCCCTGACTGAAAAGAAACAAGCTTAATGAGTTGTTTTGACAGGTAGATCTACTGGCCCATTAAGACAATTTCGTGCCTCGGTTGAAGTGAGATAGTACATGATTATAAACTCACAGAGCATTCTCCGAAGCGTAGGTGTTAGGTTGTTGGTAGCTTCTTTTTAACGTTTTGTTGCCTGCCTTTATAGGGTAGCTCAATATAAATATGTAACTACTTTGGGAATTATTTCCTTTCTTGGGGAATAATTGGTTTAGCTCATAAAGGAGGTTGTTTTGAATGGGAAATAGTCTTACCCATTCCCTTACATAAATGAAAAATCTGTTAGAGGGATATTTTTAAGACTAAAATTCTTTCATTTTCTTGACAAATTATCTCCTGAGGCTGGTAGGTAATTGTGAAATCACAATGACAGAGATGGGAGAAGGCTGCTACTCTTCTTGTTTGAGTTACTTTGCAGGTTCAGAAATAAAATCCTGCAATTCTGATGTCTTTCCATTGTAACAGGAAACAGACAAAGTATTACAAAAATTGCTTATGTCCCCAAATTGGATTGTGAAAGTATTGGTTGTCTTTCAGCGGGTGTGAAAATATTCAGATCTCAGAATTTTTATCTAACTTTCGTAGACATAAATGCTCATTTTATTACTTTTAAATGACTTTTCTGCAAGACTTCATCCATGTTTGTGGGAATCTGATGTATGTGTGTACGTGAAGAAGGTAGATTTTCTGTTTCTTACCCAGATTATGCTGATATGTAGAACAAGTGAAAGTGGAAACATCAAAGATGCCCCACACAATTATATTTGATTACATACATTTTGTTTCTGTTTTTGAACATGCCTCTGATGGTTTGAATAGTAAACTACCAGGATTTAGAGACTGTTAGGATGCTAGCTTGGAGGACTCTATCAGACGCACTCAGGGTGTTCATAAAATTAGCCTTTCCAGCCTGCTCCCTCTCCCAATCATCCCACTCAGATCTATCTAGTCAGAATCTGTACATGCCACCCAGGGAATCTGTTTCTTTAATATGCATTCTTGGGTGATTCTAACGTTTTAACCAGTTTTGGAGCTACTAAACTTTTCCAGTTTCTTTGTGTTATAGAAGAAGAAACGAGACTCTCAGCATGGTGTCATCCTAGACTGTCAGAAAATGGTTTTCAGTGATGTGCTAAGGTCACGCAGCTATTCAGCGACAGCCCCGTTCTCTGGTCCTGGTTAAGGCTTTGCCTCTTCCCATGGCCTAGAGGAGTATGAGGTCTCTGTTGCAACTGCACCACAATGCAGCTTCTCTCTCTGCCCACTCCTGCTTTCTTTACTTCCCAGCCACCTCCTGCACACAAACCTCTTCCTCAGAATAGGTTTTATTTTGGAAATTCAGCCTGACACATAGGTCTGCTGGCAGATGGACACATCTCTGCCCTGCTCAAGGATCTGTCAGTGTATTTCTCCAGCATGCCACTAGAAATGTTGATCCCACTTTTTCTTAGGTTTTGCAATAAAACTCAGGGGTAGAAAAGAAGAGGAGAGGGGAGGCAACATGGAAGTCAAACTGGTTTTTACAGTTCCAGTGCTAAGTGGCCCATCTTATCACTTCTCTACCTAATCTGAAAGTGACCAACAGTAATGGGCAAAATAGCTTACACAGGAATTCCTATGTATTTGTGAAAGTTGTCAGAATCAAAACCAAGCCACTTGTGTTAAAAAAAAAAATAGCCTGACAAATCAAGCCAGGGAAGGCCATGAAGGAAAGGGTCTGATAACAAGGTAACTGTCACAAAAGACTGCAAAAACCACAAGCTAGTACAAAGGCTATTGGAATCTTACACATACATGCAAAAATACTTCTTCAAGGACTTCTGCCCAGCAACTGCCTGTCCAACCTCAGACTGGTGCTACTCTTGTTATTGATCCCTGTAGCCAAGGATAATTACCTCAAAAACAAGTGTGTAATCGTCCTCCATTTTCCTTTAAGAAATTGGCCTTCCTTTACCTCCCTGAATGCACACGTAGGTTACTATGACACGTGTCTTCCCATTGTAATGCCTACTCCTGCAGAAGCATCATTTTTTCTTGGAGAATCTCTCTTCGCTGTTATTTAGACATGTTGTATTAAGATTATAATTTGCATCAATGTTACATATTCTCAAGTAGAGTATTTTTATTTCTGAATTTTAGTTCAGAAATTTTGGAAAAATGGCTGTGAATCGTTAGTGCAACAATGTAATTCTTCCACAGATATTCAATACATATTTGGAGAATGATTTCATCAAGTGATTTTGATAAGTGAAGTTCCTAGAAAAGAATTCTGCAAATATGGGAACTTTTCTTAGGCACCATTAGGACAAAAGGTTAGATTACTGAATTATTATAGGAAAAACTTCATTCTATTAGCCTGTTAGAAAAAAAAATCTGTTAGAAAAGATATCTAAGGTGAATTTTTAATGCGAAAATGTTCTTTCCTTAAGAACAATTGCATTTTGCATTATACAAATGCATAAAACAACTTTAAGGAAAGAAAATTTTACATGTATTCATCTATTATCCAGCTTCTTTAGATGTGATACCCCATTTACCTTGAAGGATCATATATGCTTTATAAATATAATATTTATATATACTTACATTGCATTAGAATTTTCAGTTTTCCCTTATGATTTCTTTTAAACAAATCTGACTTTTACCAAATAGTTTCAGTAAAGGATAGTAAAAGTAGGAATGTATCTTCTATCTCATTAAGTTATTTAAATACTTTGTTGAAGTTTTAGGTCTTCTTTATCAGTGCAGTGTTGGAATACATTCTTTCCATATTTCAAAATTGCAATTTCAAATAAAAGGTTGATTAAGTTATTTCAGTGAATCTGAATTGATGCCATCATTAATTGAAATGACATTTATTAAAATTCAGGTAAAATGAGGAAAATATATTGAAGTAAGGATTTTCATAGGAAAGTCTGAAACATTTTAAGATAAATGCTCATTGTACCTGATCGAAAATAACACTATTCAGAACCAGCATTTGTTTCTACTGATGGTTTTAATTCTGTTCAAGGCAAAAACTATGCAATCCTATAATACAGAATTTGTAAGTCTAGATACTTTAGGAAAAATCATTATCCATTCAAAGGGCTGACTGAATGCTTGGGATATGCCAGCTTACATCTTTGGTACAAGATAAATATGATTTGGTTTCTTCTACCAAGAAATTCATAATTTGGTGGAACAGATAGATGTAAAGCAGATAAATTCATTATTTCATAAATACTATAATGTCAGCAACTTCATTATTGCTACATACTATGGAACTTAACATAAATAAGCACCAAGCATTTTTGGTTATCCTTAGTTAAAATTATAGTTAACCCCATAGCCCCACGTTTTCATTTTAGTTAGTGACCAACTGTGAATGACAAAGCTGTTGACATGAGTTGTTCTGAAACTTTAAGACACTGGGAACCTTTTTTTAAGGTAAATTTCACATAACAAAATATTATTTTTCAAATAAATTGTTCAGTAGCATTTTGTACATTCACAATGTTGTACAACCACTGACGCTAATTCCAAAACATTTTCATCACTCTTCAAAAACCTTGTACCCAGGAAGCAGTTTCTCCTTATTACCCCTCTCCCCAGTTCCTGGAAACCACCAATCATGTGTACTCTGTCTCTATGAATTTACCTGTCGTAGATATTTCATATAAACAAAGTCATACAACGTGTGATCATTTTTGTACGATTTCTTTCACTTAACATGTTTTTGAGATTCATCAGCACTGTATCATGAAATATTCCATTGTGTGGATATGCTACAATGTATTTATCCATTCATGGGTTGACATCTCCATGTGCAGGAGTGAACCAGATGAATAGGGCCTGAAGTGAAACCCCCACAAACTGAAGCAGCCCTACAGAGGAGGGACTTGACCATTGAAAGAAAAGAAAAACAAACAAACAAACAAACAGAAAGCAACAACAACAGCATCAACAACAAAAAAGTCCCCACAAAAACCCCATTCAAGGGTCAGCAGCCTCAAGGATCGAAACTATACAAACTCATGAAGATGAGAAAAAATCAAAGAAGAAACACTGAAAACCGAAAAGGCCAGAGTGCCTCTTCTCCAAATGATTGCAATGCCTCTCCAGCAAGGGCTCAGAACTAGACAGGATGAGATGGATGAATTGACAGAAGTATGCTTCAGAAGATGGGTAATAAAAAACTCTGCTAAGCTAAAGGAGCATGTTCTAACCCAATGCAAAGAAGTTAAGAACCTTGATAAAAGGCTAGAGGAGCTACAAACTGAATAACCAGTTTAGAGAACATGAATGACCTGATGGAGCTGAAAAACACAGCACAAGAACTTATGAAGCATACACAAATATCTATAGCCGAATTGACCAAGTGGAAGAAAGGATATCAGAGTTTGAAGACCACCTTGCTGAAATAAGGCATGCAGACAAGATTAGAGAAAAAAGAATGAAAAGGAACGAACAAAGTCTCCAAGAAATATGGGAGTTTGTAAAAACACTGAACCTACGATTGATTGGCGTACCTGAAGGAGACAGGGAGAATGGAACCAAGCTAGAAAACATACTTCAGGATATTGTCCAGGAGAACTCCCCCAATCTAGCAAGATAGGCCAACATGCAAATTCAAGAAATACAGAGAACACCACTAAGATACTCCATGACATGATCAACTCCAAGACACATAATCATCAGATTCTCCAAGGTCAAGATGAAGGAAAAAATGTTAAGGGCAGCCAAGAGAGAAAGGCCACGTCACCTCCAAAGGGAAGCCCATCAGACTAACAGTGGACCTCTTAGCAGAAACTCTACAAGCCAGAATAGATTGGGGGCCAATATTCAACATTCTTAAAGAAAGAATTTTCAATCCAGAATTTTATATTCAGTCAAACTAAGCTTCATAAGTGAAGGAGAAATAAAATTCTTTCCAGACAAGCAAATGCTGAGGGATTTTGTTAGCACCAGGCCTGCCTTGCAAGAGCTCCTGAAAGCAGCACTAAATATGGAAAGGAAAAACTGGTACCAGCCACTGCAAAAACACACCAAAATATAAAGACCAATGACACTATGAAGAAACTGCATCAACTAGTGTGCAAAATAACCAGCTAGCATCATGATGACAGGATCAAATTTACACATAACAATGCTAACGTTAAATGTAAATGGGCTAAAAGGCAGACTGGAAAATTGGATAAAGAGTCAAGACTCATTGGTGTGCTGTATTCAGAAGACCCATCTGAAGTGCAAAGACACACATAGGCTCAAAATACAGGATGGAGGAAAATTTACCAAGAAAATAGAAAGTTAAAAAAAAAAAAAAATAAAAAAAAAAAAAAAAAAAAGCAGGGTTTGCAATCCCAGTCTTTGACAAAACAGACTTTAAACTAACAAATATTTAAAAATGACAAAGAAGGACATTACATAATGGTAAAGGGAACAATTCAATGAGAAGAGCTAACTATTCTAAATATACACGCACCCAATACAGGAGCACCCAGATTCATAAAACACGTTCTTAGAGACCTACAAGTCAATATTAGATAGATTAACAAGACATAAAATCAACAAGGATATTCAAACTTGAACTCAGCTCTGGATCAAGTGGACCTAGTAGACATTTACAGAACTCTCCACCCCAAATCAACAGAATATACATTCTTCTCAGTGCCACATGGAACTTATCCCAAAATTGACCACATAATTGGAAGTAAAACACTTGTCAGCAAATGCAAAAGAACTGAAANAGAAAGTTAAAAAAAAAAAAAAAAATAGCAGGGTTTGCAATCCCAGTCTTTGACAAAACAGACTTTAAACTAACAAATATTTAAAATGACAAAGAAGGACATTACATAATGGTAAAGGGAACAATTCAATGAGAAGAGCTAACTATTCTAAATATACACGCACCCAATACAGGAGCACCCAGATTCATAAAACACGTTCTTAGAGACCTACAAGTCAATATTAGATAGATTAACAAGACATAAAATCAACAAGGATATTCAAACTTGAACTCAGCTCTGGATCAAGTGGACCTAGTAGACATTTACAGAACTCTCCACCCCAAATCAACAGAATATACATTCTTCTCAGTGCCACATGGAACTTATCCCAAAATTGACCACATAATTGGAAGTAAAACACTTGTCAGCAAATGCAAAAGAACTGAAATCACAACAAACAGTCTCTCAGACCACAGCTCAATCAAATTAGAACTCAGGATTAAGAAACTCACTCAGAACCACACAATTACATCAAAATTGAACAGCCTGCTTCTGAATGACTCCTGGGTAAACAATGAAATTAAGGCAGAAATCACAAATTTCTTTGAAACCAATGAGTGCAAAGAGACAACGAGAATCTCTGGGACACAGCTAAAGCAGTGTTAAGATGGAAATTTATAGCACTAAATGCTCACATCAGAAAGCTAGAAAGACCTGAAATTGACACCCTAACATCACAAATAAAACAGCTAGAGAGTCAAGAACCAACGAATCCAAAAGCTAGCAGAAGACAAGAAACAACTAAGATCAGAGCAGAATTGAAGGAGATAGAGACACAAAACCGCTCCCCCACCAAAAAAAATCAGTAAATCCAGGAGCTGGTTTATTACAAAAATTAACAAATCAGATAGACCACTAGCTAGACTAATAAAGAAGTAAAGAGAGAAGAATCAAATAGAAACAATAAAAAATGATAAAGGGGATACCGCCACTGACCCCACAGAAACACAAACTACCATCAGAGAATACTATATAAACACCTCTATGCAAATAAACTAGAAAATCTAGAAGAAATGGATAAATTCCTGGACACATACACCCTCCCAAGACTAAACCAGGAAGAATTCGAATCCCTGAATAGACCAATAACAAGTTCTGAAATTGAGGCAGTAACTAATAGCCTACCAACCAAACAAAAATGCACAAGGACTGCCTTATATCCACTAAGTTCCACTTGTAACCTCAGTCCCTTAAGTCTACTTTTATCAGTTGGCAAATGCAGGACTGGAACACAGCATAAACTACTTAAAATTTGTAGTGGTTGTTAGTGGTGAAGCGAATACTAAAGTGAAAATCAGGAGGTCAGTTTTGAGTCTGAACTCTGCCACTGACGAGCTGTGTGTCCCAGGGCAAGTTGTTTCCACCCTCTGTGTCAGCATCAATATGAGAAAGGGGTGTGATCGCCCCCATGAACTCCTCCCTCCTCAGAGATTGGAGCTTCAGTTATTGTGCATCTGGTTGTATAGACTGTCTTGGAAATTACTTTCTGTTTTGTTTATTTGTTTGTTTGTTTTTCGAGTGTCTAGATTTTGGTAGTGTTTTGTAGTAGATTGAAATATTCTAAGGGTGAGGGCATAGATCCTGTCTCTTTCTTATATCTTTCAATAAAGTCCAATGCAGTTCTGTGCATGGTGCAAAATCTTTGTTGAATAAATGGGCTTGAAGAATTAAAAATGTCAGAAAGCTAAGTATCATTCGTACCAGAGACCTACATGGTTATAGATATCACTTCATTTAAGAAACGTACATAGGGGCCATCTAACTTCCATGAGGTAAGTTACTGCCACCAGGAAACTGGATCATAGGAAACTGGATTACAGAGAGTGCAATGATATCTCTTAAGCCTCTAATTCCCTCTGTCTCTTTTCTTAAGTATAAGGATATGTTCTCCTTCTTATAGTCATGAGGATCTCAATTCAGATATGTGTCCTCTTAGTACATTAATCCTGGGCAAATTAGAATTAGAGGAAACCTAGACTGGAAAGAGAAACAAAGTCTGGTGAATGGCAGAGCAGAAATTGAAGGCTTTTCAAATTCGGCTTTGGGAGAGATAATAAGGGGTTAGAGAAGATGAAACTTGAATTATATTACACATGCATTAATGAGGAGGAAGGGGGCTGACGTGCTAGAGGATTTGTCCACAACTTCTCTAGCATCACTGATGCAAAGGTGGCATGAGAAAGAGGTAAGTAGAGACAGAGTCCCTGAGTCTTAATGGCATTTCTTAAGTAAAAATCACCCAATGCTCCATCCTTCTCAAACACTGAAGTTTTTGCACATCTTTGGAATAATGATGAGATTTGGAAAGAGGAAGTCAACAATGGAGTCTTAATACTCTAATGCACTTGAAGGAAGGTCAAAAAATATTCTTTTTTTTTTTTTCTTTTTGAGGCGGAGTCTCGCTCTGTCGCCCGGACTGGAGTACAGTGGCCGGATCTCAGCTCACTGCAAGCTCCGCCTCCCGGGTTTGCGCCATTCTTCCGCCTCAGCCTCCCGAGTAGCTGGGACTACAGGCGCCCGCCACCTCGCCCGGCTAGTTTTGTATTTTAGTACAGACGGGGTTTCACTGTGTTAGCCAGGATGGTCTCGATCTCCTGACCTCGTGATCCGCCCGTCTCGGCCTCCCAAAATGCTGGGATTACAGGCTTGAGCCACCGCGCCCGGCCAAAAAATATTCTTAAATTCATATTGTCTGCCATAGTGACACTCTGAGGACTAGTGATCCTTCAAAATCTCTAATTAACAGGAGATGGAAAATGGAAATTAATTATGCAATACCCTCATTATTGTTTTCAAATGTGCAAAATGTTGTTGATTGTTTTGCTGTTGTTCTATGTGTTGCATTTAATTGCTTTGTTTCATTAATGTATAGGGGTTTTCTTCTATCCACTTGAGACTTATATTTCTTAGGCCTATTTTTCTCCAGATAACTAGTTCTCCTTCCATAGGGGTGATTTTTAGGTCCAGGTTTTATAAGCACACATTTTAAGGTTGCCGAGGGAGTATAGTGTACTTGTTGTTTATAAATGTCTATTATTCTAAAATAAGTAGCCTGGTGTCTGAGTGTAGGTCACTTTGCTCATGATGGCTGAAAGGTGCAGAGTGTTCCCAGCAGGCTCCATTGTCTTCGCTTCACCTCCTCCCTGCAAGCTCTGATCCACAAGGGGGTCCAGAGGTGGCTCCTGTGGGGGCCTTAACTCACTATTATTCTGAGACCAGAAAGCAGCTCAGTGGTTTGTGGAAATCCTCAGCTGAACCTGGCCTTCCCTGTTTATTCTAAAACTGAAATGTCAGAGACAAAACACTGATAGATTCCACTGAAGGTGAGAAACTAAGAAACTCATATTTATGGTGCATACACACAGTCTGAGCACTGTAAGTGATTATACAAATATAATCTCCCTTCTTTACAACCATGCAATGAGATTCCATTGTCACCATTTAGAACTGAGGGTGCAGAGGCCGAGTACACATGAGGGGCTGGCCGAAGACTCTCATCCTGCACCCCTGGGCCCTTGCATTATTCTAAGCTGCTTTGTTTCCTTTCTTGCAATCGCTCTCTCCTCTGCTCTCCAAACTGTCAAGTCCTGAGGTATAAGACCTCGGGTGCTGAGTCCTCCTTCCCTCTCTCCCGTCCTTAGGACCCTAGCTGGCTGTGGCTCTTCCACGCCACACACACCCCACGTGCCCTCTGAGCTGCATCTCATTCGGTCATGCATTCTCCCTGAGCTTACCCACTCAGGTTAATTTGTATTTATATTACTCTTTGCAGAGGATTTTTTTTCAAACAGGTAAAATTAAAGATAGTCCTTAAAATGTTCCCCTAAGTTAATGTTTAACAATATAGACGATTTAATTCCCTATTTTCTTCTATTAAGTATGTGAAAATACTGAGTGCATCACAACTACTTATGCATTTAACCCCCATAGTATTTAACTGTTAATTAACTCTACAAACCATTACATTGGAGAGAAAAAGCATTTTCAAAGACAGAAACATTAATATAATGGGTAGATAGCTGACTCTCAGATGCAAGTATATCATCTCATATAATATAGAAAATTATTTTACTAATTCATCATTGTCTATCTCTGTGTGCCAACGTTAGGGTTCTTAAAATGTCTTTGTAGGTCTAAGGAAGTCCTTATACCTTAATCAAGGAGGACTGGAGTAGTGATGTGTTTGCAAAGCAGAGCAGGACATTTATAGAATCTGCTTATATAATGCGAACTGTTTTTCTGTTTGTTTGTTTGTTTGTTTTTAGAGACAGGGTCTTGCTCTGTCACCCAGACTGGAGCACAGTGACATGATCATAGTTCCTTGCAGCCTCAGTCTCTTGGGCTCAGGGACCCTCCCCCGTCATCTTCTTAGAGGAGCTGACTTGGTCCAAATTGGCTGATAAGAGCATTTCCAGGGAGGCTGGGTTAACAATCATCCCCATTCCCTTGAGGTTACCTCTGCCCACCACACATTACGCCTGGATATCAGATCCAGAATTTTGCCTATCGTCCTTGCTCAAGGGAATCAAATGTAGCAACATTTCCTCCCCTGATTCACTCACAAGTATCATCATCTTCCCACTCTGACCATGTTTTGAGTATGTCCTAATACGATGTTTCTCAACCTTGAGAATTGCCTGCCAAAGATACCTTAAAAGTGCTAAGGCTCTTGACTTGTGCAGTGTATCATTATATAAATGCTATGACTATGAGTCATAGATAATTCATAGATTTATTAGCCTTGAGTTGTGGGCTGGGAGAAGGCTTGAAATGGAAAACTTAGCTCCCTTTGCATTTGCCACTGATTATTAGGAAAATTCATTGGAATTTCAAGATCAGACACACCTGATGCATCTAGAATCTCTTAGTTGTCCACTAAATATCTGAGTGAAAATGCAGAACTGTGGTAGTCATGGCATCAAAAACCTTAATATAGGAAGGGCCCTAGAAATATGCTGGCTCAATCTCCTTGTTGCTAAGAGTGTGACTTGCCTAAAGTCACCTCCTACGTGATGGAGAAGGGTTCAAGCCTTCATCTTATTACTCACTTCATTGCCTTTCAGATGATCAGGACAATTTAATAGCAGAAGCATGATACTCAATAAAAAAGGGAACGTTTGTTTAATCTTTTTGGTTTTTTTATACATATAATGCAAATAATGGATATTTCTATTTGGTAATGAATTTTTGTTTTTAATTGGTATTTCCATTTTGTACTTTTAAATGTCATATAATTATGACCACATGCCAACAATAGATAGGTTTTGTTCATACTATAAAATAGCAGACAATATACAAAAGTAGATCACTGATAGAAACAAAGAGTAACTTGCAGCAGCAATTTATTATGAGACTGGTTTCTATTTTTTTACAACACCTGAGTTGGGAGAGAAACGTGATAATAGAGTTAGACTTGGGAACAGTCTAACACACTTTTCTGAGCACACTCACACTTGCTGGAAAGACTGATTTATATGCACTTAAGGTAATAGAGGAAATAGCGAAGTCAAAATTTTAAAATGAGCCATGACTTTTCACAAACGTACAAGTTTATTTCTTAGTTATTTTTAATGCCTTTGGTTTGTCTCAGGGGAAAATAATAAAATTTGTTTCTGGAGTTATTTTTGTTCAGCTGCACATTGCCTAGGGTTAGATTTTAGAGAGTATTCTAAGGATATTCTCTGGTGCCTGGGGTTTGCTGCATTTGAAAACCTAGTGTTTTAAACAAATTTTTTTTTTCAATTAATATGGGACAGAAAATACTGAACCAATTAGCATAGAAGAATGTAGCTTGTTCCATTTAAGGACCAAATCTATCGTTTATTAATTCTGTGACCTTTGGTTTCATTTTACTCATCGGCAAAATTGGGAAGTTTATAATTAATATTATTGGACTGTCAGGATGATTAGCACTTTTAATGTAAAAAGTGTACCACATAACAGGTATTTAGTTCATTTTACATTGGAGCACTTAGTCTGTACAACCAGGAGGGCTTCCCAGGGATCTGGAAGGGCAGGGAAGGATGGAGGTACAGTTCTGTGCCTACCAGACTTCTTGGTCCAGCCTCTGCCAGCAGACAGGCAGGGCATCAGCAGGGAAGGCTGAGTCTTCCCTCACACACATGTTCTCTGAACTTCCCTACCACCCTGTGTTCTAGAGTCCCAGGCAGTGTGAAGTATATTTCACACAATACTATGCAGTTTTACTTTCCCAACATCAGTACAGCAGGGGCAAAGAAGGTCCTGGCAGGCTTGGATCTCCAAGACAAAGGGAGCCTCTGCTTCAATGACCCCACCAGCTGGAGTTCTTCACAGACAAACCTTGAGGCCCAAGGCAAGGTTCTATCCTGGGCACCTGCTCCTCTGTGTTGACTGGAGTGATATGGAGGTGTTTCATCATGGTATTAGGATGCTTCCTGATGCTTGATATTTAAGGACAGATGTTGCATTAGGAAGTGCAGATGCATCCAGTCACTGTGTTTTTCTCATGCACTTGCAATCCATGTAATTACACAACTTAAAGTATTTAAATTTTTTCCATTGGTGGGAAGTTTCAGCAGCAAATTTAACATTCACAGCTTTTTATCATTTCATGTAGACTCGTTATTGTTTCATGTTTAATTCTTGCCAGCACACAATTTATCATGACTTCAAAATATATCAGCTGATGATTTATAAGCTTATTTAGTGCCTGCGCCTCCATGCTGATGTCTGGGAAAACCCCACAAAGTCTCTTGCCAAAGGCAAACTGCTCTTCCTAAGGGTCACCCTGAGAGGGTACTCATAGCACCATGTATATAGTTTTTGTTGCATAAAATATATTTTCTAAAATTATTATTGAACAGTTTGAATGGCTTTGCACCACACAAAACACCTCTCTCGATCCCCCCTCCCTTTCTCTCCTTTTTTTAAAATTTTTTTTAATTTTTTAATTTTTTTATTTTTTATTATACTTTAAGTTCTAGGGTACATGTGCATAATGTGCAGGTTTGTT
>NW_016804414.1:801466-804871 GCF_001698545.2 Rhinopithecus bieti
TGTCGTTTTGGCTTTTGCTGCCGTTGCTTTTGGTGTTTTAGACATGAAGTCCTTGCCCATGCCTATGTCCTGAATGGTACTACCTAGATTTTCTTCTAGGGTTTTTATGGTATTAGGTCTAACATTTAAGTCTCTAATCCATCTTGAATTAATCTCCTTTTTATTTAATATTTATGAAGCATCTACTTTGCCTCAAAGTAATAGGCAATACTAAGATGAATAATATAGTTTCAGGAGCTCCACTGTGAGATCACAATGGTATTATTAGCGCTTTTCTAGGCTGCCCCATTATAGATAAACCGAAATACAGACAAATGTGGGTCTCTCTTAGAGTCTGACAGCCACCTAGGTCCTCCGACCACACGTTCAAAGGCAAATGGATGGGAATGCTGAGAGATGAGATGGAGACAGCTTTCTTCCATTGCTGGCTATAAATGACAACCATGGGAGATTCTTTTGCAATATTAGCTTTAATGAAAACCAAAATTAAATAAAGAGGAGGCTGATGAATGAGCTGAAGAAGATCTCAGTGTAGAATACAATTCATCAGAGCCAAACAGGACCTAAACTACAACAAAATACCGCTTTTGCCAACAGAAAGGCTGTTGAATGATTCAGACCATCTGTGTGATGCCTTCAGCTGCCCATTTTACTTTTGCTATATAGATACATTCAGAAGTTATCCAATAACTTAAAAACTTTTTTATGAAACTAGACTTCAGAGTTATTATCTTCAAGATCATTAAACCCATAGAGCACAGCAATAATCAAAGGTAAAGAAAGACTTTAAGATTCAAATTCAAATCCATTTGACTAGCTAAAGTTTCAACACAGAGTAAAAGCCAAAGTAAGGAGTGAATTCAATGATGAATTTACTGGAAACTAGAGAATTTTCCCCTGGACTTTTGTTACAGACCTAGAGAACACTGATGAAATCATTCAAATTTCAGTTTCAGTTTTTAATCCTACCATGAGCCAAGTGATTCTTAGGGAGATTAGATGTGCAGAGAGCTACAGGCAATGAAAGGGAATTGGAAACACGCTGGATAATATTAATATAACCTATCACTTCTTGAGTTTTTCATAGATATGTTGCAGATTCTCCAGAATCTTCTTTAATTTTTACTCAATCATTCCACAAATATTTAATGGGCCCAGCCATGTTCCAGGCACATTGGGACCAATAAAGAAATAGAAACCACGTTCTCTGGTTTAGGGTAATTAAAATATGAGTTTGGATGGAATCTCGGTGCATACATTTGCTGAGACAACTAGCCAAGGAATGTCTGCACCTGCTGAAAAAGTAATAACATAGTTAAAGGAGAGAGGGATTGCTGACTCCACTGAGTTTGCTCATACCTGGGGCAGAAATTGTGTACAAGGAAAGGTGTGGAGATACATGACTGTAGAACACTTTCCAGTGAGAAAAAAAATTTTAATAAACTTTTGAGGATAAATTAAGTATAACAATAATTATGGCATCTCCATCTTTGAAAACCTTATTTGAAGTCACTTTGCCCCAAAGCATAAGTCATCAATTACAGTCTTTTTCATGTTTTATTACATTGGTACAAAAGTAATTGCAGCAACCTAAAAGTAATGGCAAAAACCACAACTACTTTTGCACCAAAAGTGAAACTACATTTCACTTTGATTTTATTTCAATAGTTTTCGGAGAACAGGTGGGTTTTGTTATATGGATAAGCTCTTAAGTGGTGATTACTGAGATTTTGGTGCACCTGTCACCTGAACAGTGTACACTGCACCCAATATGTAATCTTTTATTCCTCACTCACTTCCCACCTTTTCTCCCAAGTCCCCAAATTCCATTATATCATTCTGCCTTTACGTCCTCATAGCTTACCTCCAAATCTTCATACCATCTCACTTATAAGTGGGAAGACATGATATTTGGTTTTCCATTTCTAAGCTACTTCATTTAGAATAATGGTCTTCAACCCCATCCAGATTGTTGTGAATGCCATTATTTGTTGGGTTTTATGCTGAGTAGTATTCCATTGTGTGTGTGTAAACATACATTTTTTTCTTTTTTTTTTTCCCTTATCCACTCATTAGTTGATGGGCATTTAGGTTGGTTCCATATTTTTGCAATTGCAAATTGGGCTGCTAGAAATTACATTTCATTTTGAACGAAAGTGTTTGTTTGTCATCCTCTCTCTGAGCCAACAATCTTCTTGATGACAAAGACCAAGAGGATCTTGTCCTGGAGCCTCAGAGGCAGACACATTAAAGTACTTACTCCATGAATAGTTTTAATTACTTTTCTTCATACTTCAGGGAAAGATTTGAGACCAAAGCAAACTAAAACAAAACAAAGACATTTATTTTCAGCTTAAATTATTTAGATCATTGCTCAAACTGTCCATTGGGTACCAGTTGTTATTTATGCTCTTTTTTAGTAGGAGTTCAGAGACTTACTTGACAACCTGAATATCAGACATTACCAGTTTATAAATGTTTATTCAACTTTGGGTAATTATTTTAATTTTGAATAATAAAAAGTTATTTGAATTCTGTATCAAACAAAGGGTTATTTTTTCTAATTGGTAAAGTACAATCTATACTAAATAATAAACCTCATGAATACCTACTACAAGTGCTAGGCTTCTATGAATAACCCATCAATAAACTGTACCGTATTTAAATATAAAATTTAAATTCTTTATTATTCTAAAGTAGGTGATAAATTAGCACTATTTAAATTGACTTGGTAGCAAAAAAGCAATCCTGATTTTCATTAGCTGAGAATAAGAACATGATATTTGTAGTATAATTACAGGCAACTAAGCTATTCCTTGGAAGAGCAATGTAATTTATATTGATTGGTGACTGGGGGTGTGAGGAAGTAGGCACAGGCAAAGGAATATGTTAACCCAAATTCCTGTTATTATTGTTTATCCTTTCTTTTAGAACAATCTTCAAGTATTTTTGGATTATTAACTTGCTAAGTGTCATAATATTTCTTTGGAGTAGAAAGTGGAGCACTTTTTAAAAAAAATTATACTTTAAGTTCTAGGGTACATGTGCACAACATGCAGGTTTGTTACATATGTATACATGTGCCATGTTGGTGTGCTGTCCACATTAACTTGTCACTTACATTAGGTATGTCTCATAATGCTATCTCTGCCCCCTTCACTGACCCCACGACAGGCCCCAGTGTTTGATGTTCCCCACCCTGTGTCCAAGTGTTCTCATTGTTCAATTCCCACCTATGAGTGAGAACATGCGGTATTTGGTTTTCTGTCCTTGCAATAGTTTGCTCAGAATGATGGTTTCTAGCCTCATCCATGTCCCTACAAAAGACATGAACTCATCCTTTTTATGGCTGCATAGTATTCCATGGTGTATATGTGTCACATTTTCTTTTTTTTTTTTTTTTTT
>NW_016804414.1:807939-866987 GCF_001698545.2 Rhinopithecus bieti
TCTGTAAAGGATTTTATTTCTCCTTCACTTATGAAGCTTAGTTTGGCTGGATATGGAATTCTGGTTTGAAAATTCTTTTCTTTAAGAATGTTGAATATTGACCCCCACTCTCTTCTGGCTTGTAGAGTTCCTGCCGAGAGATCTGCTGTTAGTCTGATGGGCTTCCCTTTGTAGGTAAAACAACCTTTCTCTCTGGCTGCCCTTAACATTTTTTCCTTCATTTCGACTTTGGTGAATCTGACAATTCTGAGTCTTGGGGTTGCTCCTCTTGAGGAGTATCTTCGTGGCATTCTCTGTATTTCCTGAATTTGAATATTGGCCTGCCTTGCTCGGTCAGGGAAGTTCTCCTGGATAATATCTTGCAGAGTGTTTTCCAACTTGGTTCCATTCTCACCATCACTTTCAGGTACACTAATCAGATGTAGATTTGTTCTTTTCACATAGTCCCATGTTTCTTGGAGGCTTTGTTCATTTCTTTTTACTCTTTTTTCACTAAACTTCTCTTCTCACTTCATTTCATTCATTTGATCTTCAATCACTGATACCCTTTCTTCCACTTGATCAAATCAGCTACTGAAGCTTGTGCATGTGTCACGTAGTTCTTATGCCATGGTTTTCAGCTCCATCAGGTCATTTAAGGAATTCTCTACACTGTTTATTTTAGTTAGCCATTTGTCTACTCTTTTTTCAAGGTTTTAGCTTCTTTGTGATGGGTTTGAACATCCTCCTTTAGCTTGGAGAAGTTTATTATTACTGATCATCTGAAGACTCCTTGCTCAACTTGTCAAAGTCATTCTCTGTCCAGCTTTGTTCCATTGCTGGCAAGGAGCTGCGGTGTTTTGGAGGAAAAGAGGCACTCTAGTTTTTAGAATTTTCAGCTTTTCTCCTCTGGTTTCTCCCCATCTTTGTGGGAAAGAACTAACTTCTTTAGTGGTGATTTCTGAGATTTTGGTGCACCTACAACCTGAGCAGTGATGTGTGATTTGAAATGTTCAGAAATTCAGATGAGCTTTTGATGTGTTTCTCCTCTTTGTTAAATATATTGCTATGAGTCAATTAGGGCACCAAAATATAGTGTAAAGAATAAATGAAACTAATAGGATAATGTATTCAGTAGTACATACTCAGAAGAACATGTTGCTTCTGACATAAATTACTTAAAAAGAGTTCAGAATGTTGCCATAGAAAAGGAATCTCTAGCATACTAGTGATGAATGAAGTTATTACAGACCTATACTCAAATTGCATGATACCTAGAACAAGTGAGGGACATATTAGACTAGAAAGTTGCTGGCAATATATTGAAATTGCTCATCTTGGTATCTGTCTCTAAAGCTCTAGGCAATGTCTAATATTTAGTAGAGGAACAAAAATATTCTTAGAAGCTATGTGGATAGTAAAATGCATTAACACTTTACTCATCTTTGTAGCCTTTAAAACAAATATGGAAGTCTCTAAAGAAGCAGCAGATATGCTTATGGGAAATTAAGCATTTGCTGGAATTATGCACAAACCTAGATAAGGATACTAAGCATTCATCAGTCATGCAAATTATTTTGCAAGGGGTAAGAAGGATGGGTGGAATTGAACCCAGTTTTTCTTTCTGGGGCCATAAATGGCATTGCTGGTAGATCAAGTTTTTACGGCAAAGGGAAGACTGCCCCAAGCCTTGAAGCATGTTTAGCATCCTTCACCCACTGAAAGTCAGCTATGTTCCCCAGTAACTGTGGCCATCCAAACTATTTTTTTTTTTTTTAACATTTCCAAATGCTGATGTAAGTGGGCTGGAGTGGTATCATTCCATATTCTTACCCTCTTTGTTGCAATGAAGGGCAAGACTCTGGCTAGGGAAGTTTGTGCCCTCAGCATTTGTTCTCACCAGCTGAACAGCAGGCGCCAAAGACAGATTCCCTTCCCTAGTTCTGGATAACTCTAAATTTATACCCCATACCATGACATGTGGAAAGAAAGGAAGACCAACCAAATGAGAAAAACAGAGACAATTTGTTCTTCACTTGTTGTAGCAAGGGAGTCAGCTACCTTCTCTTGCATTTAGGCAGAATCACTGCAGGCAGAGGAGTGGAAAAGCTTCGTAGTGGAAAAAGGGAAGGCTCCAGGCGTGCTCTGAATGGAGCCTGTGGACCTGGGGAGACTGGAGGCTACTAATTGGAAGCACAACATCCTGTGATTTGGTGGGGTGGGGGTGGGGGGCGTGTATTTGACTTTCTCTGATCTTAAGTTGGAAGTGGGAACAAAAATTAGGGAAGCTGTCAGTTGTTAATTAAGTCCTGATCATTTTGGGTCAACTGCCACAGAAGTTATTGCTGAGTTTCCTGAATCGTCACTAGAGAGAGCAGTCTGGCTCCCTGCAAGTCTGATTTATGGCAGGCTCCTGCCGGGGTTGTTATAGATTAGAAGGTTGGCTTCCTGGAGGTTGCTGCAGGTTGTGGGTCACAGTTCTGTTTTATATGTAACATGACCATTGTCCATTTGTATCTTCAATCTCTCACTACACATAGAAGCAGCAATTTCCCCAAGGGAAGTATCAGTCAAAATGATGACAAAAGTAACATAGTGATTGAAATGGACAAGAAAAGAATTTTACAAGTCTTTCTTAGTCATATGTGTTAGAGTAGAGGTATACCCTGGGATCAATATACAGGTGTGCACTGCACAACATTCTTTCAGTCAACAACCCTGACTGCATATATGATGGCAATCCCATAAAACTATAATGCCATATTTTTACCTACCTTTTCTGTTTAGATACATAAATACTTAACATTGCATTTTTTTTTTTTTTTTTTTTTTTTTTTTTTTTTTTTTTTTTTTTTTTTGAGATGGAGTCTCACTCTGTCACTTAGGCTGGAGTGAAATGGCATGATTTTGGCTCACTGCAACCTTTGTCTCCTGGGTTCAAGTGATTCTCCAGACTCAGCCTCCTGAGTAGCTGGGACTACAGGTGTGTGCCACCATACCCTGCTAATTTTTGCATTTTTAGTAAAGACAGGTTTTCACTATGTTGGTCAGGCTGATCTCGAACTCCTGACCTCAGGCAATCTGCCTGCCTTGGCCTCCCAAAGTCCTGAGATTACAGGCATGAGCTGCTGAATCTGGCCAACATTGTGTTCTAATTGTCTACAGTATTCAGTGCAGTAACATGTTGTACAAGTTTGTAGCCCAGGAGCAAAAGGCAATACTATGTAGCCTAAGTGTGTAGTAGGCTATGCCATCTAGGTTTGTGTTAGCATGCTCTATGATGTTCACACAACTACAAAATTGGCTAACAGTGCTTTTTAAGAACATGTCTTTGTTGTTAAGCAACAGGTGACTATACATTTAAACAGTCTTTGAGGTCTGTTTGTTTTAGTTCTCATTTTACTATTTTTCTTTTTAATTTGTGCTAAAAGTCACATTTAAATGTTGCAATCTCCTCTCTGTAATATTAGGGTAAATTTGTCCTATACTTTGATGTAGCCTTATAAAAATTCATTTTAAAGCTACTACAGTGGTTAAAAGGATCTTTTCCTCAGAATTCCTGGGAATAGCAGAAATATTAGAAATATGCAAGGTAATTGCTTTATCACTTAATTAATATATTAAATTACTCTAAAATGCTTTTTTAAAACTATTACAGATTTAGGAGGTAAAAGTGCAGTTTTGTTACATGGATATATTGTGTAGTGGTGAAATATGGGCTTTTAGTATGCCCATCACCCTATTGTGTACATTGTACCTTTCGTATTTTTGGTAGAGATGGGGTTTTTCCATGTTGGTCAGGCTGGTCTCGAACTCCTGACCTCAGGTGATCTGTTTGCCTCAACCTCTCAAAGTGCTGGGATTACAGTTATGAGCCATGAGCCACTGCTCCCGGACAGAACTGCATTCTTAAGGTCTCACTTAACTTTAGTTATCTTCTAAAAACTCTATCTTCAAATATACTCACATTACACATTAGGGTGTCAACATATGAATTTTGGGAAGACACAATTCAGTTTGCAGTACTTAGTGTTGGGGGTATTTAGTCCTACTCTACTTTAAGCTTGCCTAAACAAACATTAAATAAGCCTCAGAAGAATAAAACTGTCCTCCAAGTAACATACTTGCATGCCAGAATAAATTTTAATACTATTTAAAAGAATAAAATAAAGCATTCAAAAAAATCAAATTCTCAATGTCTTGACATTTTATCTACAATTAATAAGCATGAAAAGAAGAAGAAAAATACAACACATAATCAGGAGAAAAAATTAATAAGTAAAAAACAGATTCATAAATAACAAAGATGATGGAATTAGCAAATAAAGAATTTAAAACAGCTTTCATAAATCTTACAAATATATGCTCAACAACCTAAAGTAAAACATGAACATGGTAGGTAGAGAAATAGAAATGGAAACTATAAAATACCCAAATGGAACTTCTGGAAATAAAAAGGACACTATATAAAATGAAAAACATGCTGTATGGGATTAATAGTTCCATCTGGTCCTTATTCTTTTAAACAAAAAAATGAGTGATTTTGAAGAAATGGCAATAGAATATATCTAAAATGAAGTTTAGAGAAGATAAAACTTAAAAACTATGTACAGAAGATTAGTGACCTGTGGGAAACTATTAAGTAGCCTAATGCACATTTGATTGGAGACTCAAAAGGTGAGGAGAGGAGAAAAAAGAGAGGCAGGAAGTGTAGTGGGGGAGAGAGAGAGATGAGCAAAAATTATTTGAAAAAATAAATGTTAAAAAATTTCCAAATAAAAGAGATCCACAGATCTAGGAATCTCAATGAGCACCAAGCGGAATAATAAACAAACACGAATACCCAAAATTATCAGGGCACATAATACTCAAGTTGCTAAAAACCTGTGATGAACAGAAAATATTAATAGTAATCAGAGAAAAGACATATTTTGTATAGCAGAATAAACAAAAGAATAATTGCCAATTTCTTAACAGAAGCAATTCAAGCTAGAGTACAATAGAACAGATCTTTAATGTATGAGAAATAAAACCTGTCAACTTAGAATTTGAATTATATGCTTTTGAAAGTGGAAGTAAAATAAAGACCTTTCAGACAGACAAAAGCTGACAGACTCACTAGCAAACCTGGACTACAAGAAATGTTAAGATGGTGTTTAAGCTGCAAGAGAATGATGCCAAATTTGCATTTACACAAATAAATAAACAGTGCCAGACATGGTAAATATATGGGTAAATATAAAACACATTTCTCTCACTTTAAAATTTCTTTATAAGGGATTCTTTTAAGCAAAAACAATAACAATGTACTGTTTGGTTTGTAACACACACAGAAACACATCATATAAAAACAACAGTATGAAAATTAGGAGAGAGAAATGGAAGTATAATGCTGCAAAATTCTTCACTAACCATAAAGTGTATAATATTTTTGAAGGTAGACAATAAGAGTATGAAGCAATCAATTACCGCTTTTTCTTGCTTTACTAGACTGGCTAGGATGTCCAAAACATTGTTGAATAGAAGTATAAGAATAGATATTCTTTCTGATCCTAGAGAGAAGGCATTAAAACTTTTACTATTAAATATCATATCGGCTTGCGCTATCAAGTTGGGGAAGCTTCCTGCTATTCCTAATTTGCCAAGAATTTTAAATATGAATAGGTATTGAGTTCAAATACTTTAAAAATGCATCTATTGAGATAATCATAGTTTTTAAAAAATTTCATTGATTGGGTGAAATAAAATAACTAAACTAAACAAAGTGGTATATTCACAAAGCCAGTGAAAGTTAAATAAATAACAAATATATTAAATCTAGAAAAGTCAGAAAAGAGAAAGTAAAGAATAAGGACCAGATGGAACAAATAGAAAGAAAAAACACAAAACTACATAGTAGATTTAAACTTAACCAGATCAATAACTGCATTAAATGCAAATAGTATAAACTCCCTAATTGAAAGGTGAAGATCATCATATTAGGTAAAAGAGCAGGAATGAATTCTATACTTTCTGTAAGACATCAATTTTATATATAAAGACACAATTAGGTTAAAATAAAATGATGAAGTAAGACATATTATGCCAATATTAACCAAAAAAAGGTTTGAGTGGTTATTTTATATCAAAGTAGATGTCAAAACAATGAATATTACCAGGGATAAGGATAGACATTTTATAATGACAAATGGGTCAATTCATCAAGAAGACATAATTTTCCTGTGTATGACCCCATAACAGGGTCTCATAATACATAAGGATTGACAGAACCCAAAGAAGAAATAGGTGAATCCACAATTTGAATTGGAGGCCTATATACTTTTTCCTTAGTAAATGATTGAACAAGTAGACAAAAAGTAAGTAAAGCATAGAAAACTGAACAACAGTATCAACCAATTTGACCTAATTGATCTTTTGCAGATCACTCCCTTCACAACAGCAGAATACTCAGTCTTTTCAAATGCATGTGGCATAGCCACTATATTAGACATATATTTTGGACCTAATGCAAGTCTGAAAAATTGCAAATTTCAAACATTTGGAAAGTAAACATCATATTGCTAAGTGAACCATGGGTCAAAAAGCAATCAAAAGGGGAATTAGAAAATGGTTTAAAATTAATAAAAATAAAAGACCAAAATGCCAAATTTTGCATGTTGCAGATAAAGCAGTACTTTGAAAAAAAAATATTGTGTGAAGTTTACATTATAAAGTTTTCAAAGGATTTAAATTGATGATTTCAACTTTCACTAAACAAGCAAATTAAATTGAAAATATGCAGGAGAAAGGTAATAATGAAGGTAAAAATAGAAAATGAACCAGCAAAAGGGAAAATTAATAAAAGCAAAACCTAGTTTTTAAAGATAGGACTAGAACTGTTAAACTTCTAGCTAGAAAGACTGAAAGACAAATCAACAGCATCAGGACAAAAAAGGTCATTTCACTATAGATCTAGATACACGGAAAGGATAAAAAGAAATGTTACAAACTACTTTATGACAATACATTCAATAATTTACAGGAAACTGATAAATATCTTGAAAGATATAAAATAATGCTAAAGTAAAAATAGAATAAATATCTTTATATCTACAGGAAAACATTGAAATTATGGTTTAAAACCTTTCCACAAAGAAACTCAGAACTAAATGTCTCCAGCGGTAAATTCTACTAAATATTTAAGAAGGAAAAAAATCTGAATTATATAAAATCTTTTTCACACAAATCTAAGAGGAATGAATAATTCCCTACTATATTACTAATGAGGCTGCATTATTCTGCTACCAAAACCAAGCAAGGACATTACAAATGCAGAAAATTATAGCCTAATCATCAGCAGAGTTGCAAAAATGTAAGGAATATTAACACATTGAATCCAGCAATATACAAAAAGAATAATCCTGACTGAGGAAGAGGAGTTTATCCCAAAGTGAAAGTTTGGTTCAACTTTCAAACGTCAATCAATATAATTTACCCAATCAATGAACTAAAAAAGAAAAATCGTATGATTATCTCAATAGGTGCATTTTAAAAGAATTTAAATTCAATACCTATTCCTGTTTAAAACTCTTGGCAAATTAGGAATAGTAGGTAACTTCCCCAACCTGACAGTGCATCTATGAAAACCCTACAGCTAACATAATACTTAATAGTAAAAATCTAAATGTTTTCTTTCTAAGATCAGAAAGAATATCTGTTCTTATACCTCTATTAACAATATTCTGGGCATCCTAGCCAGTCTGGTAAAGCAAGAAAGAGTAATAAAATCCATTTGGACTGGAAGGGAAGTGAATTTTTTATTAATAGGCAATATTTATGTAGAAATGTTTCATTATGTAGAAGTGCATTTATGTAGAAGACCCTATGAAATTTATGAAATTGCTGCTAGAAGCAGTTGAGGGACCAAGAAGTGGGTCCTGTAGGAATGAGGAGGCATTATACTGGTTGGCTTTTTAATACGTTTCCTCCAGAGTCATATGCCTCATTACCAATGGTTTTACCCTAGAAGTATCTCTTTGATATTCTAAATAGACAGGCTATCTTGTTTATTACGAATGAACCCTTCTCTGGTTCTTCAATAAATCTAGCATATATCTCACCATGGTGTCTATAGGTACTTTTTCTGCAGTGTTAACAGTATCATCTCCATTATCACTATTCACACTATCATCATATCATCATAATCACCTCAAGTCAGAACCATTTTGGCTATTTCACTCTTGGTCAATGAATGGACAATTGGAGCCTCATTATTGATGTTAAAAACTTCTCCAATATCCACCTCGTTCAGCTTACTGATAAACTCTGAAGGTACATTTTTTGCATATGGAAGGAGGTTAGACGTTTTTTTCTCACTTAACTTATGAAATCCTTCAGTCATCATCTTGTTTCTCATCATCACTGAACATAGTCGCAGGCCAGAGGTTGTACCAGGCATGTGCAAGTGTGTCTTTAGTCACTGTGTTCCAAGCTCTGGAAATCATTTATGGAGCATCCTTTATGGTAAACTTCTTTTGAAAACCTTTCATATCCACACCTCTGTTTATTCCTGCTAGCATGCTGTTTAAGAAACTATTTTTATATTTACTCTTTATTGATTTAAGGGTATCCCGATCATATGGTTGAGTTAATAAAGTCACATTAGTGGGAAGGTGCATGGCATTAACTACTTTTGATGATAATTTCAGCTGTGGGATGAGCAGAACTGTTGTCAAGGAATCAAATCCAGTCCAGCGTCCCTGCAGTGAATGTGAGCTGCTGGCACAAAATGTGTGTGAAACCAATCAGAAAAGATGTCCTTGGTGATTCATGCCTTTTTGTTAGCATAACAATGGGCTGGTAAGAAATTCACTCCTTGAAAACAGTAAGAATACAAACTTTTGCCTGTCCCAGCAAGCTTATACTCTGTATGACTGCTGCAGTAGCACCTCCCAGCACAGTTATTCTGTCCTTGGCATTTTTAATTCCCATAAAGGCAGTCTCATCACGTGTAGACAGTGTCTTTCTGGGGCAATAATGTCAAAACAGTGATTTTTCATCAGCTTTATAGACTTGTTCTGTGTCAGATTTTCATCATTGCTTACCTTGGCAAACTTGTCAATGAATTTCTCTGATGCTTCATCATCAGCATTTGCTTTACCACCACAAATCTTAAAAACTTTAATGTTATATCTTTTCTTGAATTTCTGCAACCAACTTGTTGAATATTTACAGTTCTTTTCAATTTTCAGTTCATTGTGATAGACCTTTGCTTATTTCATGATAGGCCTACCCTTAGGTGGCACGTGTTCACTGCAACACTGATGCATCCACTCTTTTGATACATGATGGAGATCTTCATTTTTAGCAGTGTTTTTCTTTTTCCACTAACTTCTGTTCATCACTTTCAGCATAGAACTTTGTTTATCCTTTTGTTTCTTCAGTTCATATATGGTGATCACTACAACACTGTATCTTCTGTAAGACATTTTACACTGATACTGCCGTGTAATTTCACTAACAGCTTGACTTTCTATGTTATATAAACATAAATGGTTCTTCATTTTCTTATCACTATTACCCATAGGACTATGGTTTTTTGATAGGCCTTTTTGATATTTTCAACATTATCTTTACACCATAGAGCAGAGAATAAGCAAGAAAACACAGTAAGTAGTACAAACAGGTCTTGAGCCCATGTGGGCAATTATGGGGCAGCTGCCATTGGTATGTCTGGCCTGCACACATGCCATTTTATTACTCTTTATGGGTATGCTTGCATGGGGGATTCTGGGTGTGCATGAAGAAGGTAGATAATAGCTGAAGGGACCTGGGTCTTTTTCTCTTGGGGATGCTGAATGAGGTGTGTGTTGTGTGCCTGTGTTTTGACTGTGACCCATCACATGAAGTCAGATATGGAATTTTTCACTTGTGGTATCATATTGGCACTTAAAAAGTTTTAAATTTTGGACCATTTTGGATTTTCGATTTCCAGTTTTCAGATTAGGCCCGCCCAACCTGTATTAGAAACATTGGAAAATTTAGCTATTTATTTTATACAAGAAAATCACATAAAATATAATTACACAGAAAAATTAAAAGCAAAGGGATAGCAAATGTTATATGCTCATTGCAGCATCATTTGTAATAGTCCAAATTTAGAAATAAGTGTTTATCGACAGGGAAATAAACAAATATGGTTACTGCATTGGATGAGAATGAACTAGATTTACTTTTATCAACATGTAAAAATGTTAAAAACACAATATGTGGATAAAAGTTACTATGAAATGATTGTGTATAGTATGATAACAATTATTTAGAAAAATTTAAGATATACACAATGTGAATATATATAAATATAGTATAAAGTTTTAAAAAATTATGCACAAGAAGAATACAAAGTTTAGGATAGTGGTAACCTATAGGTAGGGAGAGGAAAGCGGTAGAGGATTGGGATTTAGGGTGGCAGCTAATTTAATATTTGTTATGTTTCATTTCTGTATATCTGGAAAAAATCACCATAATAAAATAAATAAGCTTTACCATGCCCAAACACTAAATCATCCAATGCCATTACAATTTTTTCTCCTGCAAAACTTCCTTGTTAATCTTTTCTTTATTCTAAGTGTAAGTGCTTATTCCATTGAGAACTTAAGAGTCTTCCTTTTAATATGTCTTTAACTCCAAAGTCCTTTTTTGCATTTCTATTCCCTATCCCAAAGGAGGTGATGAGGATGGAGCATCAAGGTAAGAGTGTGGGGGAGTTTGAACCACTTGCTCACCAGAATAGAAAAGCCCCATGAGAATTCTAAAGGATAAATGTAATAGCTGGAGGCAGAGAGAAGTAGGGTTAGATGAGAAAGATGATCAGAGGGGAGAGGTTAAAGAAAGAAATACAAAGATAGAGACATTAGAAAGGAGGTCATTTTATTATTGTAGGTGGGGCTGCTGAGCAAATTATTGAGGTGAGTGAACTGATGATTCCTATCGATATAAATAGATCTGAGCAAAACAAGGCCGAAATATCCAAGGCTCTTTGTGTTTGAGATTTGATCATTAGACTGCAATTTTTTAAAAGTATGTGACATTTTAGATGCTTCCTAATGACAAAAGGCTGAAAACAGTACATTCATTGTTTTGTGCAATGAATTAGTGTAAAGATAATTGTCTAAAATGGTTTTCCATAAATGTAGAGATTTACAACTAACTCTAAGAAATTTATTGAAAAGTACATTTTGAACAATGCCCAAGAATTCATTTTGCTTCCTTCTCCTTTTACTATATGCAGCATTTAATGAGTGAGTTTTTAAACATTTCAGTGAAAGATAGTGTGTTCACATACATTACTCAGATCTACTTTGCAATTTGTATCAGTTTGTAAAACTGATATTCGTATAAGCATTATAACACAATTGAGTTTGAAAGATTTATGTTTCTAGAGTTGGCTGTCAACCAACCAAGGATGCTGTGAGGCCTTCTTCCAGATACGTTATTAAATACTTGTGGAGGGCAGAAGCTCCACAGTGTAACTGCAGTGTCAGGACATGCTGGTTGACATAGACTGAAACATAAAATAAATGTGAAAGTAACAGTCATGATCAAGATGTCAGTATTTTAGTCAACTACTATTTTCAGAATAGCATGAAAAATGACTATCTTTCAAAACACACAACATCTGCTTGGTAAATATAATCAAGGGTTTGATTTAAACATTTAAAAAATACTTAAGAAAAAAACAATGAAGCCAAAGGGTGATTTTGCAAACTTGCAACTCAGAGGAAAAATTAATTCTTCACTGATTAGACTACATTTAAGTTAAGTTGAAGCTTAACATTGACTGTAATTCCTACCCTTAGCCCAACATTAATCCTTACCCTACAAAATAATATTTACATATTATAATACTTCCTCGTACGCTTGCTTTTCTTTCTATTTCTCCTCAGAAGTGAAGAAACATTTCCATGTGGGGAGTCACTTGAAATATTTATTACATGTATTTACTCAATAAAATAACTTAAAAATAGCACTCCTCTACTATAATGCATAGCTTACAAAATCTTTAGCATTACTCCCAAATGTTGCAACCACACTTGTGGTCAAGTAAGCAGTTATTGGAAAGAGTTTTGATGTTCTGGTTTGAAGAGTGGACATTTGGGGATGCTGCAACTTTCAACAATGCTCCAAGGTTTCCTTTCATTGTGCCCCCCACTACCACTGTCCCTAGGCACCATGCATGTATTTTTGAAATGCTACTGTAGACAGTGCCTCTCATTTTAGTGGAACTTCAGAATGTTGGAAGGGTCTTCCAAAGCAAGAGGAATCCTGTTAGGCAGATAGCGTCCTGGAGGGCTGCTAAAATTAATGTCACAGTAGCCAGCTTCCCATAGTCCCTATGAATAGAGTTTGCAAAATGAACACATTGCCTTTTGGAACCCACCATTTACCTCTCAAGAGGTGATTTGACAAGACAGTAATGATAGTTTTCTCTCTTGGCTATCCATCGGAGGACTGCCATCTCAAAGTCCTGACCCACAGTTGCTAGAGTATTTTAAAGTAATGCTTTTACTTGCAATCAATACAACTGCCTTTCCTTGGAGTCTAATTTTCAATGCCTCTTGATGGTCTGTGATTATGAGTTGCCTGATGATGGTTGTTGGCCCCTGATCAGACACTCTGTCCGATGAGCAAGTGCACTTCACTCATGCTGGAAGCCCCCAGCTAAGTGAAATCAATTAGTTTCCCAACTAATTGGCCTGAAAAATGCTGCATTTTCATTCAGCATTGCATGTAATGGGAATAAATTACCCCTTTCTGTGTACCACAGAAAGAAATTTTTAATCTGAATTTAGCATTTCTGTTATCCTGTCTTAAATCACATCTAGTTATTTGTACACGTACCTTACCATTTAACCCCTCAATTTCTCGAAAGTATTGATGTTCATTATTATGTCTCCGACACCTAGCCCATGGTGCCTGGTATATATCAAACGTTGCTTAATTATTGCATACTATATAAGAAATAACTTTCACTCTATAAAAAGGCAGACTAATTTAAGAGGTTTATGTGCATCTGGTGCTGTATGGAGATATATTTAAAATTTCATGTGTTTTAAGAATGAAATTAAAAGATGTTCTTAATGCATATAGGTGAGAAGGGTTGGAGTGAGATGAGCTACCAGGAGAAAGACTTGTCTGGTTATTCCATACACTGGAAATGAAGAAGAGTTGAAAGCAATCCAGCACAAGTAACTTGGTGGGTGTCCCAAACAGAGGTACATTAGAAGTAAACAAAAGGTTTTCACTGATAGGTTGACCTGTGCCTCCTTAAAGAGCTTCAGGTAGTAAGAACTCTAGGATCACTTCAACAATCCTTGCTCCCTAAAGCAGCTAGGGTAAGATCCTAGCTTATATAGGGACTTAGTCAAGCATCTCTGTAACGAGACACAGTCTTCACAACCTGCTAACTCAACAATACAGGATAGGGGTTTGTGGTAAGTATTCCTCCAGACCATAGAGACTGCTAGGAGAAGGAAGGATTAAAATTTCAAACAAAGTAGCTTCAAACTCAAGGAAGTTGAGATTTTGTAGTAAGTTCAGTACATGAATTTTATTGTTTCTGACAAAACTTGGTTGAACATCATTTTACTACTTAGTAGATTTTGACCTACAGAAAGTTTATTGTCTTCTTTTCTTCATCTAGAAAACAAAATGGTGGCCGGGTGCAGTGGCTCACGCCTGTAATCCCAGCACTTTGGGAGGCTGAGGTGGCTGGGTCACCTGAGATCAGGAATTCAAGAGCAGCCTGGCCAACATAGTGAAACCCTGTTTCTACTAAAAAAAAAAAAAAAAAAAAAAAATTAGCGGGGGGGGGGGNCTGTAACGAGACACAGTCTTCACAACCTGCTAACTCAACAATACAGGATAGGGGTTTGTGGTAAGTATTCCTCCAGACCATAGAGACTGCTAGGAGAAGGAAGGATTAAAAATTTCAAACAAAGTAGCTTCAAACTCAAGGAAGTTGAGATTTTGTAGTAAGTTCAGTACATGAATTTTATTGTTTCTGACAAAACTTGGTTGAACATCATTTTACTACTTAGTAGATTTTGACCTACAGAAAGTTTATTGTCTTCTTTTCTTCATCTAGAAAACAAAAATGGTGGCCGGGTGCAGTGGCTCACGCCTGTAATCCCAGCACTTTGGGAGGCTGAGGTGGCTGGGTCACCTGAGATCAGGAATTCAAGAGCAGCCTGGCCAACATAGTGAAACCCTGTTTCTACTAAAAAAAAAAAAAAAAAAAAAAAATTAGCTGGGTGTGGTGGCAGGCACCCGTAATCCCAGCTACTTGGGGGTGCTGAGACAGGAGAATTGCTTGAACCCAGGAGGCAGAGGTTGCAGTGATCCAAGATCGTGCCATGCACTCCAGCCTGGGAGACAAGAGTGAAATTCTATCTCCAAAAAAAAAAAAAAAAAAAAAAAAAAAAGAAAAAAAGAAAAGAAGACAAAACAAGACAAGATAAGACGTCTGGCACAAAGTTAGCAAGAAATAGTGACTTTAATTTGCTGTCAACTCACACGCAAAGCCCCAATCAATTTAAATTGCAAGATAGGTCTCAGCTTAGCAGCCAGATGATATTGATGAACTGGGCCAGAATAGAGAGCTATCCAGAAGGAACAGGCTCCAAAAAAGGCAAGAGTATCTTTTTCACCTCAGCCTGTTCTCTAAACCAGAGAGAAAGAATTGCTGAGAAAGACTTGTGGCCTAGGTAGCCCTGGCATGCTCTAGATGGTCCTGACAGATTGCATATTCTAATCTTCTCATTAAAAGAAGTTAAACAACACCTGACTATCTGTTTCAGCATTTACTTCATAGATGTTTTTAAATACAGTGAGAAAAAAATACTTTGCCATACTTTGTTTCCAAAAACTTTGCAAACTTTAATTCCCTTACCTCATATTGTGAACACACAACATTGCGTTAACTAGATTGCATTCCTGCATTCAGACTTTTCCAAGCAATGATAATGATGATGATGATGACAATGGCAAAAACTTATTCTGTAGGTAATAAATTGAGTATGTTTTTATTATGAATCTGTAGTCTCCTGACCCTAACCCTAATTTCTGCTGAAGATGGTAACTCTCATCTTTGGACACTTACTGTGTTTCAAGCATTGTAGTAGGCCCATTTTATGTCTCTGTAATGAATCACATGCCATTAAGAAGCACACACAATTCAGCACTCGGATGAAAAGGAATTTTGTTCTTTGGGAAGTTTTATTGCAGAATATGACACTTTCTATGACATCCTTCACATGTGAAGGATGAAAGAGCAGAATAGATAGGAAGCTAGGCTCATATCCCAGAATTGCTAGTTAAAATATAAAACATCCCAGTGAAATTTGAATTTCAAAAAACAAAGAATAATTTTTAGTATAAATATGTCCCAAATATTGCATGGGTCATCCGTAAACCAAAACAGAAGTGTTGTTTATCTGAAATTCAAATTTAACTGGGTTGTATTATTTGCTTGTTTAAAAGCCATGAAATTATCTAATCAAATTAGCAAAACCAAAGGACAAATTACGGCAAAAATAGTCTTCCTCCAGCATGTGTTTAGCTGAAGTGAGCTGCTTGTAGAAGGCATGTGGCTGAGTCATTTTTTTTAAATAAACTTTTTATTTTGGAACAGCTTTAGGAGAATTGGGAAGATGGTACAGAGTTTCCATATAACCCACACTGAGTTTTCCCCGTTACTCTATGAGTATGGCACCTTTGTTACAAATAATCTATCAATATCAATAAATTAGTATTATTTAAGTTCCATAATCTATTCAGATTTCCTTTGTTTTAACCTAAGGTTCCTTTTATGTTCCAGGATCCTATCCAGTACATCACACCATGTTACATTTAGTCATCTTGTCTCCTAAGACTTCTCTTGACTGTGACTGTTTCACAGAGTTCCACCCTTTTGATGACTTTGAAATTGTTAAGAAATGTTGGTCAGATATTTTGTAAAATGTTACCTAATTAAGATTTGTATGATGGTTTTCTCATGATTAGATTGGAGTAATGTGTTTTAGGGAGAAAGACCCCAGAGGTAGAGTGTCATTTCCATCACATGATATTAAGGAGACATACTATCAAAATGACTTATCACTGGCGTTTTGTTTTTTTTCTGTTTTTATTTCAACTTCTATTTTAGGCTCTAGGGTACATGTGCAGGTTTGCTATACAGGTTAACTCGTGTCACAGGGGTTTGTTGTACAGATTATTTTATCACACAGGTATTAAGCCTAGTACCCAATAGTATTTTTTCTGCTCCTCTTCCTTCTCCCACCCTCCACCCTCAAGTAGAACCCAGTGTCTTTTGTTCCCTTCTTTGTGTTCATGAGTTCTCCTCATTCAGCTCCCACTTACAAGTGAGAACATTTGGTATTTGGTTTTCTGTTACTTTGCTAAGGTTAACAACCTCCAGCTCCATCCGTGTTCCTGCTAACAACATGATCTTGTTCTCTTTTATGGCTGCATAGTACGCCATGGTGTATATGTACCACATTTTCTTTACTTAATATGTCATTGATTGGCATTTAGGTTGATTGCATGTCTTTGCTATTGTGAACAGGGCTGCAATGAACTAAACACATGCATGTGTCTTTATGGTAGAATGATTTATATTCCTTTGGGTATGTATCCAATAATGGGATTGCTGGGTTGAATGGTAGTTCTGCTTTTAGCTCTGTGAGGAATCACCATACTGCTTCCACAATAGTTGAATTAATTTACACTCCCACTGTGAGTGGGAGTGTAAACTAGTTTCTCTGCACCCTCACCAGCATCTGTAAATTTGCTTAAGTTCCTTATAGTTGCTGGATATTAGTCCTTTGTCAGATGCATTGTTTGTGAATATTTTCTCCCATTCTGTAGGTTGTCTGTTGCCTCTGTTTGTAGTTTCTTTTGCTGTTCAGAAGCTCTTAAGTTTAATTCAATCCTATTTGTTGATTTTTGCTTTTGTTGTGTGTGCTTTTGGACTTACCACTATTGATGTTAGCCTTGATCATCTAACTGAGGTAAAATTTGTCAGTGTCTCCCACTGTAAAATTATCCTTCCCCCTAACTCCTATAGATCATGTTTTTCTTTTCTCTCTTTTTTTAAATGCTCTGCCAATCTTTTAATTGTTTTATTTAGGTTATTTACTTTTGATGTACTTATTGGTATTTAAGGTAAAGTCTACCATTATTTTTTTCTTTTGGTTCGGTTTTCCTTTTCTCATTTTCTTTTCCTGCCATCCCATGGACAACACAAGCAGTGTTTAGCATTTAATGTTAATTTATTCATAATTTGTAAGTGTATCTCTTTGTAAAGGAGTTGTGCTGGTTGCTCTAGGCATTACATTATGAATAACTTATTGCAATCCACTGGTGCCAATATTTTACCAGTTTGAGTGTGGAAAACTTCCTTCCTTTTATATCCTTTAGTATCCCCAATTTATAATATAATCTATTTTAAAATTCCCCTACATACATGGACAACAACACTACATGGTTTTATAATTTTTACTTCAACCATCAGACATAACTTAGAAAGCTCAGGAGGAGAAGGACAATATATTGTGTTTACTCATATTCTTGGTCTTTCTTCTAAATTTGTATTTTTCCTTCTTTATGACATTCCAAGATTTCTTTTTTAAAAACTTTTATTTGAGGTTCAGGGGTAAATGTGCAGGTTTGTTATATAGGTGAATTGTGTGATGGGTGTTTGGAGTAAAGATTATTTCATCACCCAGGTAATAAGCATAGTATCCGATGGGTAGTTTTTCCATCCTTACCCCTCTCCCAAACTCCATCCTCGAGTAGGGTCTGGGATCTATTGTTTCTTCCTTTGCGTCCATGCGTACTCAATGTTTAGCTCCCACTTAGGTTTTCTGTTCCCATGTTAGTTTGCTTCGGATGATGGCCTCCAGCTCCATCAATGTTCCTGCAAAGGATGTGATTTCCTTTTTTTATGGCTGCATAGTATTTCATGGTGTATATGTACCACATTTTCCTTATCCAGTCTACCATCGATGGGCAGATAGGTTGATTTCATGTCTTTGCCACTGTGAATAGGGCTGTGAATATACACATTTATGTTTCTTTATGGGAGAATTTCTATTTTGGGGGGTATATACCCAGTAATGGCACTGCTGGATCAAATGGTAGTTCTGTTTTAAGATCTTTGAGAAATATTCAAATTGCTTTCCACAATGGCTGAACTAATTTACATTCCTACCAGCAGTGTATAAGTGTTCTCATTTCTCTACAACCTCATCAGCATCTGTTATTTTTTGACCTTTTAATAATAGTCATTCTGACTGGTATAAGATGGTATCTCATTGTGGTTTCGATTGGCATTTCTTTAACGATTAGTGATGTTGATAATTTTTTATATGCTTGTTGGTCATATATATGTTTTCTTTTAAAAAGTGTCTGTTCATGTTTTTTGCCCACTTTTTAATGGAGTTGTTTGTTGCTTTTTAATTTAAGTTCTTTATAGATTTTGGATATTTGTTGGATTCATAGTTTGCAAATATTTTCTCCCATTCTGTAGATTGTCTGTTTACTCTGTCGATAGTTGATTTTGATGTGCAGAAGCTCCTTGGTTTATTTAGGTCTCATTTGTCAATTTTTGTTTTTGTTACACTTGCTTTTGGTGTCTTAATCATTAAATCTTTGCTGGGGCCTGTTCCCAGAATGGTATCACTTGTTATCTTCCAGGGTTTTTATAGTTTTGGATTTTACATTTAGGTCTTTAATTCATTTTGAGATTTCTGTTGTATATGGTGTGAGGAAAAGGTCCAGTGTCAATCTTTTGCATATGGATAGCCAGTTTTCCCAGCACCATTCATTGAATAGGGAGTCTTTCTCCATTGCTAGTTTTTGTTGACTTTGTCAAAGATGAAGTAGTTGTAGGTGTGCAGAATTATTTCTGGGCTCTCTATTCTGTTCCATTGGTCTATATGTCTGTTTTTGTACCAGTACCATGTGGTTTTAGTTACTGTAAACTTGTAGTATAGATTGAATGTGATGCCTCCAGCTTTGTTCTTTTTGCTTAGGATTGCTTGGTTATTCTGGCTTTTTTTGTTGTTGTTCCACATGAGTTTTAAAATCATTTTTTCTAATTCTGGGAAGAATGTCATTGGTAGTTTGGTAGGAATAATGTTGAATCTGTGAATTGCTTTGGGCAGTATGGTCATTTTAACAATACTGATTCCTCCTATTCATTAACATGGAATATTTTCCCATTAGTTTATGTCATCTCTGTTTTCTCTCAGCAAAGTTTTGTAATTCTCATTATAGAGATCTTTTACCTCCCTGGTTAGCTGCATTCCTAGGTATTTTATTTTTTGTGTAGCTATTGTGAATGGGATTGTTTTCTTGATTTGGCTCTTAGCTGAAGCATTGATGTATAGACATGCTGCTATTTTTTGTAGATTAATTTTGTATCCTGAAAGCTTGCTAAAGTTGTTTTTCAGATCTAGGAGCTTTTGGGCACAGACTATGGAATTTTCTAGGTATAGAATTATATAATTGGCAAACATAGATAATTTGACTCCCTCTCTTCCTATTTTGATGCCTTCTATTTTTTTTTAAAATTATACTTTAAGTTCTAGGGTACATGTGCATAACGTTTAGGTTTGTTACATATGTATACTTGTGCCATGTTGGTGTGCTGCACCCATCAACTCGTCAGCACCCATCAACTCATCAGCACCCATCAACTCATCATTTACATCAGGTATAACTCCCAATGCAATCCCTCCCTCCTCCCCCCTCCCCGTGATAGGCCCTGGTGTGTGATGTTCCCATTCCCGAGTCCAAGTGATCTTATTGTTCAGTTCCCACCTATGAGTGAGAACATTCTCATAGGTGTTTGGTTTTCTGTTCTTGTGATAGTTTGCTGAGAATGATGGTTTCCAGCTGCATCCATGTCCCTACAAAGGATGCAAACTCATCCTTTTTTATGGCTGCATAGTATTCCATGGTGTATATGTGCCACATTTTCTTAATCCAGTCTGTCACAGATGGACATTTGGGTTGATTCCAAGTCTTTGCTATTGTGAATAGTGCCGCAATAAACATACGTGTGCATGTGTCTTTGTAGTAGAATAATTTATAATCCTTTGGGTATATACCCAGTAGTGGGATGGCTGGGTCATATGGTACATCTAGTTCTAGATCCTTGAGGAATTGCCATACTGTTTTCCATAATGGTTGAACTAGTTTACAATCCCACCAACAGTGTAAAAGTGTTCCTATTTCTCCACATCCTCTCCAACACCTGTTGTTTCCTGACTTTTTAATGATTGCCATTCTAACTGGTGTGAGATGGTATCTCATTGTGGTTTTGATTTGCATTTCTCTGATGGCGAGTGATGATGAGCATTTTTTCATGTGTCTGTTGGCTGTATGAATGTCTTCTTTTGAGAAATGTCTGTTCATATCCTTTGCCCACTTTTTGATGGGGTTGTTTGTTTTTTTCTTGTAAATTTGTTTGAGTTCTTTGTAGGTTCTGGATATTAGCCCTTTGTCAGATGAGTAGATTGCAAAAATTTTCTCCCATTCTGTAGGTTGCCTGTTCACTCTAATGGTAGTTTCTTTTGCTGTGCAGAAGCTCTTCAGTTTAATTAGATCCCATTTGTCAATTTTGGCTTTTGTTGCCATTGCTTTTGTTGTTTTAGACATGAAGTCCTTGCCTTCTATTTTTTTCCTTTCGCCTGATTGCTCTACCTAGGACTTCCAGTCTTATGTTGAATAGGAGTGGTAAGACAGGGCATCCTAGTCTTATTCCAGTTTTCAAGCAGAACACTTTCAGCTTTTGCCCATCTAGTATGATGTTGGCTGTGGGTTTGTCAGAGATGGCTCTTATTGTTTTGAAGTATGTTCCTTCAATGCTTACTTTGTAGAAGATTTTTAACATGAAGGGATGTTGAATTTTATCAAAAGTCTTTTCTGTATATATTGAAATGATTATGTGGTTTTTGTTTTTAGTTCTGTTTATGTAATGAATCACACTTATTGATTTGCATACGTTGAACCTACCTTGCATCCTAGGCATAAAGCCTACTTGATTGTGGTGGGTTAGCTTTTTGACATGCTACTGGATTTGGTTTGCTAGTATTTTGTAAGACAATATTTGTGTCAATGTTCATCAATGATATTGGTCTGAAGTTTTCTTTCTTTTTCTTTTCTTTTGTTTTCTTTTCTTTCCTTTTCTTTCTCTTTCTCTCTCTTTCTTTTTCTTTTCTTTTCTTTTCTTTTTTCTTTCTTCTTTCTTTGAGTTTTGCTCTTGTTGCCCAGGCTGCAGTGCATTGGAGTGATTTCAGCTCACTGCAACCTAGCTTCAAGTGATTCTCCCAGGTTCAAGTGATTCTCCTGCCTCAGCCTCCTGAGTAGCTGGGATTACAGGACCACACCACTGCACCTGGCTAGTTTTTGTATTTTTAGTAGAGACAAGGTTTCACTATGCTGGCCAGGCTGGTCTCGAACTCCTGACCTCAGGTGATCCTCCCACCTTGGCCTCCCAAAGTGCTAGGATTATAGGTATGAGCCACTGTGCCCAGTGGCCTGGATTTTGTTGTTGTTGTGTCTCTGCTGAGTTTTGGTATTAGCATGATGTTAGCCTCATAGAATGAGTTAGGAAGGATTCCCTCCTCCTCAAGTTTTTGGAATAGTTTCCAAAAGAATAGTTCCAGCTCCTCTTTATATATATGGTAAAATTCAGCTGTGAATCCATCTAGTCCTAGGCTTTTTCTTGTTGGTAGGCTTTTCATTACTGATTCACTTTTCATACTCATTATTGGTCTGTTCAGGAATTCAATTTCTTTCTCATTCAGTCTTGGGAGGTTGTATGTTTCCAGAAACTTGATGATTTCTTCTAGTTTTTCTGGTTTGTTTGCATAGAGATATTCATAGTAGACTCTGAGGGATTTTTGTATTTCTGTGGGGTCAGTGGTACTGTCCCCTTAGCCATTGTGTAATGCTCTTGTGTTCATTTAAATCATCTCTCTTTTTTCTTTGTAGTCTAGCTAGCTGTCTATCTTATTTATTCTTTGAAAGAACTAAGTCCTGGATTCATTGATCTTTTGTATGGTTTTTCAGGTCTCAGCTTCATTTAGTTTTGGTTATTTCTTGTCTTCTGCTAGCTTTGGGGTTGGTTTGCTCTTGTTTTTCTAGTTCCTCTAGGTGTAATGTTAGGTTGTTAAGTTGAGATTTTTCTAACTTTTGAAGTGGATGTTTAGTGCAATAAACTTCTCTGTTAACACTGCTTTAGCTATGTCCCAGAGATTCTGTTGTGTTTTATCTTTGTTTTCAGTAGTTTCAAAGAATTTCTTGATTTCTGCTTCCATTTAATTGTTTACTCAAAATAATTCAATAATACGTTGTTTAATTTCCATATAATTGTATGATTTTAAGCAGTCTTTTAGTTATTGATTTCTATGTTTATTGTGCTGTGGTTCAAGAGTGTGGTTGGTGTGATTTTTTGCTTTTGCTGAGAATTGTTTTAAGGCTGACTGTGTGGTCAATTTTAGAGTAAGCATCATGTGTTTATGAGAGGAATACATATTCTGTTGTTTTGGGGTGGAGAGTTCTGTAGATGTCTGTTACATCCATTTGTTCAGGTGTTGTGTTCAGTTCCTGATTATTTTTGTTAGTTTTCTGCCTTGATTATCTGTCTAATGCTGTCAGTGGGATGTTGAAGTCTCCCACTATTATTGTGTAGTTATCTAAGTCTCTTTATAGCTCTTTAAGAACTTGTTTTATAAACTTGGGTGCTCTTGTGTTGGGTGCATACATATTTAGAATAGTTAGGTCTTCTTGTTGAATTGAACCCTTTGCCATTGCGTAATGCCTTTCTTTGTATTTTTTGATCTTTGTTGATTTAAAGTGTGTTTCATATGAAATGAGAATAGTAACCCCTGCTTTTTACTGTGTTTCCATTTGCTTGGATTTTTCTTCATTCTCTTACTTTGTGCCTATGGGTGTCATTGCATATGCAATGGGTCCCTTGAAGACAGCATATAGCTGGATCTTGCTTCTTTATCCAGGTTGCCACTCTGTGTCTTTTAATTGGGGCATTTAGCCTGTTTACATTCAAGGTTAATATTTATATGTGCAGATTTGATCTTGTCATTGTGTTGTTAGCTGGTTATTACGCAGACTTAATTGTGTAGTTGCTTCATAGTGTCAATAGCCTATATACTTAAGTTTGTTTTTGTGACGGTTGGTAACGATCTTTCCTTTCCACATTTAGCACTCCCTTCAGGTTCTCTTGTAAGGTAGCTCTGGTAGTAATAAATTCCTTTAGCATTTGCTTGTCCTTTGCTTATGAAGCTTAGTTTGGCTGGGTAAGAAATCCTTGGTTGGATTTTCTTTTCTTTAAGAATGCTAGGTATAGGCCCCCAATCTCTTCTGGCTTGTAGAGTTTCTGCTGAACATTCCACTATTAGCCTGATAAGGTTTCCTTTATAGGTCAGCTGGCCCTTCTCTCTAGCTCCTTTAACATTTTTTCTTTCATTTTGACCTTAGAGAATCTGATGCTTTGTGTCTTGGGGAAGGTTATCTTGTATAGCATCTTGCAGGATTGTTCTGTATTCCTTGAGTTTTAATCTTGGACTCTCTAGCAAGGCTGGGGAAATTTTCATGGATTATATCCTGAAATTTGTTTTACAAATTGCTTGTTCTGTCTCTTTCAGGAACACCAGTGAGACATAGATTTGGTTTCTTTACATAATCCCATATTTCTTGGAAGTTTTGTTCACTCTTTTATAATATTTTTTATTTTTTATCCATTTTTGTCTAACTGAATTATTTCAGAGAACTGGTCTTCAGGCTCTGAGATTCTTTCCTCAATTTGGTCTATATTGCTCTTAATACTTGTGATTGTATTATGCAATTCTTTAGGTGAGGTTTTCAGCTGTTTTAGATCAATTTGGTTCTTTCTTAAAATGGTCATTTCATGTTACAGCTCCTGTATGATTTTATTATATTCCTTAGATTCCTTGGATTGGGTTTCTATTTTCTCCTGAATCTTGATGACCTTCATTTTAATCTATATTCTGTATTCTGTGCCTGTTATTTTAGCCATTTCAGCCTGGTTAAGAACCATTCCTGCTCCAGCCTGGGCAACAGAGCAAGACTCCATCTCAAAAAAAAAAAAAAAAAAAAAAGAAAAGAAAAGAAAAGGAACCATTCCTGGATACTAGTGCAGTTATTTACAGGTAAGACGACACTCTGGCTTTCTGAGTTACCAGAGTTCTAGTGCTGGTTCTTCTTCATTGGTGTGGACTGGTGTTTCTTCAATGTTTGAAGTTGCTGTTCTATGGATGAGTGTTTTTGCTTTTATCTTCTTTGATGACCTTGGAGTTTGATTGTGACATAAAATAGAGTCAGTTGGCTAGCTTCATTTCTGGAAGATTTTAGGAGGCCAACACTTGGCTTAGCACTCCTGGGCTGGGTGCTGTAGCTCTGGGAGACTGGTACCAGGCCTCTGGCTTTGCTCTCTAGCCCCTTGACATTAGAAACTTGTTGTGCTGGAAGGGCCAAAGTGTTCCCAGTCCACTAGCCACGATGCTCTGATGGGTGGTGCCAACCAAAGTGGTTTGTTAGGATGGTGGTAGCAGGATCCATTCCCGCTCATGTTTCAAGGTCCAACAGTCACCCTAAGGCTAAAGTCTCCTAGGAGAGCATGGTGAGTGTTGGGGGATTGGTGTCCCTGTTTGTGCTCCACTGCAGACACTCCCATACCAAACCCTCTGGGCCTCCAAACCCTGCCCCTTCCACCACTCTAAGCAGCTCTTCCTGCCAACTCAAGTGTCCATGGCAGTCATGGGGCCTCTTGCCACTAGGATTCCAGAGGTTGATGGTGAGCACAGGCCACTCCTTGTCTGTTCAACTCACCCATTCCCCATGATTTTCTGGTGGCTAGAAACCAATCCTGGTGATCAGCAGCACATTGTAGGGTACTCAGTTTTCTTCCCTTTCAGCCTAGCTCCTGTGTCTTCCCTCTGCCTACTCTCAACGCCATCCCTCTAAAAGTTCTGCTCAGAGTGTGTCAGTCTTCCCAATGTCCCAGTCTCTTGGCAGAAGATGTTCCTTCTGGCTGCATCTAGGGTCCCTCTACTCTCCCAAGATTTCTTCTTTTCTCACTTTTTTTCTGTTTAGAGTTTCCTTGAATCATTCACTTAAGGCAGGTCAGCTGGCAACCAATTTTCTTAGCTTCTTTCTTTTCAGATTATCTTGAGATCCCTACAATCCTGAAGGATATATTTTGGAAATTATTTCTCTTAAGCACTTGAAAAACATTCTGCTACTTCCTCTGATCTCCAGGATTTCTGATAAGAAATTCACTGTCACTCGAATTGATTTTTTTCTGCAAGTACTGTGCTGTTTCTCTCTGAATTGATTCAGAAAAAAAAAATTTTGATCTTAATTTTCTGAAGTTTGACTACAAGATGTTTTGGCACAGATTTCTTTAGATTTATACTATTTGGGGCTCAGTAAGCTTCTTGACACTGTAGGTTTATGTCTTTTTTTTTTTTTTTTTTTAGTTGGAGTCTCACTCTGCTGCTCAGGCTGGAGTGCAGTGGCATGGTATGTCTCAGTTCCATGCTTGGCTAATTTTTGTATTTTTAGTAGAGATAGGGTTTCGCCATGTAGGTCAGGATGGTCTCGAACTCTTGACCTTGGGTGGTACACCTTCTTCAGCCTCCCAAAGTGCTGGAATTACAGGTGTGAGCCACCACACCTGACCAAGTTTATGTCTTTGGTCAAATTTGGGAAACTTGCACCTATTATTTATTCTAATTCTTTTTAACTCCATCTTCTCTGTTGTCTCTCTGTTTTTCACATATTTTAATTGTTACTATTCTATTTTTAATTTCACTAATTTTTTTCCTTCTGTCTATTCTGCTGTTAAATCCATGTAGTGGATTTTGCATTTCAGTTATTGTATTCTTCTTTCTGAAATTTAAATTTGGTTCTTTTTATCTTGTTTTTTTGCTGAGACTTTCTATTTTTTTCATTTGTTTGAAGCATTTTCATAATTTCTCATTGAAACATTTTTATGATGGCTGCTTTTAAATCTTTGATCATCTAATGGCAGCATTGTTTTGGTTTTGCTATTTGTTTATTAACTTTTTAAATTCAGATCTTCCTGTTTGTATGATGAGTGATTGTCTGTTGAAACCTGGACATGCTGAGTATAATGTTAAAGATGGAATCGTATTTTGATCTAGTGTTTTATTCAGCTTCCTCTAACACCACTCCAGTGAATGAAGTGGGCTGCTGCCCATTACTAATAGGTAGGGGCTGAAAGTCTATGTTTTCCACTTAGCCTCTAACATTTGAGATGGGGAAGGCCTCATTGCTACTCCCAGGCTGGATTGGAGCTTAGTCTCCCCACTAGGCCTTTGCTGACATGACTCTTTCAGGGAAGGGAAGGAATGCCTTGCTCCTGCTCTCCACATGGCCTCCATGACACCATGGGGTTAGCGGTGGCCTCAGTACCATTAAGTGGTGGGGAAAACCTCCACTAACACCACCCCAGTGAGTGGGGGCAGAACACCTCATTACTGCTGGATCATGGTGAAACCAGCGCCCGACTGGCACCATGGCAGAAAGAGGGCTTGTTACTGCTTTTCTGACACCACTCTGTGGGATGTCAGAATGCCTCATTGCAGCCTTAAGAGGATAGAAGTGTAGGTTCCCCACAAGGCGTTTGCTGGTATGAGCATGGAGGGGCCATACTTTTTTGGTTGTGTTTGGCTGTGGTAGAATAGATATTGCCTAAAAGTTTTCTGTCTTGCTAGGTGGTCACTTTCCTGTGCCTTTGACTAGAGGGACCAGGATTTTGAGGAAACATTATAACAAAAAAATCTATCTCTATTGCCATTTCAGGGCTACTGGCTTCTCCAGTCTAGGATATATGAGGCCAAAAGAAAAGAAAACTCGAGGAACTCACTACAGCATTGTTTTTAAAGTCCCAAGGTCCCTAGCTGATCTGCCTTCTTCACTCTGCCTTTTGGGGTCTCCTTGTACTTATTTACTTGTTCATTTTTTTTAATTTAATTTTTTTAATTGACAAAATTGTATATATTTACCATATACAATCTGTTATTTTGAAATATGTATACATTGTAGAATGGCTATTGAGCTAATTAACATATACTACGTCACATAGTTATTTTTTGGATGAGAACACTTAAAATCTACTTATTTCACTATTTTCAAGAATACATTTTTATGAACTGTTGTTGATATGGTCTACAAAATAGCTCTTGAGCTTCCTTCTCTTATCTAACTAAAATTTTGTGTCCTTTAACCAACATTTCTCCATTTTCTTCACTCCCAGGCCCTGGTAACCACCATTCTACTTTCTACTTTTGTGAGTTTGATTTTTTTGATTCCACATATAAGTGAGATCATGTGGTATTTATCTTTCTGTGCCTGGCTTATTTCACTTAACGTAATGTCTTCCAGAGTCATCCATGTTGTTCAGAATGACAGAATTTCTTCCATTTAATTTTTTTTTTTTTTGAGACGGAGTCTTGCTCTGTCGCCCGGGCTGGAGTGCAGTGGCCGGATCTCAGCTCACTGCAAGCTCCACCTCCCGGGTTTACGCCATTCTCCTGCCTCAGCCTCCCGAGTAGCTGGGACTACAGGCGCCCGCCACCTTGCCCGGCTAGTTTTTTGTATTTTTTTTAGTAGAGACGGGGTTTCACCGTGTTAGCCAGGATGGTCTCAATCTCCTGACCTCGTGATCCGCCCGTCTCGGCCTCCCAAAGTGCTGGGATTACAGGCTTGAGCCACCGCGCCCGGCTGATTTCCTCCATTTTAAAGGCTGAATATAGTATTCCACTGAGTGTATTACCACATTTTCTTTATTCATTCATCTGATGGAGGACATGTAAGTTGCTTCTGTGTCTTAGCTGTGGTGGACAATGCTGCAATAAACGTGGGAGTGCAGATCTCTCTTTGACACATTCATTATATTTTCTTTGGATATATATACCCAGTAGTGCGATTTTTGGATCTTCTTGTGTTTATTTTATATATAATACCCAGGGATTTTAGTTGTACTAAGTGTGAAGAAGAGGGAATAATAGTATGTCTACTGTATCATCCCCAGGGTCTTGTATTTTTATTTGCTAATTCTAGCAATCCTACTGAGTTGTCATGGAACGCTAGACTGTTCATATCTAGAATTCCTATTTTCAAAAAACTCTGATATGTTCAGGCCACTATTTTAAGAGTGTCTATTATTCCTAATTGAATATCTTTCATAACTCATATATATATGAGTTACATATAACTCACATATAACCTCAACATATGTGCCAAAGATTACATATGTTACATATATAAGTTGTGAAGTATACTCAATTAGTAATAACAGACACTCATATATTTATACAAACATTGCATAACTGTTCAATAGAAGACTTTAAAGAAATTTATCTTTTTTGGCATGTCAACAAGCTCTTTTAGAATCCAAACTAGGGTATTTTAGTGAAAAAGTTTGAAAAGTCCTGCATTGAGAGTACCTTAAAACATTTATTTTCATTTTAAATGCTAGCAAATATTGAAAAGGTATACTATTTTATGTTTGACCCTTTGTAAATCAACATTAAATATTCCTACCATTTATGTTCATGTCTACTTTATTGAATTCTTTCTAAACAAGAGCCAGATATGGAGGGATATGCTTTTGCATTTTAGTTCATTTAATCCTTATAATTCTACCAAGTAGTTGTCCCCACTGTATGAGTGAAGTGTCTGAGATGTTAAGTGACTTGCTGGAGTGTTACAGCTAGTGTTAGAACTCAGATCTCTCTGATACCAACCTGTGCCACATGCTTGACTGCATTCTGTTTCCTTCTATGGGCAGAGACAAGCTCACATGTACTCACTTCACCTTTTCTCACTAGCCCACCCTTTTTACTGTGCTGGCTTATTCTGATGTTTTTATCCAATGTCCCCTATGAACTCTTTTCGTGGAGCTTCTATTCTCTTGTACTTCTGGGCCACTGTATTCAATGAGAAGCTTTCTCCCTTATTAAGATGTTCTCCTACTCAGTCAAAGCTTTGTGGCAGTATTAATTAAATAGGCTTTAAATAATAAGTTATCTTGTGTTTGGGATTTCATATTGAAAGATAAAATACTTTCTTATGTTCTTCATAAGCAAGTACCAACTCCTGAGTTGGTACAACTCAGACTCTCATGCATTCAATGCCTTTCCATAAGTGACTTTGTATATTGTTTATGAGAAAAAAGTAAAGAATGTCTAGTAGGTTATTTATAATCTAATTCAACTTAAGTGGCAGTTTCAATGATGTTTGGGATACATCTAACCTAGCTTAGTTGTAAATTTACTGCTCTATTTAAATAATTTGAAATTCAGAATGTTCTTTTCTCTTCTAATAATTAAGAGCAAGGAAAAGTGGAAATGAGCAGCATGAAGTGGAGCTGGATGAAAAATTTCTAATTCCAAAATCATTGTCTTACCCAGTGAAAATTGACTTAGGCTTATACAGGAAGTGAGATTTGTTGAGCATTGGGGTGAATTGATTTGGGCTCTGAGATCTTTTACCAGAAATATGGTGTTTGGCAGGAATAACCAGGCAGCTGTGCTCTGCTTTGAACCAGTCAAACCCAGGCTGAGTCTCCCTGCTCTAACACTCTCTAGCTCCTACAAGTTTCAGAAAGTCTCATTTTCCCCAACTAAAACTTGGATAGCAGTACTTAACTTGTGCTTGTGCAGATTAAATGAGATAAAATCTGCGAAGTATTTGCCACATTATTTTTATGCAAAAAATGCAATTATTATTATGAAGCTAAATTTACCTGGATTATTTCCAGATTCCTGCTGAACTACATTTTAGGTTCTCACTTTTTACTTTGCGCATGTTTACATCCTATCTATATATTATCTGTAATAGTCTAGTGCTTAGTCAGTGGACTCACCTACTTTTGCATTGATTAGGTCAAAGGCTGGTGAAAACTGGGCACACAGCATTGTGCTGAGGCACTTTTGTACAAATTGTCTAGGTTCTACTCTATCCCTATACTTTTAGAATTGCCCAAAAGAAGGCACATTTAGTTAATTGAGGAAGTTGGGCTAAAATTTGAAAGTCTGGAAGGAGTAAAAGATTCTTTTTTAAATGATGATTTACTTTCTTTTATATACAGTTTTTAAGGACCTTGGCCTCCTTACTTACCATCTACATGCCCTTGATCAAGATTTTAAATTCTCCATTTCTAGGGTTTTCGTAAAGAAAATGGAAACAATAATAGTCCAGAGTAGAGCTGTCAAAAGAAATCATGCATCAAAATGGAACTCAGTGCTTTAAACAGATTAGATGCTGATTTTCATGGTGTTGAAAATAGTTCTTTTATATATTTTATTTTTTTTATTATACTTCAAGTTCTGGGATGCATGTGCAGAATATGCAGTTTTGTTACATAAGTATACATGTGCCATGGCGGTTTGCTGCACCTATCAACCCATCATCTATATTAGTTATTTCTCCTAATGCTATCCTTCCCCTAGCCCCCCACTCCCTGACAGGCCCCAGTGTGTGATGTTCCCCTCCCTGTGTCCATGTGTTCTCTCACCACTCCTATTCAACATAGTATTGGAAGTTCTGGCCAGGACAATAAGGCAAGAGAAAGAAATAAAGTGTATTCAGATAGGAAGAAAGGAAGTCAAATTTTCTCTGTTTGCAGATAACATGATTGTATATTTAGATAACTTCACTGTCTGAGCCCAAAAATTCCTTAGGCTGATAAGCAACTTCAGCAAAGTCTCAGGATACAAAATCAATGTACAAAAATCACAAGCATTCCTATATACCAATGAGAGCAAAATCATGAGTGAACTCCCATTCACAATTGCTACAAAGAGAATAAAACACATAGGAATCCAACTTACAAGGGATGTTAAGGACCTCTTCAAGGAAAACTACAAAGATTCTGCTTAAAGGATGAGCCACAATGACACACACATAAAAGTCATGAAACAACAGATGCTATAGAGGATATGGAGAATTAGGAACGCTTTTACACTGTTGGTGGGAATGTAAATTACTTCAACCATTTTTGAAGACAGTGTGGTGATTCCTCAAGGATCTGGAACCAGAAATACCATTTGACCCAGCAATCCCATTACTGGGTATATACCCAAAGGATTAGAAATCATTCTACTATAAAGACACTTGTACACGTGTGTTGTTGCAATGCTATTCACAATAGCAAAGACTTGGAACCAAACCAAATGCCCATCAATGATAGACTGGATAAAGAAAATGTGTCACATATACAACATGGAATACTATGCAGCTATAAAAAAGAATGAGTTCATGTCCTTTGCAGGGACATGGATGAAGCTAGAAACCATCATCCTCAGCAAACTAACCCAGGAACAGAACATATTTCTAACTCTCTGAGATAAAATAATAAAGAAATAGAGGAGATGTAGGAGAAAGAGTCTGCTGAAGTTTTGCAAATTGAAAACAGAGAGATCAGGAACAGTGAGTTCAGCCAGTTCTTCCAGCAGGACTTTAGCTGTTACTGAATCCCATGGTCTGGGGCCCAGCTCTGAAGACTCAGCAACTAGTTTTTGTCAGAACATTGGTTTGATGAGACTCAGGAGGACTAACTCTCCTCCAACCACTTATTTCTATCAGATGGTGCTGACTTAAGGTCTCAATTTCTATTCTATTCAATGACGTGGGCAAACTGGGTGGTTTTTAAAGAGTATTTAGTTATTCCTGTATTAGTTTCTGTTTTCTTGTAACTATCCGTAACATTGGAACTAGAAATATACATATTCTCTTTCATCGTTATCCTTTTCTAATTTATCTAGCTATGATTTCAGAACCTCATTCTTATTATATCATTTTTTTCTCACTCAAGCCCTATATCCATATCTTCTCAACCCTGACTATAGACTTAGTCTTATTCTAAATTATATCTAAGTCTACTGAAATAGAAGCCTGAGTCCAATATGCCCTATGCAAATATAGGCCACATTGGTGCTAGATTAATTTTCTCTAAACATTTCTTTATCATGTCATCTCCATACATATTCCTGCCTGCATTCTCTTCATCACAGATAATCTCTTTTCCCTGGTTTTTGATGTCTCCCATAAAATGACCCCATATGCGCAGTCAAACTTATTGTTCAATACTTTATTGTTTTTCAATAAATATTTATTGAATACTTTGTATATACTTGGGTCCGGGGATACAAGGGTGAAAAATTTAGACATGTTTCCCTCCCTCAGGAAGCTCATAGTTTACAGGAAAGGCAGGTGATTAGAATCACACTGAAATGGGATCACTGTTGGATTAGTGACACACACAAGTATCACTAGGGCAGGTAACATAGTTGAGTTCAGAAAAGACCACTAAGTTGAAATGAGGTCTGAGCTGGTGTTATAAGGGGAATATTTGTGGCTGCTTGAATATTTGTGGCTGCTTGAAGAGGGGACCAGACTGTTCCAGGCAGAGGAACAGCACGTGTGAAGGCGCTGGGGTGAACCTTCCCAGTGACCTGAAAGACTAGGGGTGTAAGCAGCACTGGATTGCACAGGGCAGTATTTTCACTGTCTGGGATGCCATTCTATTCATCCATCAGCACCACAGTATTTTCTCTTTCTCATACCATGGATCCCTTACACATTTAGCATATGAAAGAGGAGAGGTTTCAAATGTTTGGTTGTATTTGACAAGGCTTTTTAGAAACTTTAAATGTTAATTTAAATCCAATTTTTTAACACCCTTTTCCCATTTTCATAATGTCTCACTTCATTCCTGAGGAGTGAGATCATTTTCTACATTTGCTTGGGACTAAAAACTTGGCTTAAAAAATCTCATGGAAATGCGATTTTCTTGAAATGGCCAAGTTCAAGAAGATGGTGAAAGGGTGTTGCTCTCAGGCTTTTCCCCTCTAATTAAGTTGTTTTTATCTGACCAAAAAATAGTCCCAAAGATCTTGTACAGGTTCTCCTTCTTCTCCTCAATAAGAAGATTGTTTGCAAATGGCATTTGATTTGCAAACTGGCTGCAGAATCCATATGTGTAAATGCTTCCAAACCAAAACTGAATCTTTTTTAGGGTTGAATTTAGATTTTATTTTATGTTTTGCTCCTGAAATCTAATAAACTTGAAACAGCTAGCACAAGAAGATAACCCTGCTTAACAAAGCTTTTGATGGGGAAGGTTTCATGACTTCTGGTTACAGAAGAGTCCCTTCTGGTGCTCACAGGTGTTAGTTAAAGTGATGAAAACAGATTTTATTCAGTAATGGTAACCGTAAGGGAAAGAGCTGAGATTCATTTCAATTTGCAAATTGCACAAAGGGAACTGGGCTTTTTAAAGAGAGAAGGAGGGAGTAGGGCAGGGCTTGTAGGGTCACGGAAATGAAAAGGCACAAAGGCTGGGTCTGTGGAAATGCCATTAGACCAGCTGTGTCTGCTGGCTGGCTGCATGGAAGTTAGGGTTTATCCTCCTGCAGATTGGGAGACCCAGGCCCTATCCTTCCTGATGATTACATCTCAAAGGAATGACTTCCAGGTCTTTGAGAAAGACACTGCTGCGGTGTGGGGGATGCATATTCACAACTGTAATCCCCTTTTCCTAAACATTCTAAGAAGAGCGATCAGGTGTCTATGTCAGGTGTTGGCTGGAACAAAGAGTAAATTCTTTGGACAGCCCTGAGTTTCTCTAGACTGGAACTCAAAAGGGAGCTCCGTCATCCCAGCAACGTGACCTCATACTGCTAGAAGCCATACTAGGGTTGGTTAAGTATCTTATTTGGATAAGTTACTACATCAGTTCTCAATGTCACCTGCAATAACTCAACATTTAGTGTAGATGCATGTAAAAGAAATCATTTTATAGTACTATAAATCTGAGCTCCTTATTTTTGAATTGCATGAATGTCCTTTAGTTACTTTGATATTGTAAGCAGTATTAAAATAAGCACATTTTGTAGTTTCCTGGCATATGTTTATTTGAATATTTTTATAAAGTTTTATAAGCACTTTGAATAGGACCTCTGAACTCTGAGGAAAAATAGAATTAAAAAACATGTTTTGCTCAACAAGTTTGGACTACATTCAGTTATATCTGCTTTCTATCAGTGATCAGAGTATTGACTTAAAACGTAAGGGTTTATCTTTTTACACAATTTTGTCAATGTCCAAAATTGAACTGATTCACTATTGCCTCATTATACTCTTTAAAACTATTCTTTGGGTGAAATCATTCTTCTGTCTTGTAATTTACATAAACTCGGAATAGATTTGTAAACTCTCTTGATTAATTTTGTAGAAAATCAGTCACCTCCGGACTCAGACCAGCCCTTAGCCTGATACCTCAAAATTATTTATTACTCAATTACAAGAATCTGAAAGAAATGTAAATGGCTCCAGAATTTTAAAATATGTTGATGATGATAAAGACTCCCCATGAGACAAGCTGTCAAAGGAATGACTGCCACCTAAAATAAATGCTTCCTCAGGGGCATTTCAAATCACCGGGCTGAGATGCTGCATTTCACACACAGACTATTCCAAAGTGCAATGTTTGGAAAAGCAAGTTTCATTTTTAGACAGCCAGAGGTTCTACATCACTTTCAGAAGAGCCATGTTTTAGGGCACTGTTAATGATCTTTAAAAGCCCATTTGCAATCACAGAAGGCAACAAATGACATTTATTTTGTAAATTAACAAGATGCTTTTACTGCTCAAGCATGCATGAATGTGCCTCTCTGTCTCTCTCTCTCTCTCTGTGTGTGTATGCGTTATGTGTGTGTGTGTGTGTGTGTGAGAGAGAGAGAGAGACAGAGAGAGAGAGAGAAAAGACAGACAGAAAGACATAAGGAGGAGGAGAAGCAGACGAAATACGTGACAATACAAATCCCTCCCTCTTCAGGATATTCTCCACCACTGGTCCCTGCAGATCCTTTCCACCTTCTTCGTGCCACTCTATAACCCTGGCATTAACCTGACTTGTCTCCTCTGGCTTTTGGCTGGGTCAGCTCCTGTGACGCATGACAGATTAGAGGCTGCTAGCAGAGAGGTGTCATAGTCTTCATGTCTTGATTCCCTCCCTGCTTGGATATAGATTAGCAGAGTACTTGGCGAAGGCCACAGCAAAGGCATGAAGAAAGACTTGGGTTACCTCACAAACTAAAGAATTCCTTTCAGCCCAGGTCCTGGCAGAGAGTAACAGGAAGATGCAGTGGAGGAGAACAGCCATCATGATGACACACATCAGTCTCATGATGAACTACAAAGTCAGGGACAAGGTGGGAAAACCTTAGGTTAATTATATTCTCCCTTCCCACCTTATTTCATGAGTATCATGGGTGGTTGTTAACATTTCAGGTTTCAGGGGGAAATATATTTGAATAGACATCAGGCCATGATGGTACATCAGATAATGCTGAGATTTGTGTGGCCCCTGCATTTGGGACACAATATTTTCACCCATTTAAAGACCTTTGACATCCAAGTCAAAAGACAGGAGCAGACACTGAGGTGCGAAGGAGGGACTGTCCTGTTTGGCCTCTGTTTGCCTCTCCCTTGTTTACTGACCACCTTCTCTTCTCCATCCTTCTCTTTCAGTTTCTGTCTGAGCTACTCACTGGGATCCTTGACTTCTGGCTTCTAGATTTTGACAGCGGGAGGTCCCAGCAGTCAAGAGTTGGCAGTGGGAATGCCAAGGTGCTGACTCCCGGCTCCACCCTGGCGGCCCTGAGGTTTGACAGCAGCTGCTGCCTCCTTGACTGAGGTCCAGAGCGGCTCTCAGGCGGGTCAGGGCTCCAGCCTCCACAGCCACTGCTCTTCCATCCACCGCTTGCCCCTTCCCACCCAAGCCAGACTCCTGTGTGCTGTCCTCAAGCTGCTTGCACCCTGTGGGTGGGCCGCACAGCCATCCTGTGTGTCTGCTGCTTATTTCCAGCAAACACATTCCTAGTCCACAGAGTCCCTGTAGTGGAAAGACACATGTGCAAGAGGAAAATAAGTCTATTTTAAAGGTCTCCAAATTGACTTTCTGCAATAAAAAAGAAAAAAACATTTCCAAGAACTAGACTTATAGTGAGGAAAATATCTGTGAAAGTCACTTAAAAACTTCAAACTCTTATCAATAGAATGTGACCAGTTTCCTATCCACAAAGTCTCATGTTTGCTCCTTCTCCAGGTGTCATGAATCATATTAGAAAAATCCATTTGTGTTTCAAGTATTCACCCATGCAGGCAAGTGTAGAGAATACAGACGGAATGAGATCATTCCATCTAGTGTCATCCAATGTTGCAGTTCATGGGAATCTTCAAAGTTAACCATTGTCAGTTAACTACAAACAGTTTTCAAAGTGCAACATAAACCATCATTTGCCATGGGAAGTCATGTGGCAACATACAGAGGACATTTTAAAACACAAAATTTACTTCTGAATGTTTTTCTAAAGACGTGACTTACAATACATTATGAATGAATATAATTATGAAAGCACTTCAGGGAGTATTATTATAATGCATTATGACAAATATCATATTTTACCATATGTTTTATCTTAAAAAATCCTATATCCTTTAGTTTTAAGTAGATTGTTACTAATTTTCAAGAAAAAAGGCTTATTAATCCTTGTTAGGTAGAGACACTATCTATATAGCATGAAATGGATTGCTTTGATTAAATTATCCAAAAACCTAGAGCTAATTGACAGTAATACCTGATTTGTTTAGATTCCTAAAATGCAGTATTGAAATCTAAATTAGCTGTTTTTATGAAACTGGTCTACCTACTTTTGCCACCAAAGCTACTGTCTTGGTAGCTGCTAAGAAAAATTGCCCTTTCCTTCGAAATCCCATCCCCACCCCCAGCTTCTCCCATCTCCCCATGCTCCATTCCCTTGTGTGTTTGTTGTTACTGTTGTTTGTTTTTTGAGACAGGGTCTCCCTGTGTCACCTAGGCTGGAGTGTGGTGGCACGATCTCAGCTCACTGTAGCCTCGACCTCCCAGGTTCAGGTGATCCTCCTACCACAGCCTCCCAAGTATCTGGGATGACAAGTCCCAGCTAATTTTTGTGGTTTTTGTAGGGATGGGGGCTTGCCATGTTGCCCAGGCTGGCCTTGAGCTCCTGGGTTCAACTGATCCTTCTGCCTCCACCTCTCAAAGTACTGGGATTATAGGCATGAGACACTGTGCCCTGCCCTGTTCCCCTTAATGGTATCTTAGAGTTCACTTCCCCCAACACAGCTGATCCCCGTCAGGGGTCCTCCATATAGATCAGTGCCCCGGTTATTGCACTTCTCGTCTGACACTTAGCATCAGCACTCACAATCACTTACTGAGTAAGTGACCTTGTTTGATGGACTCTTTATCAGACTAAGTGACAAGTTCTTCATAAGCAGAAAGCCTCTTCTAATTCACATGTAGGATCCAGTAAGAACTCCATTATAGAAAATGCTCAATAAATGTTTGTGATAACTGAGGGATACGTAAACAGCCTCGTTTGCAGTTTTTCTTTACTTTTTGTCCTTGTGAGCCTGCATAAGAACAAGCCACACTGGGCAGTATCACTTCTGCTGAGTGTATCTTTTTTTTTTCTTTAACTTTTATTTTAAGTTCTAGGGTACATGTGCAGGATGTGCAGGTTTGTTGCATAGGTAAATGTGTGCCATCGTGGTTTGCTGCACAGATCAACCCATCACCTAGGTATTAAGCCCAACATCCATTAGCTACTCTTCCTGATGCTCTCCCTCCCCCCAAAATCCCTCTCTGACAGGCCCCAGTGTGTGTTGTTGCCCACCATGTATCCACGTGTTCTCACCATTCAGCTCCCACCTACAGATGCGAACATGTGGCATTTTGTTTTCTGTTCCTGCATTAGTTTGTTGATGGCTTCCAGCTCCATCCATGTCCCTGGAAAGGACATGATCTCATTCCTTTCTATGGCTGCATAGTATTCCATGGTGTTTATGTACCACATTTTCTTTTTCCAGTCTACCATTGATGGGCATTTGGGTTGATTCCATGTCTTTGCTATTGTGAATAGTGCTGCAGTGAGCATACATGTGCATTTATCTTTATAATAGAATGATTTATATTCCTTTGGGCATATACCCAGTAATGGGTTTGCTGGGTCAAATGGTATTTCTGCCTCTAGGTTTTTGAGGAATCACCACACTGTCTTCCACAATGCTTGAACTAATTTACACTCCCATCAACTGTGTAAAAGTGTTTCTTTTTCTCTACAACCTTGCCAGCATCTGCTGTGTTTTGACTTCTTAGTAGTAGTCATTCTGACTGGTGTAAGATGGCATCTCATTTTGGTCTGGATTTGGATTTCTCTAATAATCAATGATGTTGAACTTTTTTTTTCATATGTTTGTTGGTCACACATACATCTTCTTTTGAAAAGTGTCTGTTCATGTCTTTTGCCCACTTTTTAGTGTTTTTTATTTCTTATACATTTGTTTAAGTTCCTTGTAGACTCTGGTTATTAGATAGAAAGATTTCAAAAATTTTCTCCAATTCAGTAGGTTGTCTGTTTATTCTGATGATAGTTTCTTTTGCTGTGCAGAAGCTCTTTAATTAGACCCCATTTGTTACTTTTTCCTTTTGTTGCCTTTGCTTTTGGTGCTTTCATCATGAAACCTTTGCCTGTGCCTATGTTCTAAATGGTATTGCCTAGATTTTCTTCTGGGGTTTTTATAGTTTTGCATTTTATAATACATTTAAGTATTTAATCTATCTTGAGTTGATTTTTATATATTGCATAAAGGAGTCCAGTTTCAGTTTTCTGCATATGACTAGCAGGACTAACAGCACCATTTATTAAATAGGGAGCCCTTTCCCCACTGCTTTTGTCAAGTTTGTTGAAGATCAGATGGTTGTAGATGTATGCTCTTATTTCTGAGTTCTCTAGTCTGTTCCATTGGTCTATGTGTCTGTTTTTGTAGCGGTACTATGCTGTTCTGTTTACTGTAGCCTGTATCTTTAATTGGGTACTGAATGTTTATATATGTAGGAGAATCCTAACCTAACACTGAAGAGACCCAGAATCTCGTCCTGACATAGTCACTAGCACAATGTGAAAACTAGCTATTGTCTCTGCCTATTTCCTTTTCTGCATCATAGGAATTGAGATAACTTCCCAACCACAGAGAACTGTGTTGAGACTTAAATTATATAATAGACAGGTAACTGCCAGAAAAAAAAAAGGACCAGTAGTTAGAGTTGGATTTAGGCCTCTCCTCTGGGGAGCTGTACCTTCAATTTATTATGGTACAACCAGAAAGAATGAATTTTATACCCAGCGACTTATTCCCAAAATGACTGCTCCTGTCACTTCCAAACCTTAGTCTGTGTAACTCTCTTCCAAAGGCTATTCACTGATTAGATGTTCTGATTGCAGTACTTTAAACTCAACCTGACTTCAGTCTATGATAGAATGATTGGCAGGTAATCAAGAGGCCAGAGATTCATAGAGGCAATATTTTCTCTGTAATCTGAGGCTAATACAGTCATCAGATACAGCAGCAATTGTGTGTTTAAGCCTTCATGACTAGAGAGACAGTTGTATCTTATCATTAGAAAAATGACTGCAGTATCTTCTAATCACACAGTGAATTGACTAACACTAACAGAATAAAAAACCATTTTTGTTTGGGTTTGTTTTATTTTCTGTAAAAGCTGGCATGTACTTCATACCTGAAATACTTGAGACAGTGAAACTTACACTAAAAAATCCAGAACAGAAAAGAAACTAGGGGCTGTGTTCCTCTCCAACTTGGCTGGGCTCCAGCCTGTGCTTTGCAAACATTTCCACATCCTTGCATTTGTGGAATGTCATTCATTTTCTTTTGCGCCTGTAGTCACAGCTATTCGGGAGGCTGAGGCAGAAGAATTGCTTGAACCCAGCAGGCAGAGGTTGCGGTGAGCCAAGATTGCGCCATTGCACTACAGCCTGGGCAACAAGAACGAAACTTGGTCTCAAAAAATATAAGTAAATAAAAATATAAAAAAGACGTTTCCTTCTGGAAAATGCTAATCTCATGGGAACATTAGGACTAGAGAAATTTAAAACCCAGAAAATGACAGAGATGAACAGAGAAAGTGGGCTCCAAGAGAGGGCAGAACCACATGTTATTTCTCCCTCAGCCTGCTCTTGAAACATCTTTTTTTCTCTCCTTTGAGAGTTGTTGTCTTGCTGTGCCACTCATATTGGAGTGCAGTGGTCTCTAGAGTGTTATTTGTCATATGAAATTGTTTTTCTCTGTTTTGTCTAAATTTGCACACCTCCTCTGCTCAGCAACTGGCATAAGAACTCAGGATAGATGAAAACAGATCTTGGCCACGTGTAGTGCCCCAGACTCATGCCCATGCTGCACATCTATTACCTCTTGCCTGGGATCTCTCTCTTAGGAGATGTTTATTGGTCTAGGATCTGTTTAGTACCCAGGTATATGCAATCTGGAAGTCTAGGTAAGTTAACATTCCTTAGAGTAAAACCTGGCTAGTGGAAGGTGGAGACTGGCAGATGAATTTTTCTCCCTTCCTGTCCTGGTACAGCCGTTGTCAGACACAGTAGCTCACATGGCTGTAGGGAAACAGGTGCATATGGTTCCACACCACACCAGCCCATCACCTACCTCCTCTCCTGCCTCCCTTGCCTCCCCTTGGGACTCACTCCTACTTTTACGGATTTGCACACCCTAATAACAAATGAACACATACATTTTTGCCTCAAGCTTTGTTTTTAAAAAATCTGAATTAAGACAACAATAGGATTGTGGAAAAATGTAAAGTGAAAGTTAGGAAGTTAGGAAGGGAAGAAAGTCCCTTTCTTAGTATGATGAAGTTAGCATTATGAGGAAGTATGCATACTGTGAAAATTGTCAGAATCAAGATGGAGTCGCTAATGTTAAAAACAAACTTAGCAAACAACAAAAAACCTGACAAATAGAGCTGGGGTAAGCCAGGAAGAAACACTTGCATATCTGATAACAAAACTGTCAACAAAGACTCTGCAACACTACAATGTCGGGCAAATGTCACCGCAATACAATCTTATGCAAAAACATGCTTCTGCAAGGACATCTGCCCAGCAACTGACTGTCCAACATTGAACTGGCATTATCCTCATTGCTGATCTTCATAGCCAAGGATAACCATCTCAAAACAATTATGTAATTCTTTTCATTTTTTTAAAAAGCCTTTGTCTTCCTTTATCTCCTTGAATATGCATATAGTTTACTATGGCACATGTATTCCCATCGCAGTGTTCTGTTCCCAAATAAATATCTTTTTCTTTTAGAGAGCCTCCTCGGTTATTTAGGTTGACAATATTAACACTAAATTTGATGAAAATATTATATAGGAAAACAACCGGTTGCATGTCAAGAATAATACCATCTTGAAGTAAAACTGCCATAATGACCAATGTTTGACTCCTGCATTCCGAGGTGTTCCTGCAGCAAGGTCAAGAAACAGGCCAGCTGCAGTGGCTCATGCCTGTAATCCCAGCACTATGGCAGGCCGAGGTGGGTGGATCACTTGAGGTCAGGAGTTCGAGACTAGTCTGGCCAACATGGTGAATCCCCATCTCTACTAAAAATACAAAAATTAGCCAAGCATGGAGGTACCCCAGCTGAGGTACGAGAATCACTTGAACCCAGGAGGCAGAGGTTGCAGTAAGCTGAGATTGCACCACTGCACTCCAGCCTGGGTGACAGAGTGAAACCTCGTCTCAAAAAAAAAAAAAAAAAAAAAAAAAAGGAAAAAGAAGCAATGCCTAATGCCTGTAGCATAGAAAGCCCTCATACAGATGCTTATCTAACTCCCCTGGTGGTCATGGGTTTCACAAGAGGTTTAAGACATGAGCACCTGCACATATTTTACCAAAAAACTTGCTATATAAAAAACACTTTCTGGAGGGCGGGTGCAGGAATCCACTGTCTTACAGCCACCCAAGACTTAAGTCCCTATTAAATCTTTTTTTCTGAGAAATTGGATTTGTCAGCCTCTTTCTTTGGCCTGTCAGCTCCCCTGTCTTTTGGGGGTAGGTCCACATATACCTGCTCACTATGGAACATTTATAAACAGGACAATTTTAAATCAGGTTTTAAAAGTCCTTCATGATGTGTTGCTTTAAACTCTATTCAGTAGATGACGGTGGTGAAAGGGTGGTTTTACCTGATGGCAAAATTGAGGAGTGATGGGCAAGAAGTGTCGATGAGAGGGCCTGACAACACAGGCTGATCCACAGGATGAAATACTTCTGCCATGGGGACATCCTCATCCATTGGCTGCCTAAAAATAATAGAAAGCTTGATTTAAGAAAGTTTGAGTGTCTACTCTCTTTCCTCTTTCTCTTTTTCCTCTATAACTGTGGGTTTACCTTTACTCAAGGTTCATTCATTGGCCCTCTGCCTTTTTTAATCCCTTCAAGAATGCATCTAGAAAGTACATATAAAAGCAGATGATCTATACCTTTGGTGGGTGCAATTAGCCAAAGTGAAACTGCAGGAGAAGCGAGCACAAGGGAAGAGGTCCAGTGTGTGTGGAGCCCGTTCACTTCCTCGTGAACAAACATGAGCTTGCTAGGTGCCCCAAACTGAGGACCCAGCACTGCATTAAGGAGCAACCCTAATCTTCCCTCTCTATTAAAAACCAGAATTATTTTAATTTGTGCCATTACCCACTGGTGGTTCTAAGAACGGTGATTGCAGCAGCAGCAAGACTGTTGACATTAACTGAAGATGCACCAGTGGGCCTTGCCTCATGTCCAGGCACTGGCAGGACAGAAAGAGAGGCAGACGTGCTGTGACAACAGTAGAGATGATGAACCAAACACTGTACCACAGTGCAGCATCACATTTGGCCTTCCAGGGGGCTCATGGACTACAGTGACTATAGTGGTCAATGCTGATGGTCATGTGAAAAGTGCTCATCCATTCTCCTCAACAGCCCAACCCCAACACATGGCGATCTGTCATTCCATGTAGGGGAATCATGACTGACCAGCAGTAAAGCTGGTAAGGGCTTAATAGAGACTATTATCCCCTTTTCTACCATTGCTGTGTTGCACTATGGCCTCATTTGTCTATGGTCTAGCAAACCTTGTCACAAAAATGTGTCATGATACTTTGATTAGGAAATCTCTGACTTCAATTCTCACGAAGTAGAATTTTACTAAATTTTTAGTTCCATGATAATAACTGAATTTATCTTGTTTCTTACACCACAGCCACCTAGCTTCATCTCTACACTTTCCTATCTTGGCAACCATTGAAGCGCTCTCCTTGTCACTTAGATCCAGAACATAGGCTCATCTTTGACTGAGCCTGCTTTATCTTCTGTACCCAGGCAGGCAAAAAGTCCTCCTCCTAGCCCTCAGTCTCATCCATTTCGAGTGTTATTACTTCCAATAAAATAAACCCTCAAATGAAATGAATAAAGTTATAAGTAAGCTATAAAATCACAAACTTATAAATAATTGCATGACAATAAGTAACTTATTCATTTAAAATGATTACCATATGACCTCTATATACCATATACCATAATGACTACCATATTTGAAATACCTCTCACTCTAATCTGACCCCAATTAAATATCCCTTTTGTCCTGGAACTGGAACTCTCTCATAGACAGTAAACAAATAAGCTCAGTATTTAACATAGAATGAAAATAATTGTAAGTATAACATGAGAAAGAATGTGGAGACATTATCAGGCTTCAGAGAAGGCCTCATGAAGAAACGATATTTAGCTGAAATCCAAAGGATAATTGACAGTGGGAGATAAATGGAACTCAGACAAAGACAAGGTAATTTAGGGAAGCTTCCTCCTCACTGGTCTTTCATTGAGTAACTTAAGATGCTCCTAACTTGGCATAATGCATGAACAAAATTATCACATGTCTTGAGCACATGGTCATGCTGTCATGGCTTGATTAACCCTGACTTGAGGCTCTTGTATTTTTGATAAGGCATTTAACCTCATCCCTGAATAGGGGTTTTCATTTTTTCTTCCTCAAAAGTTGCTGTTCTTGATTCCAGGTCTCTGTAGGACCTTTCAGGACTTTCTAGTGTGTGTTCTGTGCAGAATTGCTCTGATTACATCAACTTAATCACATTACTTTAGACACAGCTCTGTAAATGAAAACTTGGCTTCTTGACTGGCTGACTGGGTTTTTTCCTCCATACAGCTTCACTACAACTCACCTGCACAGTGACTAAAAGCCTTTCAGAGAGTCGCACCATCTAATTCACTCAACAATGTAGAAATTGTGTCCAAGAAGTGAGTCATTTTTTTTTACTTTTATAACCTCATTTGCAAAGAACACGAGAGCATTTGATTTTGTTGAGTGATTTTGTTTCTGATATGCCTTTGTTATACAACAATAATTCTGATAGAAGTTTTCATGCTTTGTTGGTTTTCAAAAATTATTTTTATTATTATTTACACTGCTGATATGTTTTGGCTTTGTGTCCCCACCCAAATCCCATCTTTAGCTCCCATAATTTCCATGTGCTGTGGGAGGGACCTGGTGGGAGATGATTGAATCAGGGGGGTGGGTCCTTCCCATGCTGATCTCATGATAGTGAATGGGTCTCATGAGAGGTGATGGTTTTAAAAATGAAAGTTCCCCTGCACAAGCTCTCCCTTTGCCTGCTGCCATCCATATAAGATGTGACTTGCCTTCTGCTATGATTGTGAGGCCTCCCCAGCCATGTGGAACTGCCAGTCCAATAAACATCTTTTTCTTTTTTTTGTAAATTGCGCAGTCTTTGGTATGTCTTTATCAGCAGCATGAAAATAGGCTAATACAGTAAATTGGTACCAGTAGAGTGGGGTGCTGCTAAAAAGATACCCAAAAATGTGGAAGCCACTTTGGAACTGGGTTAACAGGCACGGGTTGCAACAATTTGCAGGACTCAGAAGAAGACAGGAAAATGTGGGACAATTTGGAGCTCCCTAGAGATTTGTTGAATGGCTTTGATCAAAAACCTGATAGTAATATCTACAATAATGTCCAGGCTGAAGTGGTCTCAGATGGAAATGAGGAACTTGTTGGGAACTGGAGCAAAGGTGAATATTGTTATGTTTTAGCAAAGAAACTGGCTATTGGTGGCATTTTGCCCCTGCCCTAGAGATTTGTGGAACTTTGAACTTGAGAGAGATGATTTAGGGTATTTGGCAGAATACATTTCTAAGCAGTATAGCATTCAAGAAGTGACTTGGATGCTGTTAAAGGCATTCAGTTTTATAAGAGAAGCAGAGCATAAAAGTTCTGAAAATTTGCAGCCTGACAATGGGATAGAAAAGAAAATCCTATTTTCTGAGGAGAAAGTCAAGACGGCTGCAGAAATTTGCATAAGTATTGAGGAGCTGAATGTTAATCCCCAAGACAATGAGGAGAATATCTCCAGGGCATGTCAGAGGTCTTCAGAGTGGCCCCCCATCACAGGCTCAGAAGTCTAGGAGGAAAAAGTGGTTTTGTGGGCTGAGCCCAGAGTCACTGTGCTGTATGCAGTGTATGGACTTGGTGCCCTGCATCGCATTCACTCCAGCCATGGTTGAAAGGGGCCAATGTAGAGCTCAGACTCTGGCTTCAGAGGATGCAAGCCTCAGGTCTTGGCAACTTCCACATGGTGTTGAGACTGCTAGTGTACAGAAGTCAAGAACTGAGGTTTAGGAACCTCTGCCTAGATTTCAGAAGATGTATGGAAATGCCTGGATGCCCAAGCAGAATTTTGCTATAGGGGCAGGGTCCTCATGGAAAACCTCTGCTAGGGCAGTGAAGAAGGGGTCCAGAGCCCTCACACAGAGTCCCTACTGGGGCGCCACCTAGTGTAGCTGTGAGAAGAGGGCCACTGTCTTCCAGACCCCGGAATGATAGATCCACCGACAGCTTGCACTGTGCACCTGGAAAAGCCACAGAGGTTCACCACCAGCCCATGAAAGTATCCAGGAGGGAGGCTGTACCCTGCAAAGCCATAGGGATTGAGTTTTCCAAGACCATGGGAACTCACCTCTCACATCAGAGTGACCCGGATGTGAGACATGGAGTCAAAGGTGATCATTGTGGAACTTTAAGATTTGACTGCCCTGCTGGATTTCAAACTTGCATGGGGCTTGTAGCTTCTTTATTTTGGCCATTTTCTTTTTTCATTTGGAATGGCTGCATTTACCCAATGCCTGTATCGCCATCATATCTAGGAAGTAGCTAACTTGCTTTTGATTTTACTGGCTCACAGGCGAAAGGTGCTTGCCTTGTCTTGGATGAGACTTTTGACTGTGGACTTTTGAGTTAATGCTGAAATGAGTTGAGACTTTGGGGGACTGTTGGGAAGGCATGACTAGCTTTGAAATATGAAGATATGAGATTTGGGAGAGACCGAGGGAAAATGATATGGTTTGGTTCTGTGTCCCCATCCAAATCTCATCTTGTAGCTCCCATAATTCCCATGTGTTGCGAGAAGGACCTGATGGGAGATGATTGAATCGCCGGGGTGGGTCTTTCCCATGTTGTTCTGGTGATACTGAATGGATCTCATAAGATCTGATGGTTTTAAAAATGGGAGTTTCCCTGCATAAGCTCTCTCTTTGCGTGCTGCAATCCACGTAAGATGTGACTTGCTCTTCCTTGCCTTCTACCGTGATCGTGAGGCCTTCCCAGCCATGTGGAATTGTAAGTCCAATAAACCTCCTTCTTTTGTAAATTTCCCGGTCTTGAGTAAGTCTTTATCAGTTGTGTGAAAATGGACTAATACAACGACTCATCATCATTTTACAAAATCACATTATTGTTCAGCTGGGAGGGTCCAAAGTACATTAACAATCTGAGTTGTAGGAACTGGCCTGTCCATCCCTTTGATCAGGCACACAAGAATCTGGAAGACTTCATAATTGCTGCGCTGTGCACTTGGCACTCAAGGTTAGTCTAGGCCAAGGGGAAAACAGAAATAGGTCTGCTGGCTGCTATATTAGTGACAGAGGACCAGCCTTCCACTGGAAAATGGAGGTGCAAAATCAAAGTCTTTATCTGGAGAACACAGGGAGTAATACACACTTCCAAAGTCACCTTCTAGAGGGTGGCCAGATCCAGAGGCCTGACAGCAGGATTCTAGACTATTGGGTGAAAGACAAGCTTCAAAACTGGCTGCTGACTGATGGGATTGAACAATCAGTATTCACCTTTTTAATCTTGCATGCTTTGTATTTTTCATGCCTTTTAGAAAAAAGTAAAATTATCGTGAGTCCTCACTACCCCATAAAACTCTTTACATTATTTCTACCACTGTTCTCTAAAGGGAATAAATAATCAGGATAAAAAACTGTAAGCAAAGCTACTTAGAACTGCTCTGGCTTCTTTGAATTGGTATGTAGACCACTTGGCATTCCTAACATGTTGCATTTTCTACTTCATTTTGTGTTTATCTTTGCAATTAGACATTAATCACAAAATATGAGCCAGATACACAGAAAATAAAAGAAGAAAGCCAAGTTTTCTGAGTATCAAAAGTAGTTTGAATGAAAAGTGGTTTCGTTTTATTTTATAATTGTACTTGCACAATTAATTTTTGTTTTTCAGAGCTGAGCTTTTCAAAGGGGTGAATGTGAATGTATTTATATTCCACATGTCTGAAAATCACACACACAAAGACTCTTGGAAAAGCCGACCGCTTTCTTCTGGCAATGACATGGTGTCCCAGAAAGGATCCAGGTGGAAATGGGGCCCATGAGGACGTCAGTGGGCAACCCTCCAATCTCAATGTCACAGTGTTCCAGTGGAGATGAAAAAGGCTCCTGACTCATTGAGGCTCTGACATCAAATTGGATTACTATAAGGCAATCCTATTTAAAAGAAAACCCAATTTGTGCAGAGCTTTTCTCACAGGTTCCAGCCTCTCATTAGAAAGTGCAAAATCAAATTAGAAGATTCTGCCTTGTATCTTATTATTCGAATCAACATTGATAATTGCTTTATTTTCTTAAAGGAAATGATGGTAGGTTTGTTTATGGAAGAGAATAGATTGGAGGTGTCTAAAGGTCCTTCACAGGGCCCTGGGGAGACCACAAGAAAGAATTATAGTGGTGGCCTTGCAGGATCATGATCATTTAAGAACATCTCAGTAGGATGGGGGTGTAGCACGGAGAGTAATGAAGAATCTGGAAATGTGAAGTGGCCGTACTTTAGGCAGGGGTGAGATTGACTTGAATTAGGTAAACATTCATTTAGGACTTTGTTCAAACAAATACTTATAGACCACGTTTTCAGTGCTTGGCACTGTGCCAGAAGTTGGTGTTATAACTCGTATGATACCATTCCTATCCTTGTCCATTTTACAGTCTAATGGGACAGGGTTGAGGCAATAATAAGCAAACAATCATTGCACTGGAGGGTGGTAAGTGTTCAGACAAAATTAGATTCAAAGCATAAGGGGGCACAAGAACTGAAATATTCAAAAAAGAAGAAAACATAGTGATTGATGTTGGTAGCATTTGAGGTGGGGCAAGGATTGTGAAAAATCTCAGACAAGGATTGTGAAAAATTTGTCATGGAATTCTTTTTTTGTGGTTTTTTCATCAAGGGACAATTTCCCTTCTTTCTGTGCTTTTCCCCATAGAGATGTTTAGACTCTGTTGCTTGGATCCATCTCACAGGAAAGCAATCTTAAAACTCATAAGGTTTGATGCTTCAGTGTCTTACTGTTCTCATAAGTATTTGCTTCATATACTTCAACCAAAACAACATCTTGCAACAGATCGAATGCAGAGCAATAAGCCAGGCATTAAAGGGATTTGCACAAATGTGAAACTGTGCTACTCTTCCCACTATTTTGTTTTATTTTAGAAAACAGATTTTTTAAAAAAATATATGACTTATGTTCTCATGCAATGGATCTTCAGAAGCCTCAGTTTCTTTCTCTAATATGGTAAATATAGATAAATATAACCCAAATAAGCAAAAGTTCTCAGGAATCTTCAATATTTTTTAGTAGTGTAAAGAGGTCTTGAGACAAAAACGTTTGAGAACCACTGCTATTAAAACATCAGGATTTGAATTTTTTCTAACCGTCTAATAGGAATGTGGCCTCGGGCCAATTATTTCATATCCCAGAATCTCAGTTTGCTCATCTGTAACTTGGGTTTTTGAACATAACTATCTCACAGCCTCGTTGTGAAGATTAAAAACACTATCTTTGTAAATTATGCAGATAATATTTAGTATATATTATCTTCAGGAAGAATCCATACCTGGGAAGCATGAGCCTTCTGGTCAGAAGTTTCTTCTGTGATAAGGTAAGTGTCATTCTCCACAGTTTTGTCATGTCCTGATGGAGAAATCCTTAGGACAACCCCATTCATTTTGATCTCTGTGCAGGCTCATTTAGCTACTTTCGTATTATAATTTCAGTCTCCCAGCTATTCAAGGGAAGACAGTTTCTTGGACAGTGGAGAAGAGCAAATATATATAACAGTTGTAAATTAACAGCAGTAGTTCTTATTTCTACATCAATCTTTTATGTATTTATGTACCTTTTTTTTTTTTTGAGACGGAGTCTCGCTCTGTCGCCCAGGCTGGAGTGCAGTGGCCGGATCTCAGTTCACTGCAAGCTCCGCCTCCCGGGTTTACGCCATTCTCCCGTCTCAGCCTCCGGAGTAGCTGGGACTAGAGGCGCCTGCCACCTCGCCCGGCTAGTTTTTTTTTGTATTTTTTTTTAGTAGAGACGGGGTTTCACCGTGTCAGCCAGGATGGTCTCCATCTCCTGACCTCGTGATCCGCCCTTCTCGGCCTCCCAAAGTGTTGGGATTACAGAATTTATGTACCTTAAAATAAAAACTGCAACTGAGCTGTACTCTGGCAGAGTCTGTGCTAAGCCTATGGACATAAGCCCCAGAGTCCCAAAGCATTTTAATGGTGATCGAATTGAGTCTAGGAGCGGAAAATTTAGGCAAAAAAGTAGCGACAGAAAATATAGTGTGCTTCTAACACTCCCAAGGTACTGCTACCACATGAGAAAGGCCCCTTCCCTCCCTCTAGGGTATTTTTAACTATTACTTTTAATGGCAAAAACCACAACTTCTTTTGCAGCAGCCTAATACTTCCCTCTACCTATTACTTAATTGTGAGTATATTGGACACTTCTAGAAACATCCTATTATAAACACATGCTATTGCTATTAATGTTTCAAAAATTCTTTTTATTCAGTTAACTGTTTTCTCTCGTAAAGTAAAATTATGCTCATAAATTTAAGTTTTTAAAAATATATTACATTATTTGCAACAGATGTTATGCATATATATAGTACTTTCTAGAAGAGTATTACTGCCAGTTGAAAAATATTTATTCCTCAAAACAACAAATTAGAAATCGTGGACCCAAGCCACCACCTCATACCTCCTTTTTATGCTAGTTAAGAAATTAGAATTTTATGAAGCATCAACTTTTCCATCCTGTGCTGGAGTTACTGTCCTTTGGGGACTAAATTTATGCAGAAAAGGCAAGCCAAGAATTTTGCCTTAGGATTTTAACGTAATCACCAAGGCTGTTCTATTTTCCCAAATAGTGCTCAATGTAGCAACATAACCCTTTAGTATCAAATAAAGGGAGGCGATTAGTCCAATAAAAATTTTAGAATGATTCCTTGAGTAAATATATTCAATAGTTGAATAATTTACTTTAAAAACACCAGGAAATTTTCTTCTTTTATATAAACCATTGACTTTCCAAGCTCACCTGCAATGTTTTCCTCACATTTCTATCCCATATGGAAATACTAGAAATTGAATCATTTCTACCTATCCTCTAAAAAATAATTTTTTACCCAGTATTTTTGGAGATTAATCCAAGTTATATTTGTAGTTTGTTTTTATTTTTCATTTTAATTTTGGATTAGTATTTCAGTGAATGAATATACCACATGCTGTCAGTTCATTCTGTTCACGGACATTCAGGTTGGTTTGAACATTACAAATAATGCTGTGGTGCACCCTTTTGTACCTGTCTCCTTAGCACGTGTGCAGCGTTTCTCTTAAACATGAGCCCAGAATTCGAATATGTGGGTCTTAGGACATATACACACCCTGGAACATGCTTATGATCTCTCCTAAGTATTGGGAGTTCCCACTTCTTCTTTACATGCTTCTCCATGTTGGATGTTAAAAATATCTTATTAATAAAATGTATGTGAATTGTTATTTTTATTAAGGTTCTCTTTCTTTCTTTCTTTCTTTCTTTCTTTCTTTCTTTCTTTCTTTCTTTCTTTCTTTCTCTTTCTTTCCTTCCTTCCTTCCTTCTTTCTTTTCTTTTCTTTTCTTTTTTTTGGTTATCTTTTCTTTTCTTTTTCTTTTTTTTTTTTTTTTTGAGATGGAGTTTCACTCTTGTTGCCCAGGTTGGAGTGCAATGGTGCAATCTCAGCTTACTGCAACCTCTGCCTCCTGGGTTCAAGTGATTCTCCTGCCTCGGCCTCCCAAGTAGCTGGGATTACAGGCACCCACCACCACACCCAGCTAATTTTTTGTATTTAGTAGAAATGGGGTTTCACCATGTTGGTCAGGCTGGTCTTGAACTCCTGACCACAGGTGACCCATATGCCTAGGCCTCCCGAAGTGCTGGGATTCCAGGCATGAGCCACTGTACCCTGGCTTCATTGAGATTTAAGTCTGTATTTCCCTAATAGTTAGGATGAATATTTTTTCCCATGTGTTTAATGGCTGTTTGAGTGTCTTTTTTAACTTTATTTTTACATTAATTTGCACCAGTTCTTCAGATACATGCAAGAATCATTGTGTTTGTTGACAATATTTCTCAGTATGGGCTTGGTTTTTCACTCTCATTATAAAAATCTTTTGTTGTACAGGAATTCAAAATTTTGATAATCTAATTCATTCATCTGTTTTTTTAAATTTTTTGTTTTGTTGTGTGTGTCTTGCTTAAGAAATCTTTCCCTAATCTAACTTCATAAAGGCATACTCTTACATTTTCTTCTAAAAGTTTTACTTTTCACATTTATAACTTTAACCTACTTTAGAATTATTTTATGTACGTATGGTACACTGACTTGCAATGCCTCCTCCAGCATATATCAAGTTTTCTAATACGTGTGATTCTTTCTGCTTCTATGGTTTGTAGCATTGATGTATTTGTGTATCCCTGCACAAATACTGTATTATCCCAACAGCTTTCACAACATTAGTATAATTTTGCTGTCTTGTAAGCAGCCCTTTGCTGTGATTATTGTCACTGTTGTTTTTCAATACTCTATTGACTTTTTTTGACCCTTTGATTTTCTATATTGTTTTCTAACCACTTGTTACAAAAATCACAAGAAATTCCATTGATAGGTTAAGAAGTATCATATAGGATGTACACATTAATTTTGGAAAAACTGACTTAAAAGTTTATTTTAAGTTCGAGAGTACATGTGCAGGTTTGTTAAAACTCATGTCATGCAGGTATTAAGCCTAGTACCCATTAGTTATTTTTCCTGATCCTCTCTCTCCTCCCACCCTCCACCTTCCAGTAGGCCTCCATGGCTGTTGTGCCCCTCTGTGTGTCCATATGTTCTCATCATTTAGCTCAGTCTTTTAAGTGTGAAAATGTGGCATTTAGTTTTCTGTTTCTGCATTAGTTTGCTAAGGATAGTGGGTTCCAGCTTCATCCATGTTGCTGCAAAGGGCATGATCTTTTTCTTTTTCTCACTGCATAGTATTCCATGGTGTATATGTATCACATTTTCTTTATCAAGTCTATCATTGATGGGCATTTAGATTAATTTTATGTCTTTGCTATTGTGAATAGTGCTGTGATGAACGTACGCATGCATGTGTCTTTATGGTAGAACAATTTCTATGTCTTTGGGTCTATACCCAGAAATGGGATTGCTGGGTCAAATGGTAGTTCTGTTTTTAGGTCTTTGAGAAATCACCAAACTGTTTTACACAATGCTCGAACTAATTTACAATTCCACCAACAGTGTATAAACATTCCTTTCCTTTTTCTCTGCAACCTCACCAGCATCTGTTATTTTTTGACTTTTTAATAGTAGTCATTCTGACTGGTGTGAGACGGTATCTCATTGTGGTTTTGATCTGCATTTCTCTAATGATCAATGATGCTGAGCTTTTCTTTTCATACACTTGTTGGCTACATGTATGTCTTCTTTTGAAAAGCGTCTGTTCATGTCCTTTGCCCACTTTTTAATGGGGTTGTTTTGTTCTTGTAAATGTGTTTAAGTTCCTTATAGATGCTGGATGTTAGACCTTTGTCAATGCATACTTTGCAAAAATGTTCTTCCATTCTGAAGGTTGTCTGTTTACTGTGTTAATAGTTTCCTTTGATGTGCAGAAGCTCTTTAGTTTAATTAGATCCCGTTTGTCAATGTGTGCTTTTGTTACAATTGCTTTTGGCATCTTTGTCATGAAATCTTTTCCTGTTCCTATGTCTGGAATGGTATTGCCTAGGTTGTCTTCCAGGGTTTTTATAGTTTTGGGTTTTACGTTTAAGTATTTTATCCATCTTTAGTTGATTTTTGTATGTGGTAAAAGAAAGTGATCCAGTTTAAATCTTCTGCATATGGCAAGCTAGTCATCCCAGCACCATTTATTGAATATGGTGTTGACTTTGTCAAAGATCAGATAACTGTGAGTGTGCAACCTTATTTCTGGGTTCTCTATTCTGCTGCATTGGTCTCTGTGCCTGTTTTTGTACCAGCATTGTTTTGGTTACTGTAGCCCTGCAGTATAGTTTGACGTCGGGTAGTGTGATGCCTCTAGCTTTATTCTTTTTGCTTAGGATTGCCTTGGCTATTTGGGCTCTTTTTTGGTTCCATGTGAATTTTATTTTATTTATTTTTTCTGTCAGGGTGATTTTTATTTTTTATTTTTTTGCTGTGTTTAATTTTGTTTTAATTTCAGTAGGTTTTGGAAAACAGGTGGTGTTTGGTTGTATGAATAAGTTCTTTAGTGTTGATTTCTGAGATTTTGGTGCACTCATCAAACAAGTAGTGTACACTGTACCCAATGTGTAGTCTTTTATCCCTCATCCTCCTCCCACCCTTTCCCACAGGTCCCCAAAGTCCATTGTATCATTCTTATGTCTTTGTTTCCTCATAGCTCAGCTCCCACTTATAAGTGAGAACATACAATGGTTTTCCATTCCTGAGTTACTTCACTTAGAATAATGGTCTCCAGTTCCATCCAGGTTGCTATGAATGCCATTATTTCATTCAGCTATAAGCTGAAAAATATATCATGGTATATATATATTCCACATTTTCATTATCCGCTCATTGACTGATTGGCAATTGGGCTGGTTCCATATTTTTGCACTTGTGAATTGTCTTGCTCTAAACATGCATGTGCAGGTATCTTTTTCATATGATGACTTCTTTTCTTTGGATAGATAACCAGGAGTGGGATTACTGGACCAAATGGTAGAACTACTTTACTTCTTTAAGAAATCTCCACAGTGTTTTCCATAGTGGCTGTACTAGTTTACATTCCCATCAACAGTGTAAAAGTTTTCCCTTTTCGCCACATCCATGCCAACATCGGTTATTTTTTTCTTTTTTGATTATGGCTATTCTTTCAGGACTGAGGTGATATCACATGGTGTTTTTGATTGGCTTTTCCCTGATCATTAGTGATGTTGAGAATTTTTCCCATATGTTTGTTGGCCATTTGTTTATCTTCTTTTGAGAATTGTCTATTCATGTCCTGAGCTCACTTTTTGGTGGGGTTGTTTGTTGGTTTTTTTTTTTTTTGCTGATTTATTTGAGTTCCTTGTAGATTCTGGATGTTAGTCCTTTGTTGGATGTATAGATTGTGAGGATTATTTCCCACTCTGTGAGTTGTCTGTTTATGCTGCTGATTATTTCTTTTGCTGTGCAGAAGCTTTTTAGTTTAAGTCTCATCTATTTATCTTTGTTTTTGGTACATTTGCTTTGGGGTTCTTTGTTATGAAGTCTTTGCCTAAGCCAATGTCTAGAAGGGTTTCTCCAATGTTATGGTCTAGAATCCTTGTGGTTTCAAGTCTTAGATTTAAGTGTTTGACACATCTTGAGTTGATTTCTGTACAGGATGACAGGTGAGGGTCCAGTTTCATTCTTTTACATGTAGCTTGTTAATTATCTCAGCACCATTTGTTGAATAGGGTGTCTTTCCCCACTTTATGTTTTTGTTTTGTTTGTCAAAGATCAGTTAGCTGCAAGTATTTGGCTTTATTTCTGGGTTCTCTATTCTGTTTTATTGGTCTACTAGCCTATTTTTATACCAGTACAATGCTGTTTTGGTGACTGTGGCCTTATAGTATCACTTGAAGTCAGGTAATGTAATGCCTCCAGATTTGTTCTTTTTGCTTAGTCTTTCTTTGGCTATGTAGGCTCTTTTTTAGTTCCATATGAATTTTAGGATTGTTTTTCCTAGTTCTGTGAAGAATGATGGTGATATTTTCACAGGAATTGCATTCAATTTGTAGATTGCTTTTGGAAATCTGGTCATTTTCACAATATTGATTCTACCCATCCATGAACATGGGATATGTTTCCATTTGTTTATGTTGTCTATGATTTCTTTCAGCAGCATTTTGTATTTTTCCTTGTAGAGGTCTTTTACCTCCTTGTTTAAGTATATTCCTAAGTATTTTATTTTATTTTTTTGCAGTTATTGCGAAAGGGGTTGTTTTTGATTTGATTCTCAGTTTGATCACTGTTGTTGTATAGCAGAACTACTGATTTGTGTACATTAATTTTGTATCCTGAAACTGTGCTGAATTCATTTACCAGTTCTATGAACTTTTTCAAGGTGTCTTTGGGGTTTTCTAGGTATACAATCATGTCATTACCAAACAGCAGCAGTTTGATTTGCTCATTACCAATTTGGATGCCCTGTATTTCTTTCTCTTGTCTAATTGCTCTGGCTAGGACTTTCAATACTGTGTTGAATAGAAGTGGTGAAAGTGAGCATCCTTGTCTTGGTCCAGTTCTCCGGAGGACTGCTTTCAACTTTTCCTTGTTTAGTATAATGTAGGCTGTGGGTTTGTTATAGATGGCTTTTATTACCTTAAGGTATGCCCCTTCTATGCTGATTTTGCTAAGGGTTTTAATCACAAAGGGATGCTGGATTTTGTCAAATGCTTTTTCTGTGTTTATTGAGATGATCATGTAATTTTTCTTTTTAATTCTGTTTATATGGTGTATCACATTTATTGACTTGTGGATGTTAAACCATCCCTGAACCCCTGGCATGAAACTCACTTGATCATGGTGGATTATCTTTATGAGATGCTGTTGGATTCTGTTAGCTATTATTTTGTTGAGGATTTTTGCATCTATGTTCATCGGGGTATTGGTCTGTAGATTTCTTTTTTCGTTACATCCATTCCTGGTTTTGGTATTAGGGTGATAATGACTTCATAGAATGATTTAGGGAGGATTTTGTCTTTCTCTATCTTTTGAAATAGTGTCAATAGGATTGGTACCAATTCTTCTTTGAATGTCTGATAGAATTCACCTGTGAATCTGTCTGGTCCTGGAATTTTTTGTTTTTTTAAATAGAGTCTTGCTTTGTCACCCAGTCTGGAGCACAGAGCTATGATCTCAGCTCATTGCAACCTCCACTTCCCAGGTTCAAGCAATTCTTCTGCCTCAGCCTCCCAAACAATGGAATTACAGGTGCCATTACATTAACCATGCCTACCTAATTTTTGTATTTTTAGTAGAGATGGGGTTTTACCCTGTTGGCCAGGCTGGTCTTGAACTCCTGACCTCAAGTGATCTGCTTGCCTTGGCCTCCCAAAGTGCTGGGATTACAGGTGTGAGCCACTGTGCCAGACCTGTGGATAGGGGTGTGGTTTCCAGGCCAATGGAATTATGTTCCCGAGGGATTATGGCTGTCTCTGCTGTGTCACACAGGTCACCAGGAAAATGGGGGATCGTTGGCAGCCACAGGCCTCACCCAGCTCCCATACAGGCTGCAGCCTAAAAGGCTAACCTCACTCCCACTGTGCCCCTCCAACAGTACCAAGTTTATTTCCAGGCAGCTGGTGAGCAGGACTGAGAACTTGCCCCAGGCTACAAGCCTCCCCAGTGAGACAGCAAGCAAACTCATAGTTTCTTGGCTGTCTCATGGAGCTTGCAGCAGCAATCCCCCTCCTTCAGAGCGTCTGTGGATTCTCTTGTTTTTCCTAATTATTCCTATGGTAGTTCTTGGAACAAAGGCTTATGATGTGGGTCTCCACACACACTGCTGTGTTCGTCTGAGTGGGAGCTGCAAGTTAGTCCTGCCTCCTATCTGCCGTTTTCCTGCTATGTTTTCCCATATGAATTTTAAAAAAATTTTTTCTAGTTGTGTGAAGAATGTCATTTGTAGTTTGATAGGAATAGCATTATGAGAATTTAGTAAAGAGATTTTTAAAAAAGGGACAGGGAACTTATTGGAAGAAAGAATAGGCCAGGTTCAGTGGCTCACGCCTGTAATCCCAGCACTTTGGGAGGCCAAGGTGGGTGGATCACCTGAGGTTGCGAGTTTGAGACCAGTCCAACCAATGTAGAGAAACCCCATCTCTACTAAAAATACAAAATTAGCTGGGCATGGTAGTGGACACCTGTAATCCCAGCTACTTGGGAAGCTGAGGCAGGAGAATCGCTTGAATCCGGGAGGCAGAGGTTGCAGTGAGCCGAGATCATGCCATTGCACTCCAGCCTGGGCAACAAGAGTGAAACTCCATTAAAAAAAACAAAGAAGAAGAAAGAAAAAGAAAGAAAGAAAGAGAGAAAGATCAAGAACATCTTAAATCTGAGAAACAAAATGGACATCCAAATTCAAGAAGCTCAAAGGACTGCAACTAGGATGAATCCAAAGAGGTCCACACTGAGACACAGTATAAATAGACTATTAAAAATCAAACACAAAGAGAAAATCTTGACAGTAGCAAAAGAAAGCAACTTGTCATGCGCAACAGAGCTGCCATAAGATAATTAGCAGATTTCTTAGCAGAAACCTTACAGGCCAGAAGAAAATAAGATCATATATTCAAAATCCTGAAAGAAAAAACCTTGCAAACCAAAAATATATATCTGACAAAACTGACAAAACTGTTCTTCAAAATGAAGGTGAAATAAAGATTTTCTCAGACACGCAAAAGCTTAAGGAGTTCATCACCACTAGACCTGCATTACAAGAAATGCTAAAAGGCGTCCTGAAAGTTGAAACCAAAGAACAATAGACAGCAACCTGAAGGCGTAAGAAAATAGAAAGCTTGCTGTAAAGGTAAATATTCAGATAAAAACAATGCTGTAATACTGTAATGGTGGTGTGCAATGCATTTTTAATTCTGGCATAGAATTTAAAAGACAAAATCATAAAAAATATTAACTATCCAATTATGCTAAGGAATTCACAATTTATAAAGACATAATTTGTGACATCAAAAAGATAAAGGAGAGCTGGGGTAATGTACACAAACAGAGTTTTCATATATGATTAAAGTTAAGTTGTCACCAGCTTAAAACCAATCACTATGTTTTATGTAAGCCCCATAGCAACCACAAAAATATACCTATAGAAGATAAACAAAAGAAAAATAGACAGAAATCAAAGCATGCTAATCCAAAAAAATTTAACAAAACACAAAATGAATCTGCAAGAGAGGAAAAGAGGGATGGAATAGTTATGAGACAAAGTGAAAAGAATTAACAAAATCACAATAGTAAATCTCTTCCTATCAGTAATTATTTTAAATTTAACTGGGTTGAACTCTCCAGTCAAAAGACAAAATGGCTAAATGGATTTTTAAAAACAAAGATGCCACTTTGGGAGGCCGAGGTGGGCGGATCATGAAGTCAGGAAATCGAGACCATCTTGGCTAACACGATGAAACCCCATCTCTACTAAAAATACAAAAAAGTAGCTGGGTGTGGTGGCAGGTGCCTGTAGTCCCAGCTACTCGGGAGGCTGAGGCAGGAGAATGGCGTGAACCCGGGAGGTGGAGCTTGCAGTGAGCTGAGATCACGCCACTGC